>NW_025813488.1:377348-947899 GCF_021976095.1 Xenia sp. Carnegie-2017
GTTCTATAATAACTGGAGGGGCTAACTTTACTGGGGCGAGATGCCAAAAAAATGGCGGCCAACGGACGTATTTCCGCTGAAATGATCGCTTTGCAGAAAAATAATATTCTCGACCTCCCCTGGTGTCTATAGTAAATTATAAAGAATTTTTCAAAAACAAACACGATATCACAGAATATGGATATCGTTAGTTCCATAATCTGTGACGATTCTTTTTTGGCATTTCTTTTATAATGCCAACACTTCAATCGTTCAATTGTTGGATGTCGTAGTTTCCACAAAAAGGAACATATCGTTTCACAGGTGAGGTAGTTGTTTGTTTTGTTAGTCCGTCAACGATTGAAAAGCAATTATACATGCACTTGAAAAGCCATAAAATACATATTAAAGATCGTATTTTTTAAGACTGACTTGAACGCCAAATATACTGATGTTTTCCTGTTTATAAAACTCTGTATACTTGTAAAATTCTTATAAAATTCTGTATACTTTTCTGTCATTTGTTAATGCATGAAATCGTAAATTTACCCATCTATTTGCAAAATAGTTTCCTAAAGCAAAAAGACACTGCACACATTTTGCTCTGTATCAAAAATGTGATCTGGTATCAAAAAGAAATGATCAGCCCCAACGGTACCCATGATTTGGAGCAGAGCTTGTTATGTTCTATTTGCTGACAACATGCAGGGAAGATCAAGGAGTAAAGATGACTGGAAGATGTTATTGACCAGGCAGAGTCTTAAAAAATGATAATGCTGTAAAGATAATTGATTTATTGTCTGCCCTATCCAGAGTTATTTAATTTGATTGTGGTCAAACTCTATGGATGGAGACAATGGATTCACTAAGGATGCCTTGAATGCTTTGAAGTTAAAGTTCATGATCCAAAGAAAGATGGCAAGAAGGTTGTGTGTGTTTTGATGCTTAATGAAATGTCAATTCACAAACATGTAAAATGGAAGGCCATAAAGTTTGTGTCTATGTAAACATTTGTACTGAGATTGATGATGACTCGATGCAGATGTGAAGCTTCAAACTGTATAAGCCATTGGGTTTTATGTAACTTAATGTTTAAATCATGTCATATCTTTATCAAAATATTTTAGTTGAGTGTTGTTTGAATGTTACTAATATCTAATGCACTATACTGAAGCATTAAAGATTCAGTGATGAAACCTTTAAAGTTACTGTACTGTATATTTCTTATATATTTCTTATATTTCTTCAAGAAAAATTTGATCTTATTTACCTATTAGAGTACAGAATGGAGATTTATCATATGCATTATTGCTGCTTTTTAAAGAAAAGTTTTCACTTTTCAAAGCTTTTCAAATTTTTGCTTCTTATTTCTTATCATGAGATTGATGATATAGAGGTAATATAATCCAATAACTTTCTAATTTCTAAAAGCTTTTAAGCTTCTAGCATAAAAGTACACTATAGGAATGTAATTCATTTGGTTTTATTGCCTTGCTATGACATATCTACTTGCACTTCATCATTCTTGTATGAACAAAACACCAGATGTGGATACTCAGAGAACAAAATGCACTACCAACTGCTTATGAAATTTATTATTGAGGTGAAGACTGTGTTAATCATTCAAATTATAGTGCACTTATATTGCAAATATAGGAAAAACAAAACAAAGTGAAAAAGAAAGGTAGAAATATTAAAACTACAAATGAATTATAAACACCATTGGAAGCATAAGTGTTTTGATGATTATTTGCATTTTGCCCAATTCATATATCAATACAACAAAATCAAAATGTGCTACTTCACAAGTATTTGATGCAGTTGCACTTCAGAAAATCACAAAAAGGTTACTTAAAGTAATTTCTACACAATATTGTTTGTTTTTATTTACCAAACCTATGCAGACTTGAGTCTTTTTGAAATTTCATATGAAACTCAATTACAGAAAATCCGTAAATATCCAGAGATTTAATATGTACTTTTCTAAAGAAACAAGTAAAAATCCAAACAATTGTGGCGAAAAAAATCCATTGCCCATTGCATGAAAAGAAGCAAAATAGCAATGATAACAAATAAGCTGACTTCTCTCTCGTGAACCGTGGAGATGAACTATGATATACTTTTTTGTATAGACTAAAGAGTTTAATCGATCAAACAAATTTGACGCTGGTAAGAAAACGACGCACATCTGCATTCATACATGTGTAGCCGACATATAGGTCTTTCGTCGATAGTTATAAATGCATCCTCGTAGAAGCAGATAACTGACAACCACAGTTGACTCGCTGTTATGAATTTAAGGTTTTTACCTTGATTTTCATCAAAAAATTACTTGCCGAATCCCAAATACACATATACATTTTCCTCACTCTTTCCTCAGGCGGGAGTGGGAAATTGTGAAATTTTCGGAAAAGCGGTCAATTTCGGTAAATCTCAGCGGTAACGGACGAAATCCGCCATTTTTTTTACAACATCAGATATCTAAGGCCGCGCTTGAGATAGCCGCTCCAGTTATTATAGAACTCAATGGTAGGCTCTGCTAAAACTCCCTTTTGACGAAGCGACAACGACAACAAACTTCATCGTGCCATTCCCTTACACGGTCAATCTTCGTACTCGTCGTAGTCGTACTCTTTTTAAAGCTCTTTATTGTTGGATGATTGGAGGACCTTTAAAAATTAGAACCAAGTGAAACACAAAGTGTGACGTCGTCTTATGTAGCGCTGCTTTTTAAAATTTCTAGAAATATCGATATGCACATGTATTTGAAGCGTTTGATGAATTGATCAGCAATCGAAGCAGATAACTAGTTTCATTTACTTTACTTTTCGAAGCTTAGAAATATAACAATGCAAAATCGGTGGTTCTTGGTTATGGTCTATCAGGAGAGTGAAATATTTTTATACTTCATTTCTTGTTAAAGGCGAATGCTCTGCAAGACAGAATTTGTTTGAGAATGACCTAAATTTGGTCGACTTTTGAAATCTACATGCGAAGAGTGTCTTGAAGAATCATTGTAACGCCAATCATTTTCAACTTTACAATAAACTACTGACTACACAAAATGAACAAAACTACACAAAGTGCATAAGTATAATCTGAAGCACTGGAACACAACAGGAGCATGAACCTGGCCACCTCTACATTTTAGTTCCATGATTTGTGCGAATTCTTCGAGGGTAATGGTAAGTGCTGATATAGTTCTGAAATAAGTCAACGACTGTTTTAGCATCGTTGTTGGAGCAACTGAGAAAAATGACGACTCTTGAAAACCCATCAACATAGCCACGGACAACCATCCTCCATCTTAGTAATTTGTGATTACCATCAAGATGCCTATTAAATAACAAAAATATCAGTTTAATTAATAGGTTTGGCCATTGCATTGTGATAAATCATCATGCAACACCACTGTGACATTAATACTGCACAACACCATAATTCATTTGAGTAGGAACATAAATTCGTCGCTGAATAGATGCGTGTCTCCAAAGTTGTCTAGTAACATGGTCAATTCTGTTGATAGAAGACGAATTATTCTTCTTTGTTCGTGCACATTTTGGGATACCAGTGCTCCAGTAACCATTCTTTCCACAGAATTTGGTGAGTTTGCCAGTATCCCAGTCACCGTTCTATCAAATTGTTCATCAGTTATGCTGGAATTATTGTTAGCAAAATAGACTTGTCAGACTCATCACGACGACGACTCAATGTTTTCGTAGAAACTCCTGGCATTGCAGCAATTTCTTTGCATGAGAAATTTAAAGATCGAGTTCTCACTACTTGACTTTGATGAATATGAAGTTGGGCCGTTCCTTACTACTACATCTCTTGGGACTTGAAAGGAAATAAAAGCGTTCATCAGGAACATTCTCAAATAGTTCTCCAATTATATTACTCAATCGTTTCAGCTCATTAATTAGTCGGTATATACAATCGAAGTTTCGCCGCTACAAAGAGGATGCGCTACTACAACCAATCAACCATTGATGAACACATTGCACCGTTGGCATAAAACAATTGCGTAATAATTTTGCGCAGTCTAAAGATTTCTTTTCAGATCAATTAAGACTTGTTTTCCAACAAAAGATACCTTAACAAATTGTCAAAGAAAATAATTTCTTCACCGTTCGCCATGTCAGTTTACAACAGTGGTTTCCCAAACATATGTGGTATGAACCATATTACTTGTCAGGGGTAAATTGAGCCTGCGATCAGTGTATATTTCAAAATTGGTTTATATTTTATGATTGATTTATATCTTTCGACTTAAGTATCATTTATTATGAACAAGTATTTCTGTCCAATTTAGCGTGTCATAGTTGCTGCACCAGTCAATATAAAAAACAGCGTGTAGTTTTTACTTCAAGCCTAAGAATATTTCTAATTTTTCAATTTTTGAAGTCTTAGAAAGTACATGACACAATTTCTAAAACGTCAAAAAAAAAAAGAAAAGGGAACCGGATAGAGTTAAAAATTCAACAAGGTTACAATGTAATTTGTCATGCTGAAAGACTGCTACCCAAGTGTCCACTGATATGATTCATATTGTGCTCAGGCAGACTTGCTTATGAAAGGTGTAACGTGTTTTTAAAAAAAGTTCACTGTGGAAATTTGCACAATCTGAACTATAATGAAATTACTGTTTATAAGAGCTAGTGTTTTTGGATTTTACGTTAAAACAAGAAGTGTATAGTACGAAACTGGAAGAACACTCACTGCATTAGAAGCACTGATGGAACAATCAAGATCAGAAAAATTATTTTCAACAGCTCATTTGAAGAGCATTGCCATATACAGAAAAGGAAATTGTCACTTACCAAATCCTTCCAGACGGTGCGACCTACTTGATTGCATTTAAGACTTAATTATAAGAAAAATTTTGGGAGCCTAGTCCAGGTTTTTAAGCTAAGCAACAATTTTAAAGAGCAGTTTTATTTCAATAATGAACTTGTCATATTTTGATCATAGTTAGCGTGTCGTTTGCTCGTTTGTGCTTGATGATCGAAAATTGTACTGAGTACAATTTACAAATGGTGTAATTCAAAGATGTAATCAAGAAAGCACTTGAGGCGTGTAGTGTGTGCATTTGAGGATGGAAGATATGACTATCTTCACGTAGCAGAACATTTTTCTAAACTGCTCCAATGTAGCTAAAATATATACGTCATAATCGGCATACGTGTAAATGAAATCTCTAATTTTGAATTATTTTGCTGGTTTTCTGGCTAAACAAAGCTCGTTTTATCAACCAGATGGCATAAGTGCTTTCCCTAAAGAAGATGTATGTCGAAAAAACTTTAGTTCCTATTCATTACTTTCTTATAAATCTCTACAATCATCTTGTGATTTGAAAGAAGAAGGAAAATTGCATATACTTTTGATACTTTTATTGATGTGTGGAAATACTGACGCACAACCTAGCCTTCATCTCTCACTTTTAAGGAATCAATTTCAGGAAAGCGCATAAAGAAATGGTATGAAAATCGTACATTCAAACATCAGACGTCTTGGATATAACTTTCATATGTTGTAGTAGTTTGTAGAGTCGTATTATAGAATCGATTAATGCGTGAAACACATCTGACCGACGAAAGTTACAACCATTAATTGCCCGGATATAACAATGTTTGTAAAAAGGTTGGATGACATGTAAATGTACGGATGATTTGGAAGGAAGCCTCTCCGACCGTCTATGGATTGAATTATTGTAAATCATTAAAAATATTTTCAACTGGTTAAAAATATTAACTCGGATCACTATAGATCATGAATAAGCCCTTAATGACCGAGCGCGAGGTCTTTACGGAGAAATAACATACCGAGTTACTTTTGTACAGACCGAGCCCGTAAGGTGATGTTTGTACAAAAAGACAGAGGTCCAATATTTCTCAGTAAAGACCGAGAAAGCGAGGTTATTAAAATGATTATTATATGGCATTATTTGATCTGAAACAAAGCTTTCTTTCTTTCCCGTCCTTGCTGTTTTTACGGGTTGATTTTCACGTTTCTAGTTTTCGTCCATAAAAAATAAATCGTTTCAAATTGCAACGTCTAGATACTTTAACTGCTTTCCAAGTGTTTTTCCTTCGAATCACATTCGTAAATTTTTTTTTTTGTTTCGTTTATTTCGCGTTTTGCTGTTCGCTTTACGAAGTTGTTTACATTTGACTCTAAAATTACGCGTTTTGGACCTTGGTCGATTACAGGAAAATAATGGACCGGCAAAAATGTTTCTGAGCTAATCAAAGCGCACCACTTAGCTGGAAGAGACGCTTCTCATATAATTATTAACGTTGATCGATCTTACTAAGACAAACAAACCATCAACGTGATCGATGTCGAAGTTTGGTACCGACAAGTGATCGAAAAAGGAACAGCTACAGCAACTAGAGTCTATAAGCAATGAAAAATGAAAAAACGAAAAATACAAGATGCAGAAGAATATGATGACAGTCTTATAAGTGGCAAATTCAAAGCAGGAAAAAATGGTGATAAATTCAACAGGGATGACTACGGACTTTCAACCTCTGAACCAAACATAAAACGTAAAGCAGTTGATGATACTACTGATAGAAATTTGTTATAATTGACGATTTCACTAACAAAAATGATGGTGCTTCTGATGTACTTGATGACTTAAGCTTTATGCTGGACAAATGATTGAGTCTTTAAAACAATTTATCAGCAAAATATTGGAAGTTTACAACAACAACTCCTTTCACCTGCCGGAGACAAAGACACTCGGACATTTATATTTTCATGGCGATGAGATATTGTGGCGGATATTGAGGGCAGGAAATTCGATGTTGATACAAATGAACAACTTATACAAGCAAATGCTTTTGCTATCTGAGGTCTTAAAAAGAAGAAGAAATTGATTGTTGTTGATTTTTGTTTTGATTACTTTTAGAGAAACTTAAAAGTAATCAAAACAAAAATCAACAACAATATGCATGATTGTGAAGAACAGTCAAAACTAGAAATTATCAATGCAAATAAAGGCACCGATAAGCCTCGTACTGTTCAAGAAATCGATGATCACAATTACTTGTTCTCCCCTTGTCAACAATCTCAACAAATCATCTTTAAAGATTTATCAAAGAAATCAACTAAACAACTTTAAAATTTAAAAAACGCCATGGCCGGGAATAGATAGTAGTGATCTTATAGTTCAGCAATTAGAAGAATATAAAAAAGACCCCACGAAAATATTGCTTGGTTGGCTGCTTCAGTTATTAACAACGTAAATTGCAGTAACACCACTGATGACAATCCAACCTACTCTCCTAACGTGATCTTTTTCAAACCAACAAACGTGAACTTGACCAATCTTTATGATAAAGGAGTCCTCTGTTAATAACAACGTAAACTACAATGACTCTATCAAAAGAATCAAACCAACTCTTCCAGCGTGATCTCTATTAAAACAGCCAACATGCACTTGTTCAAACCGGATGAAGTAAGCCCTTCCGACCTTGCTAATGTGAACACTACAAACCCTGTCAACGTTAACATTACCTAATCTCCGATAATCACCGCTTTCGCTTTACGCAAAGCTCACCTTTATAGGTTTGAGCGCTCTGGTGTCTCTACAATACAATCCATAAAATGTGTAACCGCACGTCCTGTGTCCCAAGTGCAGGAGTCACCATTTTAATATGGTGATAGCCGTGAGGGCACATTGTATATACACTTTGTATGTATATATATATACGTATGGTTAAACATTGTATGGATTGTATTTTAGAGTCACCACAGTGCTCAAACCTATAAAGATGAGCTTTATATATATATATATATATATATATATATATATATATATATATATATATATATATATATATATACGTCCTGTGTCCCAAGTGCAGGAGTCACCATTGCACTTTGGTGATAGCCGGAGGGCACATTGTTTATACACTTTGTATATATATATATATATATATATATATATGTTTATATACATATACCTGTAAAGTCCTGTGTCCCAAGTGCAGGAGTCACCATTTTACTATGGTGATAGCTGGAGGGCACATTGTTATACACTTTGTATGTTTATATATATATATATATATATATATATATATATTTGAAAATTGGTAACATTGTATATTTAAATCCAGAGAATCCTTATCATTATCATATATATATATATATATATATATATAATGTACATAAAAGATAAAAGTTTCTCCGGATTTTAAGTGATTTTTATTGAGCTTTCGACTCGTTGCTTCGAGCCTTCATCAGAATGAGGATATTTATTTACACGTGCTTTTAGTTTTTACACGTGCTTCAAGCTAAAAGCACGTGTAAATATATATCCTCATTCTGATGAAGGCTCAAGCAACGAGTCGAAAGTAGAATGTGTTCTGTTTTGTCTTTTCGACGATAGCAAAGATGTCGTCAACAAATCTTCTCCATAGTCTGATGTGTGTGTTGTTGGTGACTGACTGCTTTTGAAGGTGTTGCATAACAGCTTCTGCAAGGAAGGTGGATAAAGGAGAACCTATTGGTGTTCCTGAGATTTGTCGGTAATATGAATTTTGGAAGGTGAATCCAGTGGAGAGGCAGAGCTCGAGCAGGTCGATGATATTGTCTTGGTCTAGTTCGGTTGTGATTTTCCATGAGTTGTTGTTAGTAAGTAGTTCATTTGTGACTTTTTTGGCTATGTTTAGTGGTATGGATGTGAAAAGTGACACTACATCGTAAGATATCATTATTTCGTCTGGTTTTAGTTTTACATTTTTAATATTGGTGAGGAAAGTTGTGGCATTTTTGATAGTGTGATGTGATGATTTGACTAGTGGGTGCAGAATATTAGAAAGATATTTTGATAGTTCATACGTGGGAGATCCAGGAAGAGATACAATTGGTCGTAGCGGGCTGTTTTCTTTGTGAATCTTTGGTAGTCCATAGAATTTGGCGGTGGAGGAGTCGTTGGGTCGGATTCTTTTGTAGACGGTTTCGTTAAGTTTCTTTTTGTCTTTTAGTTGTTTTAATTTCTTGTTGATGCGGTTTGTAGTGGTTTTGTTGGGGTCTGTTTGTAGAGGTTCATACGTGTTGGTGTCTTGTAAGAGGGTCTTCGCTTTGTTGATGTAGTCTGACTTGTCCATGATTACAGTTTTGCGTCCTTTGTCGGCTGGTAGTATGACTATGTCTTCGTCGTTTCTACGATGTCTTTCGATAAATCTTCATCCATAGGCTGTGGAAATGCCAGTGACGGTGATGTACGACTTTAATTTTCATAGTAGTTTATATCATTAATATTTACTGAATTGGGTAATGGCGTTTATAGAAATACTTGCTCATTTTCGCATTTTTCTTCTTGAATTTGATTTTCTTTCCAATTTTCTTTCCAATTTTTAAGGAGTATGCTCTTATATACTACTGGAATTTAATGTAAGAAGTGCATTTTCTTTTATTTTCTCATTTATGGTATGATAACCCTTGGTTGTACTTGGTGCAAACTTATATTAATTTTTGGTTAAATTTAGAGCATAACCTTGACTTTTGAATTTGGTTGACATTAGTGACTGTCTAGAAGTTGTAGAAATAGGATGCTTTGGCTTTTTTTGACATCAATGAAGAACTACTGCATGTTTTTATTACCATATATGGCTACTATTTGCATGATAAACTTGAACGTTTAATATTTGCATGCTTAAATATGTTTTTCTGCTTTTTTTGTGATTTTATAAATTTCTTTAATGATTTGGTTTTTTGTGATAACACAAACCGCATCCTGTGTTATATATATGAAAACAGTTGAAAAAATTTTTACAGCTAAGTATTGACAAAAAAATTTATGTTTTTATATTTTGTTGAAGACAGTATCAGATTGTACCAGGTATGTTTATTGAAAATAATTGTTCAGTACATGTGATGACAGCAAGTGGATTTTGTTTAAATTATTATTAGTGCGCAAATATAATCTCTCGAATTTACACAATTCTGTTTTGACTTTAGCTGTGACTATATACATAAAACTTGCGATTTTTTTATAACACAAACAAAATTAAGTATTAAATACATTATAAAGTGGTGAAAAATTTTTTATAGCTAATGTTTGATGTAAAATTCATATTTTGGATTTTGTTGAGGGCAGTGTCAGATTGTACCAGACACAGGTATTGATGATAATTTTCAATAGATGTGATGACATCAAATGGAGTCTATTACTAGTCTTGAGGTAAGATGTCTTCCAGTGTAATTAACAATTTTTTGTTTTTTGAAATTGGATTTTTATATGCAAATACTCCTTTTCCAGCGATAGAAATATTTAAAGTTTTAATTCTTAAATTAAATTGTTTTCCCAAGTTAATCCAACATAAATTGGTCATTGAAGTTTTTTTCGATATTTTACATTTTTCAAGGTAATTCCATAACTTTGTTGTAGTTTTCTTATACTTTGCTTCATTTTTAGTAAATTAATCTTATTCCAGCATAATGTTCAATATTTTGTTCAATATATTAAATTAATTTCTCAATTTTAAAACATACATCAGCATGACTGGATTTAAGATTATATATATCTTTTTCAAACAAATAAAAATCATTTTTGATTGTATCAACATCATAATATCTTACAGAATTATCATCATTATCATCCGATTTCCAATCTTGAATTGATGGTTGAAATAAGAAAGATGAGAATAAAATACATTTATCATTATCCTCTATCTCATAGGTACAAGTTGTACTGACTCTTCCATTAGTATTTATTTTTTATTTTTCATTTTTATTTAAAACTAAATCAACTTCTTTATGACATAGTGTTTTCCAGCCTTTTTATTAGTTAATTTTAGCAATGGGTAATTCTATGTGTAAAGCATACAACGATACACCACTTATAAAATTAAATCTAAACTGCATTTGTATAAAAAGATCCGAAAATGAAATTGACTATCATGATAATGTAGACAGTGAAAAAATTAAAAGATAAAGAAAAAGAAAAATTATGTCAAAAAAAAAAGAAAAAATGGAGAGAAAGAAAAAAAATGAAAATTATTTCAAATAATGAAAAAATGAAAATAGTTAGCATATTTCATTCAAAAATTGGAGAAAAATTGAATATATCAAAAAAAATAAAAAATGAATTGATTTACAATATAAAAAAACCATTTTAAGTAAAACAAATAAAACAAATTCCAAAAACGGACATCTCGTTTTCTTGATATTCAAGAGAATACAAGAGTTTTAAAACAAAAGGATGGTGAAAGATATACACCATCTTGAATATCAAGAAAAAGAGATAATTCACTATTTCAGAATTTTTAAATAATGATTGCGAAAGTAATGTATGTATCATGATTGTTCCAAATCAATATAAAAATGAGAAAATCTCATTCAGGAAAGAGTCCAATTCAGAAAAATAGAACAAAAAGCTTATTTATAACTTAAATCCTGATGATGATAGTTAGGGTAAAACAAATCGTCCAGCATTGAAGCATCAAAGAGAAATAAGAAATTGTAATTTAAAAATCAAGTGTGAAAAGTTACAAAGTCAACTTAAGAATTGTTGTTTTGCTATGGCTGTATTAATTGGAAAAATGTTTATTAATAGTGATGATAAACCATCTAAATTAAAAAAAGAATTAAATAAATCAGTTGATGAAATAGTAACTGTAAGCGAAGTTAAAACATTCCATTATAAAGCTAAATTACCAGAACGAAGCGTTTCCAGTAACCAACTAGATATAATTTATGAAAACTATTTAAAAAAAGATAAATTTCATTTGGCAATTTTTTCCAAAGGTAAATTAGATACAATATATTACGATTCAAGAGTGACTAATCACGAATCCTTTCACATAAGTGATAAAGTTATTTATTTACGGTTAAATGATCCTCACTATGACTTAATGTTAAATCCTAAACATTTTCAAACTTAAACCTAGATTTATTTTTCTTTATGATGCCTGCATTATTTAAAATTTGATGAGTATGTGGACTCTCATATATATTAAAATGAAGAAACCTGTTTAAAATGTTATTCAAACTGTAAGAAAGAAAAAATTTTCTATTCAATGCACAGAATGTAATATGATTTTTAAATCTACTGATTGTTTTCAAAAGCATCTGTTTAATAAATTGTTTGAAAATAATAACAGTGTTAAATTCACAAAATTTATCTTTGTGATACATGTAATAAATATGTTCCAAGATTTTCTTCGTTAAAAAATGTTGTTTTCATGATTGTAAAAAAATATATTGTGCTCATTGTAGAAAATATTTGGACAAGCAAAATAAGTGCCACATCAAACCTTTAGACTTAAATAAGTATGAGCGTACACCGACATTATTTTTCTTTGATTTTGAAACCGAAACTGATGAAAATAATTTAATGATACCATTCTATTGTGTTATTCAGGAAATATGTCGAAAATGCGAGAAAACTCCTTTTCACAAAAATTTTGAGTATTTTTTACCCGATATGGATTATATTACTGACTTATCAATTGATCCCATTGATTGTTGTGGCTATCGTCAATTTGTATTTGATTGTAATAATGATGATGTAACATCACGATTAGTTCAGTTTATGTTAGAACAAAGAAATTCTGTTTGGATTGCACATAATTGTGTTAGATTTCACACAATGTTTTTATTACATACTTATTGACAAAAAAAATCCAATTCCCGAAACTGCTATGAATGGAAATAAAATTTTATCTTTAAAATAAAAGAAATTAATCTACAAATTATTACATGTTTGATATAGTCCTGAGAAGGACTGTTTTGTTGTTGTTGACTGACGTTTCGACAAACTTAGCGGAACCTTAACTGATCACAGATCACCTGAACAGATCAACCTTAACCTGAACAGATCACAGCAATTACCGGCACCTTAGTCATCTTCAGAGTCAAATGAAGAGTAAACGTCAGGTTAGCCGTATTTGTTATCTGGTTCTTACGTCATTGTATTGTGTACAGGACATGTGTATTGTCATTGTGGATTAGTGTGAAGTGAAATATTTTAGTTGTGATGTGTGATTTAGGTGTGATGTTTTAGTTGTAATGTGTGGGTGTCAATTGTGTATTGTCATTGTGAATTAGTGTGAAGTGTAATGTTTTAGTTGATCGTTTGTTAGTATTGTGAATAAGTCGTTTGTAAGGTGCCGGTAATTGCTGTGATCTGTTCAGGGGGGTTTGTTCCAAGTTGGTATACGAACTTTCTAATGTGACGTAAGAACCAGATAACAAATGCTGCTAACCTGGCGTTTACTCCTCATTTGACTGTGAAGATGACTACCGCTAAGGTTGTCGAAACACATTTTCACCTAATTTGTCCATTATGTTATAAAGCTCTAATTTCGCCCACGCTGTGGTAAATATCCTATGAAGATGTTTTTTAGTTTATTTTCTACATCATACTCGTGCTTTTTCTCAAAGACAATTTCGATTAAATCATCATTCAAGATACAAAGATCGTGCATTTCAATATTATCCCCGTTCAAACTCACTGCGGATGTCCTGAGCTTTCCTGTTTAATCCGAAGAAAATAGTTTACATAATTACAGAACAAATTTGAGCTTGTGTTTTCAAAATGCCATATTTCGCGAGTGTGCAAAACTTTGTATCCTTTTTCAATTGCTTTCAGCCCTTCAACTATCGAAAAGTACCTAAAATGCGCGCTCCTCTATTAAATGTCATTCTAAAGAGTTTTCTACAACGCATTTCTTGCACAAAGGAAAAACAGTTTATCCCTAATACGAGCTGGCAGGACCGGATGATATAAACAGGCCGGAGCTAAAACTTTGCATTTAATCAGACCAAAATTTTTGGAAATTGCTTCAAAATTGCCGCGTATAATTTTTGGGTGACCAACTGGATACACTTTGGTTTTGTTGAAAAACTAATACAATGATATGAAATCAACATATTCAATACTTTTATCGGGGTTGGCCTCCCTAAAAAGCTTAAACCCATTAACTCACAAAAAACGCGTCTCGTTGTTGAATATCGGTTACAATGTCATGTGTGTCCAAGAACTGCTGCATTGCTTTCGTTTTCCTAAGTTTGCTGAAATCATGTCACCAAATCGTTCTCACTACGTAGCCTATTTGTTTCAGTCTGTTTTGTCATCTGATTGCGTCGTCATATACATCATTCATTTGTCTGTCATTAAGAAATGGATGATCCTTTCTCAAATCATTAAACGAGGGGCACTCATGATAGAGGCATCTATGAAAAGAAAATACTGTGCTTGTTTCTTTGCAAAACCCGTTGACATAGTAAACTTTACCCCATTCTCTATCTTCAATGATTTTTTCGCCCCCGTTTAGAGCATGTCTTATCTTGCAACCAGTCTGTACCGTAACAAACTCAAGCCATTCAATTGAACATTTTGAATAGGGTTTGTTTGAATCTCGGTACACGTTTTTCGGTACAATACCTATAGTATCAGGCATAAGATATTTCAAACAGTAAATGGCCATGACGGCAGCAGCAATGACGCAATAAGCAAAAGGATCTACATGCGTTTCCACGAGGAACAAATTACGAAATCGTAAACACCACACCCGTATTATGGTTACGTCTTGAGAGCAATAAAGCGCCATTTACTTTTTGAAATCAAAAACTTAATTATTTTTTATACGATCTTCATGCCAGGCAATTAATTTAGTACAATCTTTTTCTGATTTTAAATGAGAGCTGTTATATTCTATATCAGGCTTTGGTCCTACATAGTTTTGATTTTCTTCTCGGTTGAACAAAAACGGAAAATCACCTCTTGAAAATTTTGCTTTATCAAGTCCAAATATCTTAGGCCCTGTTTACATGAGACCGGAACGAAGTCAAACCGGTACCAGCTCGTGTCGGTTATAGTATCATTTATAGTAGATGTGTACATGGGGCCGTTATGAAAATAACTCACAGCGGTCTGAAGTCGTATCGTTTGCTCAACCGATCCGAATGAGTTCAGAGCGGTATGAATTAAATCGGCATCAATGTAAACTCAAATTAACGTTCTGACGGGTCTCAAATGCAGCAATGCATGTGCACAATATAAAACTAAAATGGCCAGCAAAGTAAATCTAGCCTGCAAAGGAGGCATTACGCGAATAAGGATTTTTCCTGACTTAGTGCCGGTCCCATGCAAATATGCAACAAATGTTGATTTTCATTCCGGTTTGACTTCGTTCCGGTCTCATGTAAACAGGGCCTTAGGAAATTTTGAAAAGGGCATTTGTAAGAAATTTAATGAATTGATTAGCTGACTTTGTTAATCTTTAACCGTCAATTGCATAATTTTCTGTCCCGAATTATTGACATGCATGTCTACAGTGGGACGATGTTCAATTAGCCACCGTTGAATGAACACACCGTCAAAGGCTTTCGCGTTATGAGCAATGGCTGTAAAACCAATGAGCTTTAAGGAAAACAAAAATAAAAAAAACTCGTTCAGTGCATTATAGCCTTTAAAAATGAATTCTGTTCCGTCAGAGTAATGAGCAACAGCGTAATTTTACGACATGTTCGCCGGTCGTATTAAAAAGGCCATTATTCATTCTCATCGTCAGAGTTGGATTTTCCTGCTTTCTTCTTTTTCTTCGGAACAGTTTTCGATTGGTTTTTACTTTTACGTTTGTTCGTCTTCTTCACCATGTCTGCCCATTGAAAAAAATCACACTTTTCATCCTTGGGAATGTACTTACATCTAAAGTACGGCCTTTCCGGATTGGAAGACGATTGGGACACCCACAAACTGGCGACATTATCGCATTTACATGAAGGGAACTTATTCGGTTTGTACTGCTTCACAACTTGAATTTCGTACGCGTCCATCAACTGCGTATACTTTTTTTCAGGCACAAATAACGGTTCGTTAAAGACCTGAGCCACAAAAGCAGGGATATTTTTCAACGGAGACCATTTTCAGACAGAGATACGTTACTTCTTACGCTTGGAAATTTGATATGCGAAAGGCGTACGATTTGTCGATTTCTCTCTTTTTAATATATAGGACAGTCGATAGATTGAAATTTACAAAGAATAAATTCCGGTTTTACAGGGCGGGGATTGGGCATGTTTGGGCAAGTTCTTTTCACACAGTGGAGAAACACGTACAGTAAATAATTCTGTTCTTTGTCAGCTATTTATAAAGCAGAACTAATTAAAATTTTCGACTTTTGATATTTTCAGGCGGCGATCTATACCGGCTATTTTGCATAGGGATTAACCATGTCACACTGAAACTAGGGGAGAATTACTGTTTCTTTGAAAGGCATTTACCTTAAACAACATAAAATCCAAAGAAGCTACAATTTTTATGTATTCATGTGTCATCTAAACTGAAATTTTTTAACCATAAGTATGCACTCACGTATAAAACCACATTTTATCTCAAGAGATTTGACTTTATTTATAACATTTTAAAGAATGTCATTTATAATTCAATTTGTCATTTTTAAGCCTAATGCCTTTCTTCACTAGTGATTGACAAGTCTTTTCAAATATACCACACTAACATAAAGTACTATTAAATTTCTGCAATGGAAAGTACCTGAAAAACTCATTTACCCATACTCTCGGAGCTGCTATATGTGTTTTTTAGTTACGATTACAAGTTGTTATTTCAAGAGAAAATTTGTGTATTTGGTACTTTATTGTGCCATTTACCAAAACATTTACCTTCAGGGACACCGTTGCTAATTTTATGAACGTATTCTATACTTCTAGATATTTTAGAAGAATTCAAACGTAATTGGTAAATTGGTAATTAGAAAATTTGATCTCTGTGCTTTTTTTTGTGCCAAAGTCGGTGAAAATTTGCCGGACTGTTATATTAAGAAAAACACTAGAGCGAGAACCTAGATCTTACATCATCGATACACGCTTTAAAATACTATTATACACAAAAGCAGAGTAATTTTTAACATTACACACGTCAGTGGCATCTCGTGTCGTGAATGTTCAAAAAGATCTCATTAAAAAAATAAAACAGAAAAATTCTCGTCGTGATTTCAAAAATAACATTACTGGTCAAACAATGAAAATGGTTAAATTCTATCTTCAATGCATTTCATATCCTAACATTACATCGATAGCTCTCATATAGATGTCAGTCCCAAAATTATTGGAATGCTCACATGGATCTACGGTAACTCTTAATTGCTGCATCACATCATATGGAAAATTGTAGTCTAAATCATTAACTTCAACATTTGAAAGCCCATCATCTGAAGGTCATGGGGCAAAACCATCATATCCATACCATTCTAAGTCATGAGAAAAATTTGCTGGGTCATCTGTACAGTTCCTGTGCTGGTTTCTCATATCGATCATGCTATTTGACCAGATTTGGTTAGGTGACCAGTTACGCTCAGTGCGAATAGGGTAATCATTCCAAGCTGACACAAAGCTTAGAAGTGCTTTGTTAATGCGAGAAGTGAATAAAAAATGTAGAACAAATTTATGTAGCAGATTGCCTATGATTAACACTCCAGATTCTTCCATAGCTTGAAAAGCATAATAAAATGTATTACATACAATACAAAACATCCCTCAACAATGTCTCAATTCTTTGATTGTTGATAATAAACCAGCCAAATAACTGCCCCTGCTACAACCCCTCATTTCTTCCATCATATTCCATAAAAGAAAATTCTCTCCACCTTTATCTGACCTTACCCTAGAAGGCCAACAAAAATTTTCTGTTGCAGTTCGAAATAAATCTGCGACAGTTTCACTTCTGTTATTAGGGGAACAATGAAGATAGACTATACACCTCGAAAAACCATCAATGACACCATGAATAACAAACCCCTAGTTGATGAAGCTATGGTGACCATCAAAATGCCATAAAGTATTCGGAGCTGCTACAGAATATGCTCGTCTACTAACGACCACAGCCCATCTTAGCCTTACACTTCCAGGATCAATTCTTGCCAAACTTCCTCGAATTCTTCTCCGTTGTGTTTTTAAATTAAGAGATTTTAGATGTCCATTTCTAATTGGGTACCCAACAAATGTCCGATGTTGTTGGACAAAATGACGAATAACAGTGTCCAAATCGTTATCATTTATGTCTGAGTATCCACATACGTTTTCAATACCTAGTTCCTTTACCCTCCTGTAAATTGTACGGTGGCCCATAAGGGCCATCACTTAAAAAAAGTCACAACACAAGTAAATGTAATCACAACACAAGTAAAATAATCACAACGCAAGTAAAATAATCACAACGCAAGTAAATAAAGTCACAACGCAAGTAAATAAAGTCACAACGCAAGTAAATAAAATCACAACACAAGTAAAATAATCACAACGCAAGTAAATAAAGTCACAACACAATTAAATATAGTCACAACACAAGTAAATATAATCACAACACAAGTTAATAAAGTAACAACACAGATAAAATAATCATAACGCAAGTAAAATAAAACAACGCAAGTAAATATGGTCACAACACAAGTAAATGTAGTCGAAACGCAAGAAAAATCACCGGATATAAGCCATTCTATTATATTCCTATATGCCATAAACAAGATGGCTGAAAGAGAGATAATAACACAATATTTTTATTTGGGTTATTCAAATAGCATCATAAAAGACTCCTTATCGAACTATCACGGCATAGAAATGAGTTTAAGGACTTTAAAACGTAGATTGCAGGACTTTGGCTTGAGACGAAACTCCAATGTCAACGAAAATGACGAATTGAGAATAAGGAAGTCATTGAAAACGAAATCTCAAATGGATCTGGTGCGTCTTTGGGCTACAGATCAATATGGCATGTTCTTCGTTTGCAATACCACATTCACGTGCCTCGTCAAGTGGTTGCACAGGTTCTTCAGGAAATCGATCCCGAAGGTGTTCAGCAAAGACGTCGAAGAAGGCTATCAAGACGCAGGTATACAAGTTTTGGTCCAAACTTTTGCTGGCATGTCGATGGTGAGTGTACTTTTTCTGCACTTAGTCGACTCTCTATAGCATAAAAGCATGAAAGCATACATTTTCTGATGTGGTATTATGCAGGATATGACAAATTAAAGCCGTACGGGTTTCCTATCCACGGAGCAATAGACGGATGCAGCCGCAAAATTTTATGGCTAGAAGTTGTGCGATCAAACAATAAACCCGAAGTTCCAGCCAGATTTTATTTGGACTGTGTAAAAAAACATCGAAGGCTGCCCCCCTTGTTGTTAGAAGTGATTGTGGTACGGAAAATGGAGTACTTGCGGCCATGCAGTGTTATTTTCGAAAGGATGGAAATGACGTATTCGCTGGCCACAACGCCCATAAATATGGAACTTCGTCTGCTAACCAGCGAATAGAGGGCTGGTGGTCTTACTTTCGCCGAGCCAGAACAGGATGGTGGATGGACTTTTTCAAAGACATGGTTGCTTCTGGTCAGTTAGAAATAGGGAATACACTGCAAATGGAGTGTCTATGGTTTTGTGTTTCTCCTGTCCTATCATGTGAGCTAGAAGCTGTCAAAATGCAATGGAACACACATCGCATTCGTCCAACAAGAAATTACGGTACAGTAGCAGGTATTCCAGATGTTCTGTATTATCTCCCAGGGAATTTTGGTGCTGCCGAATGTAAGCGTGCAGTAGCAAATGAACGAATTCATGAAATGGAGCAACACGCAATAGGCGACGAGGAGTTTGATACATTTGACGAGGAGATCTGGATAAAGAAGATCTTAATCTACCAGCAAATGCAGCCGATGCATTTGAATTGTATCTGAAACTTATTGAATTTGCAAGTTCTGAGAACTGAATTTTCTGCCTATTATATTGCATGGTATAGATGTTTCTTGTATTTCTATACATGATGATTGTATGTTTTCTATATTTTTTTTTATTGCGCAGCGTACCGATGCAAGCAAAATCAGGCATCTTTCTTATTGATATAAATTCTGCACCAAAAGTCAAATTTCAATAAAGACTTGTCCCTTGAAATGTTCTTTCAAACTGGCAAATTAGAACGGAACAAACAAAAATATTTCAATGACAACATAAATATAAAAATGTTCCCAAGCTACCATTGTATGGACATTGATTCAGATACATCCAAAACCAGCGCAGTCATTAAGTGCTGATGTCATCATTTCCTCCATCTCGCTAATGTTACTTATATGAACTGGAATTCTCAGCAGAAGATTGCATGTTGATGTTGTGGGGCGACATTTACAATTTTCTTTGCAATCATGTACAAACGTTACGGAAAATTTTTTTGGAAAACCCAGAACTGGAATAGTCTTACATCCCGATAACCACTTCAGAAACGCTGATATGGATACGTCTCCTGTTAAAAACGTTTTAAACATTTAAGACTGAAAAATGAATAAACAAACTAATCAAGGTATCCATTTTTTGTGTTTATACCACAACTTCAGATTAGAAAACATCACTTCAATAAATTTTACGCGTTATTTGATACTTTCAAAAAATTCCATCGTAAATACAATAATACAATTTGGCACCCAATTTACAACATATATATTCAAACTAACCTTCAGTATCTAGGGTTTGCACATAGTCGCAAAATATCTTGTACACGTCAATCTCCTTTTCCTTGTGAATCTGCGAACTGCTGAATGTTGGAATAATTTCATTGAGGAAAGTATCAGCAGAAAGTTTAAACGAATCGTTATAAGGATCGAACAATGGCTTCCACAACTCTGGATTTTCTATCATATAATTTATAAGACCACAACTGCTGAGGCCTTCAACCAATTGCATAATTTGAGGAAGAACTGATGAAAAGTGGCCCATTACGCAAATTGACCTTTAAAAATAGAAATAAATCTTAGACTTTATAAACCAGCAGCACAAGAATAGTTTTTTTAATCTCCATTAACTTTCAAAATGTACTTACTGAGCAATTTTGGAAACAGTATGCACTGTCTCTTTATGTGGTACACCAGTGTATCCAGCCTCTGATAGCATTTCAATCATATCATCGCTGACAAGTATCTCCCTCAACATTTCATCGTCACAAGCTTGCTTTATCTTTGAAAAGGAGAAGTGTACAGTAATCATTACTGACATCAGAGAATATAATAAAAATAGACTTATTTCAAAATCATGCCACAGCAACGAGTAATAATCAAGCATATGGTAATCTCCATCTTGTTGCAGCATAC
Source organism: Xenia sp. Carnegie-2017 (assembly GCF_021976095.1). Lineage (NCBI taxonomy): Eukaryota > Metazoa > Cnidaria > Anthozoa > Malacalcyonacea > Xeniidae > Xenia > Xenia sp. Carnegie-2017. The sequence continues at coordinate 398,434 of NW_025813488.1, forward strand.
CTTTTTAACAGCTTCTTTGTACTTGGAGTCGGGCATTCCTTCTGTTGTGAGTGCCTGTTTGGTGATGTACTTGTAAACATCTGGACTTATAAAAGATGGAGCTGGTCCGCCTTGAAGTAATGACATCACCATGACCTCGCCAGCAAAACGAAAATCTCCATTCATGATGGCGACAGCTGAATTAATAGGTTTTCCATTACAGAACAGTCTTCTTTCCATATGCTCCAACATTTCTGATGAAAGAATTAACATCTAATCATATTTTTTCAATTGTCCCCATCCTATATTTAAACCAAACTTGTCAACATTGATTGATGCATGATAGACAAATTATGGGAAATAAGCTGCAAAGGGAATTGAAGTGTAGCAGAACAATATATTTATTTTAAATCAACAGGGTGCTCATATTAACCCTAGAAACATATGTCTTACAATATTAGTACCTGAAAAACTCTCTTTGGCCCCGTCATCAATTGCACACTCTCCACAAACACTATCTTTACACTGTCAGTTGGTGACACTTTACCACTTGATCTATACTCAATGAAGTCACACCATATATTTTTCTACTAACATTTAATCTTACTGCCTTTGGTGACAATGTTACAGCTTTAATATCCAATAACTTATCTTTCACATTTGTAGTGTTATCTTGGTTTATCACCACATCAGGATTTTCTTCGGGAATGTTCTTTTCACTATCCCTATTTTGAGATTGAAGTGCTCCCACCCATATGTCACAACATATATCTGCATGCTCTGCTATTTCATCTATTGAAAAGTATTGTTGACATGTTGGGCACTCACATTTGAGCTCCTTGCTACGTGATACATAGTTACTTGCACTTTGAGAGTTATATATGGGAGGTGTATTCATTGGGAGATTTGTAGCAATATGCAAGCTAGTTGATGGCTCACATGGACTTGAAGATGGACAAGGTGAGAGTTCAATTCCAATTGTATCATCAGTTTCTAAAAACATCTCATCAGAAAGATCTGCGATTGTCTCTGGTTCACTATCATCACAACTTCTTTTAATTTTGAAATCTCTGTACATATATGCAGATTTTAGTGCAATGAAAAGTGTTAAGCGATTATAATTCTTCCCTATATCTTCCCTGTATTCGCTTAACACAAACTCTTTTTCAGTTCCCGGCAAATTTGTGATTTCCTTCCCGTTTACATTCAAAAGGACGTGCTCCAACTCGCCATGGATGTTATTGTCGTGGTTAGCATGTTTTCTAACTGCTTTTCTAAGATTTCTCTTTTTTCGCACTTGGCAAAACTTTTACAGGAGAGTTTTACCCCGAAATCTTTTCAAATTTCCGTCATTATCGACCTTCATGTAACCAATATTTATGCTTACTTCGTGCTCCTTATCTTTTCCTTTACCAGAATTTGCTTTGAGTTTCTTGGCCTTTGGCTCGAATCTGTTTCGCCTATCGCTTTCCTTCTGGCGCTTGAAATCGTAAAAACCTAACGTTTTAGGCGGCTGGGTTGTACCAGTAAGGGTACCGCTAGCACATAATACTGAGATCCCACTAGTTATAGAATCGACGTAGAAAATGTGTTTGCAGATTCTTCAAGTTTTCGCGCATCGGTGCGAAGGAGTTGCCACATTTATAACAGTAATCGCATTTTCCACACTTTCTATACCACAGTTTGAACAAAACATTTTTGCTATCCATCAAGCATTGAATATAATTTATAATAAGTCTGGTTTTTTGGAACAAATATTAAACAAGCGCTATTTTGCAAAATATCACAACAATGTTTCCACTTGACAAAAGAATTTCCAGTATTTCATATTTTACTTTATGTTGTGATTATATTTACTTGTGTTGTGATTATATTTACTTGTGTTGTGACTATATTTAATTGTGTTGTGACTTTATTTACTTGCGTTGTGATTATTTTACTTGCGTTGTGATTATTTTACTTGTGTTGTGATTACATTTACTTGTGTTGTGACTTTTTTTAAGTGATGGCCCTTATGGGCCACCGTAAAATTGTCCATCTTGATATGAACAGCAAACCAGCTATCTGCTTCCACGAGTAACCAAGAGATTTTATTTCAAGTAGAGTCTCTTCAGGAATTTTCAATTTAGGCCTGCCAAATGAGCCGGATTTGTGTCAACTTGGTGGTTCAATACCATAAACTGCAAGGGCACTACACTGGAGTTATGGGAATTGTTGACATGAATTTTGCAGTTGTTGACACAATTTTTTGGTTGTGGACATGATTTTTGTAGCGTTGAATGTGAATTGAAATTTATGATTGCGTGGGACAAAATAAACATTTAATGGGATTTTATTTTGTTGATATTTGGATGAAAACGTTGATCGAGTTGGATATAAATTTAAGTGTTGAAAGTGTTTTAATTTTCGGAAATGAACGTGATTTGTTTTCTTCACTTTTGCAAAATTTGGCCAACCATATTTGGGATGGAAATGTTTTTCCACCATAAAAGTGCTTATGGTGACGTCCATGTATAGCGCCATGAAGTATCGCCCTCAGTCGTTCGCTGTGCGTTCTTAACAAGGGCCATGGATAATTGCGGTTAGGCCGTACAATTCTTTGACATATTTTTATATTTCATCATCAGCCTTGTTGAAAATATCACTACGTTGGTTTTTTCGTCCGACAGCTTGTCTGAGAAAGCTACTTTAATGGTGACGATGCAAAATGGTCTTTCAATATACTGCAGAATACCTGAGACAGTCAACTGAATCTTCACGATAAGGTGTTTCTCCATCAGCGCCTTACCATAGACGGAGATTTATTGGTCCTTTCCCAAAGGCTTTATGTATGTCTTAAAAGTATAATTTTGTGGCCAAGTCCTTAAAAGATTCCATATCACTTTGAAACTTGTATTAGCAAGTGTATGAATGCATATGTGTGATTCGAAAGGCCGAAAGTTCATGATTCATCTCATTTTATAACATAGGACAGTTGATAAATTGAAATTTGCAAGAGAACAAATTCTATTCAAGCTATGTGTAAATTGGGATATGTTTATTGTGTTCTTTTTGCGCTAAAGAGAAACGCGTGCTGTTGATGGTTCGGAATTTCCTGGAGGAAGGTATTATCGAATAAGCAAGTCCCTAATCGGCGTACATCATTTGATTGAACGGTTTTAAATTGAATAAAAATAATCAGGTTAATTAGTATATATGCTCCAATAAAAATTCAATAAACGTTTTCATAGAGGTTGCCTTGAAGATACATATGAAATATCATCTTTGACCGCCTAAACATCCGGTAGTCAAGCGTCCACCATTTTGTTCCAAAACCAAATATAGCATAAATGGTGGCGATTAATTTTGTGTTTTTTATCCTTAACAGACAAACCCTCAGCCATAATGTGCAAAGTTAAGTAATAAGTGCGATGCATTAACATGCGTTTACTATACAGGCGTCACCCAACGAAATGGCGAGCTTTGATTGTGGCAGAAACATTTTGCCAGTCCATTATTTCCCGTAATCGACCACCGCCCAAAACGCGTTATTTTACAGTCAATTGTAAACAAACTTCATAAAGCAAACAGAAAACGAAAAACGAAACAAAAACCATTTGCGATTGTGAGTCGAAGGAAAAACTCTGTAAAGACGTCTAGCTATTGAGTTCTATATTAACTGGAGGCTATCTCAAGCGCGGCCTTAGATATCTGATGACGCCAAAAATGGCGGATTTCGTCCGTTGCCGCTGATTTACCGAAATTGACCGCTTCTCCGAAAATTTCACAATTTCCACTCCTCTCCTGAGGAAAAAGGAAGAAAAATGTATGTGTATTTGGGATTTGGCAAGCAATTTTGATGAAAATCACGATAAAACCTACAATTCCTAACAGCGACAACCTAGCTTCCAGTTATCGGCTCTACGAGGATGTATTTATAACTATCGACAGAAAGAGCTATATGTCGGCTACACATCTATGAATGCAGATATGCGTCGTTTTCTACCAGCGTCAAACTTGTTTGATCGATTAAACTCTTTAGTCTACAAAAGTATATCATAGTTCATCTCCACGGTTCACGAGAGGAAGTTAGCTTATTTGTTACTTACTAAGTATTTTCGTGGAAAATGCTTTTTTCGCCATAAATTGTAGGATTTTTACTTGTTTCTTTAAAAAGTAAATATTAAATCTCTGGATATTTATGGATTTTCTGAAATTGAGTTTCATATTAAATTTCAAAAAGACTCAAGTCTGCATAGGTTTGTAAATGAAACAAAAATATTGTATAGAAATTACTTTAAGTAACCTTTTTGTGATGTTCTGAAGTGCAACTGCATCAAATACTTGTAGTTGTAACATTTGATTTTGTTGTATTGATATATAAATTAAAATGCAAATAATCATCAAAACACTTATGCTCCAATGGTGTGTTTATAATTCATTTTAGTTTTAACACTTCCACCTTATTTTCACTTTGTTTTGTTTTTCCTATATTTGCAATATAAGTACACAATTTGAATGATTAACACAGTTTCACCTTAATAACAATTTTCATAAGCAGTTGGTGTGCATTTTGTTCTCTGAGTATCCATATTTGGTGTTTTCTTCATACAAGAATGATGAAATGCATATGGATATGTCATAGCAAGGCAATAAAACCAAATGAATTAAATAACCTATAGTGTAATTTTCATGCTAGCTTTAAAAGCTCTTTTAGAAATTAGAGTTATTTGATTATATTACTCTACACATCAATCATGAAAAGAAATAAGAAGCAAAATATGTAGAAAAGCTTTGAAAAGTGAAAAACATTTATTTTAAAAGCAGTAATGAAGCATATGATAAATCTCCATTCTGTAATCTAATAGGTAAATAAGCTCAAACTGTTTTTAAAGAAATATATTTATATAAGAAATATAATAGTACAATAATTTTAAGGTTCATCACTGAATCTTTGATGCTTCAGTATAGTCCATTGATATTAGTAACATTTAAACAACACTCAACAAAAATATTTTTGATAAACATATGACATGATTTAACATTAAGTTATATAAAACCCAATGGCTTATACAGTTTGATGCTCTTACATCTGCATCGAGTCATCATAAATCTCAGTACAAATGTTTCATATAGATAACAAATATGGGTTTCCATTTTATATGTTGTGAATTGACATTTAATTAAGCATCAAAACACACACAACCTTCTTGCATCTTTTTGGTCATGAACTTTAACTTCAAAGCATTCACAGCATCATATGGAATCATTTGCTCCATCCATAGAATTTGGACCAGGATCAAATTAAATAACTCTGGATAGCAAGGAAATCACATATCTTTAAGCAGTATCATATTTTTTAAGACTCTGCCTGGTCAATAATATCTTCCAGTCATCTTTACTCCTTGGTCTTCCCTGCATGTTGTCAGCAAATAGAACATAACAAGCTCTATTCCAAATCATGGGTACTGTTAGCTGATCATTTCTTTGATACTTTTACAGAGCAAAATGTGTGCAGGGTCTTTTGTTTTAGGGAAACTATTTTGCAAATAGATGGGTAAATTTGATTTCATGCATTAACAAATGACAGAAAAGTATGCAGAATTTTATTGAAAAACAGGAAACATCAGTATAATTGTGGTTCAAGTCAGTCCAAAAATACGATATTTAATATGTACTATGGCTTTTCAAGAGCATGTATAATTGTTTTCAATCGCTTGACGGACTAACAAACAAGCAACTATCTCACCCTGAGAAGCGATATTTTCCTTTGTGAAACTACACATCCAACAATTGAACGATTGAAGTTGGCACTATAAAAAGAAATGCAAAAAGATATTGTTACAGAATATGGAGCCAACGATATCCGCATTCTGTGATATCGTTTGTTTCTGGAAAATCTCTTTATACCCCCCATTTGACTGCCCTGGCAAAGAGTAGCCGCCCAGCTGGCTACAGAACCCAAATGGCTCAAGCTTGCTATTAATGTTTTATTAATATGGTCCGCGATCTGTGACCGATTTTCTTCATTCCCGTTGACACCTCAAGGAAGGTCGGAAAAATTCAAGACAGAACAACTTTTTACATGCTTAATGCAGTTTTACTCTTGTCATCTAAAAAGCTGCAGTTTTATTATATTACATTAAAATTTTAAAATTTGTAGCTCATTACAATTTCGAATCCGCCATTTTTCCCAGGAAACTTCATGTTATTTATATTTTGTGTGCTAGTGCCAGACCTAATAGAAAGCTATTCGCACGATAATACTGGCAACATAAATAAAATGCCTGTTTGTAAATGATGATCGTCCAGGTTGTGTCCGAGAAGGACTGTTTTGTTGTTGTTGATGACGTTTCGACAACCTTAGCGGTAGTCATCTTCAGAGTCAAATGAGGAGTAAACGTCAGGTTAGCCGTATTTGTTATCTGTTCTTACGTCATTGTATTGTGTACAGGAAATGTATTGTCATTGTGGATTAGTGTGAAGTGAAATATTTTATTTTAGTTGTGATGTATGATTTAGGTGTGACGTATTTAGTTGTGTGTGGTGTCAATTGTGTATTGTCGTTGTGAATTAGTTTGAAGTGTAATGTTTTAGTTGATGGTTTGTTTGTATTGTGAATAAGTCGTTTGTAAGGTGCTGGTAATTGCTGTGATCTGTTCAGGGGGTTTGTTCCAAGTGGGTACCAACCTTCTAATGTAAGCCGTTGTCTATCAGTACTGTGGTGATGCATTTTGCCGAGTCCCAATCAATGTTGTGCTTTGTGATTCGGTGATGTTCGGCAATGTGATTAGTTTTTCTGTTTCTTAGTAGCGCGTTTGTGCTCAGTAAGTCTTATGTTTAAGTTCGAGATAGATAGATAGATAGATGATTTATTTCTTAAAAACTGGCAGCCATATTGCTGAAATACGTTTAAGATTACATATAATACATACATAAATAAATTAACTAAATTACATCTTCAATGAGTTAAAAGTTATAAAACTATTTCTAAAACGTTTGGTATTAAAGTTAGTATTGAATGAAGATTGAGTCCTAAGTTCCATAGTTGAACGCTCTAAACGAGGAGGCAAAAGGTCATAAAGCTTATGTGAGGAATCTGCTACTATCTTCTGAAACAACGCTGTTGTTATATCATTCCTCCTTTCGCTAAGGCGTTGTAAATTAGTAAACTGCCGAGCGTTTTCATATTCTTGATGAGGCAGGATTATTTTTAATGCTCGCTTTTGGACTGACTCTAGGTTATCTGACAGATACAATGTCAGACTATTGTGGAACACTGGGCAAGCATACTCCAAGACAGGTCTTATACACGTTTTGTAAAATTGGAGCAATTCCTTGACTTCGATATTTGCTCGTTTTAGTTGAATAAGATAATAGAGGCGTTTACGGCATTTCTTAATTATTTCATTTACGTGGATGTTCCACTTAAGGTTACTGGCTATAACCAATCCCAAAATTTCGCGTGTTGGACAATATCCAGTGTAATGTTATTGATGGTAATTGGTTGAAGGTCATTGGTATTAGATCCAAAACAAATTCGCATCTCTTTACATTTGGTTTCATTTAACTGGAACTTATCACGCGAGATGCTGTTCGCTAATGTGTCCATTTGGTTTTGTAAGTTACTTGTTTGATCTTTCTCAATTTTCACTAACAGTGGTATCGTCCACGAATTTCCACATTTCATTATTTGGTAATTTAAGATCGTTAATCATTATCAAAATAGCCAAGGCCCCAATTTTGTGCCCTGCGGAACGCCTGCAGGTACGAGTTCCCACTCTGAAAAGCAATCGAATTTCAGCTTTACTCTTTGTTTCCTGAAGGAGAGGAATCCATAATCCAGTGTAGAACCCATTTCGGCATATCAAATGAACGTAGTTTTCAACCATAAGTTATGATCAATCAGATCAAAAGCTTTGAAATCCAATAACAACACACGAGCGGCCGCCCTGTTACCATCAGTTGCTTTATTCCACGACTGTAACATACTAAGTAAAGCTATAGTTGTGCTTGAATTTGGAATTGCCCCATACTGATTAGAGTCTATCTTCTTAAGTACAGCTGGCTTGACATAATTTTTTCCACAGCAAACTCCTCGGCTACTTTTGATACAATCGCTGTAAGTGATATAGGCCTTAAGTGTTTATTAATATCTCGTACAGATTTCTGCTTTGGAATCGGTGTAATATTTGTTTTTTCCATGATTCTGGTAACCGGGCCTCTTTAAAGGAGCTGTTTATAATATCTGCCACGGGAGCGGCCAATAAATCAGCATTCTCTTTTAAAACCCAGGCGGGAATACCGTCTGGGCCAGTTGCTTTCCTTGCGTTAAGAGCTGACAACATCTTGAAAGCAGTAAACTCAGTGACAGGTAATAACCTCGGGAAATCATCATTCTCATTATCAAAGCATAAATGTTGGGGCAGTGGGTTAAAATCTTTCATGGGTGTTAGAAAGGATTCGTTGATCATGTTTGCAAGTTGCTCAGGAAAGTGATCAGAGGGTGTTAGTGCATTATCAGTATTTTGCAAGGTTGACATCATATCTTCCTGTGAAGAAACCGACGGTGAAATACCACTTAACTTTTTGATTTCCTTCCACCAACTTGCAGATAAGCACGATTTTAAATGCTCTACTTTGTTTTGGTAAAAACGTTTCCGACAAGATTTTCTTTCTCGGTTTACTTGGTTTCTTAATTTCTTGAAGGAGTCAAGGTCTTTTTGTGCAAAAGCTTTTTCCTTCGGCGGATCAGTTGTTTTAGCGATTTGGTCATCCAAGGAGGCTATTATTGATCAGCACCTTCTTTTGTGGGGAGTAGGAAATCAAGACCAAAGTTAATGATGAGCTCTAACATTTTCATTTTGTCATCACTATTTTCATTTTGTCGTCACTATTTCCTCCTACCCACTGTTCGACATTAACCTCTTCTAAATATTTACCAAAGGCCGAACGTTTGGATGGTCGCAAATCCTTGACATTACCACTACTTTTGTCCCAGAGTTTTCAGATCTTTTTAATGGTTGCACTTCTACGGTAACATGATCGGATAGTCCAAAGGGAGGACGTTTAATTGGAGAATCGTAAAATTCTTTCAAATTTGTTAAAATCAAATCCAGCTTATTATTGCCACGAGTAGGGAAATTTACGATCTGACGCAATTGGAAACTATTCTTTAGCAGACGAACGTTCAATTTGTTAAAATCGCCCGAGATAATTATCCCACAATTTGGAAATTTTGTTTCAACTGTTTGTAGTGATTCAAAAGATAATTGATCATAGCCTCATCATTCGCCCCGGTGGGTGGTACAAATTACATAAAATAATATTGGACACACCTCTTGGTAAGCGGGTCAGTCTTAGATCTAACCATAATGCTTCGAACTGATTTGTTAAAAGGTCTTGCAGGATGCTAAAGTTAATTGTATTTCGAATATAGACGCAAACACCACCATGAATGCGTTCACGTCTATCGCGTCTAATCAAATTATATCCGGGTAGCGAAACGATGTTATCATCAATATGACTTTGCAACCAAGTTTCCACGATGCATAGAATATCCACACTTGAACTGGCAATGTACGCATGTAGTTCATCGATTTTGGGGCCAGCGACATGATATTAGACAACATTATGGATGGTACAAATACATTTGGTGATCCACAACGTTTAAAGGATACCTTGGAATAATAATACAATTGCTTTTGTTATGACCAGACGGTCTCCAACGGGAACGTAAGTTGTAATGATCGCTTCCTGCCAGTTTCCCTAATATAGGAGGCGTGGCAGTCGGAGCAGTTTATTTTGTAAACTGCACCTTGTCATTCGTTGGGTTGTTCTTTGTCCTTTATGTTCGTTAGTACTTGTCGTAACGTTGTGATTGGTTTATGTGCGACACGTATGTTGTATGGTCGTAAGATACGCGAGATAGTCTCAGACGTACCTTTGATGTAAGGTATCGTTGCTGTTGTCACTGAGTTGTTCGTTTCGTTGACTTACAAACATGCACTACCTTTTGGTTTACTACGTAGATGACACAATGACTTACAAACATGCACTACCTTTTTGGTTTCGCTACGTAGATGAGACAATCACGGCACTACATGCAGACGAGATTGATGACTTCCATACTCACATCAACAAACAGAACAGCCACATACAATTTACCAAAGATGTCGAAGAAAACGGAACTCTTCCTTTCTCGACTGTTTGGTAAAACATGACAATCAAAACTACGAACAACAGTTTATCGCAAGCAAACACATACTGACCGACTACTACACCAATCATCTTACAACCCTACATCACACAAAGCCACCACAATCAGAACATTAACAAGACGTGCACAAATCATATGTGATTCACCGGACGCTCTACAAAACGAAAACAACTATCTCAAACGTGTTTTGACAAAAGAACTATAACTCTGACTTTATCAAGCGCAACACTTACAAACCCAACGAACCCAACGAAACGAACAACTCAGTGACAACAGCAACGATACCTTACATCAAAGGTACGTCTGAGACTATCTCGTATCTTACGACCATACAACATACGTGTCGCACATAAACCAATCACAACGTTACGACAAGTACTAACGAACATAAAGGACAAAGAACAACCCAACGAATGACAAGGTGCAGTTTACAAAATAAACTGCTCCGACTGCCACGCCTCCTATATTAGGGAAACTGGCAGGAACTTAAACATAAGACTTACTGAGCACAAACGCGCTACTAAGAAACAAGACAAAACTAATCACATTGCCGAACATCACCGAATCACAAAGCACAACATTGATTGGGACTCGGCAAATGCATCACTTACAGTACTGACTATAGACAACGGCTTACATTAGAAAGTTGGTACGCCCACTTGGAACAAACCCCCTGAACAGATCACAGCAATTACCGGCACCTTACAAACGACTTATTCACAATACAAACAAACCATCAACTAAAACATTACACTTCAATTAATTCACAATGACAATACACAATTGACACCCACACATTACAACTAAATACGTCACACCTAAATCATACATCACAACTAAAAATAAAATATTTCACTTCACACTAATCCACAATGACAATACATTTCTGTACACACAATACAATGACATAAGAACCAGATAACAAATACGGCTAACCTTACGTTTACTCCTCATTTGACTCTGAAGATGACTACCACTAAGGTTGTCGAAACGTCAGTCAACAACAACAAAACAGTCCTTCTCAGGACTTTATTAACCTGGACGATCATCATTTACAAACATATAACGATACTCCGGTTCAAACCATTTACAATAAAATGCCTAAAAGAAATACATATGTAACTCGTGCATTAGGTTGGATTTTAGCAATTGTTGCGAAGATAATATTTTGAAAGTTATAATCGTATTGTGCAAGACAAGGCGCTTTTTTCAAGGTCTGCCTCGAATTTGTCATCAATGTCGTCATCTAAAAACTCCTCTTCCTCAACATCATTGTCGTCATCAATATCTACATTCGTAATGACGAAACGTAACAATAAATTTGATTTTACAATTTGGTTTTTTTTGGTCTATTTCTATGGCTCTAATCAGAACTTTATGTTGGGCATTAATTTTATTACACGAATTACATTCGTGTTTGTAGTACACGACCATACATCTGTACTTCACTCCTGCTTTGTTACATGAGCAACTTTGAGAGTTACAGCCACGTTGCAGCCAGTCTTACAACTACAATGAACGTTATCATGTAGGGAATCCGGCGCTAGGGGAATGGTCATCCATACGACTTCAGACTTGCAGTTTCCCGTCACTCGTTTGCCACCCATTTTCATCCGGAGGAGTAATATCCATTTGTGGTTGTAAACAGAAAGGCCAAAGCGCAGCTTGGTACAAAAATTGAGAAGGCTGTAAGTTCCATAAACTTCCATTGCTAATCAAGAGTTAGTGTAAATATTGCTAAAGTCATTCTTATTGCATTCTGTATACAACTGATAGGTATTTTGCAAAAAGAAGTTAAAAGTCTCAGTTAAGAAGCATAAAATCTCAAAACACCAAGCTAGAACTCAACATTGTATGATTCTTAGAACAAACTTAGTCACTATTTGTTTACAATATGTCAGAAGTGGTAAACTCTTCTATTTTTCAACAATCTCTTTCATAGGTTGTGATGATTGTTAACCTTCAGTTAAGGCTTTATGCTCAAGATCATGTTTTACAGTTCAAGAAAGAATATTTTTTAGTGAGCCATTTCAGAAGCCAGAAAGCTGGGGTTTTTTTGCTTCGGTTGAAACTTTGTTTTATTGTAAATTGGATTAGCAAGGACTATCATAGATAAAAGTTGTCTTTGTCATACCATGAAAAGGAGAGTGAAAGAGTTCTGGCACATTGATTGAAAAAGTGATCCTGTATATATATTTCTCAACAAGAAATACAGTTATGATTGTGATCTATACATACTAATTTACTAATTTACTCTGTGTCCGTTGATAAAAGTTTATAATGTTGATTTAAAATACAGAATATCTGAATTAATTTTGAAGTCATTCTTTATATAATAAATGCATGGAAACAGCAACTAAAGATGGTTTTGGGACATTGGTATGTTTATAGAGACAAGATCCTCTGTTAGAAGTAAGTGAGCAAGCACTTTAATGTTTAGTGCAGCTTCTACAAACCAAAAAAAATGTTGTCCTTCTATATTTAAAAAGAGAAATTTCAGAATTCTACTCTTCCAAAGTAAAGAATGGACTTCACTTATCCTATGTGGAGTGACCTTGTAGAAAGAGTGGTCAAAACATTGAATCAAAGTAATTCTTGTGTTTAGTGAGTCTAATAGCCTGATATATCAGTACTTTTATATATCACTGATATATATATATAGCACTGATATATCAGTGCTATAGCAATACTTTTAAAACTTTATTTTTGCTCTTGCATCACTTACAGCAGGTTAATCAGAAAGGCATGTACTTTATGGCATCTGTAACAGCTGTAAGCTGCTAAATGTTTGTTCTACAATTTTTACATTTATCTTACGCCTATGCATAATGATGTGCCTCTTTAAAAGCTTATTAACAAGAAATTCTTTCGTGGTAATGATCAATTTCTTACCAAGCTTTAGTGTTTAAGGAAAATTTATGGAAAGTGCGTTGCTATCCTTCGAAAAGTGAAGTTGCGCACGATTTAACCATGAGTTCTTAAAACTGACAAGATTTAGGTCTAAAACAGGCTTCTCCTATGTTGATACATAAGTGCAAAGGTGACAGTTTAGGTTTGCTTCCAAAATTTTCGACAGAATTCTTCATTTAAAACTTACATTTTACTTGGACTTTATTGAGAATCTCGCCTTTTTGCCACCTTTCAAGATGGCGCCCGTAAATAAATTTGCCTCACCATGTAGAGTAGAGTAGAGTATTGCTGCCCGTCGAAACGACGATGGCTGTCTGCAAAAGTCCATTTAGTTCACTGACTTCCACAAGCGCGCTCGTGACTTAACATGCCAATGCGGCTTGCGCAGGTCCTGTTGCAGTGTTGGCAACGAAATTCTCCCGAGTGCGCGACAGTGGAGGCGTTCCTGGTAGCGTGACGTCTTGATCGTTTTACAGCGTTGCTCCGCCGCTTCAAATCATCCTTCTTATTGAGACCGTTACGTGACTTGTCTCTCCAGTCGTATCGATCCGCCGCTTAGAGTTGCCAATTATCTATTGAAATTTGACATGTTTTCAAAGTGTATTTGAGAGAGTCTTTCCAACGCAGGAGCGGACGACCAATACGTCTCTTTCCTTCAGCGAGCTCTCCAAAGAGTAGCTGTTTGGGTAATCGATTGTTTGCCATGCGAGCAACATGACCAGCCCACCTTAGCTGCATTTTGGCGAGGGTAATCTCAATGTCCATGGAGTTGGCTCTCGTCAGAACTTCGTCATTCGTTACTCTTTGTTGATAGGAAATGCGGAGGATTGCGCGTAGGTGACGTTGTTGTAGCTGACGGAGACGTGTGACGTGTCTACGGTATAACGTCCATGATTCGGCACCATACAAGAGAGTCGACAGTACCACTGCATTATACACGGCGATCTTTGTAGTAACTTTAATGTCATGCGAAGACCACAGACGTTTCCACAGCCTGCCGAATGACGAACTGGCACACTGTATGCGGTTGTCAAGTTCTTTGTCAATGGAGCAGTTGTACTGTCGCTGGTGACAGTACTGCCAAGATACTTGAAGGATTGAACGTTTGTGAGCGGAGTGTCATTGACAGTGATCGGGGATGTTATCGGTGAGTACGAGAGAGACATGACTTCTGTTTTCTTCGTGTTGATGATAACGCCAAAGGATTTGGTAGCAGCCTCGAAGCTATCCATAATGCGCTGAAGGGATTCCTCCGAGTTGGCAACAAAAACGCAATCATCTGCATATTGAAATTCTCTCATCAGTGTCCGCGTGCATTTGGTGCTGGATTGGAGGCGACGAAGGTTGTAGAGCGAGCCATCCATCCTGGATCGTATGTATATGCCTTCTTCAGGTATGTTTTCAAAGGCATATGTGAAGAGAGCAGTCGCAAAGAGGGAGAAGAGGGTAGGAGCAAGTATACAACCTTGCTTCACTCCATTGTTGTATTGAATGTCACGAGTCAACTCGCCGCCTACCGAGATCTTGACGCACATGTTGATATGTAATAACTTTAAGATATTGACAAATTTTGGTGGGCAGGCCATTTTTGCGACGATGGTCCACAGTGCCTCACGGTTCACAAGATCAAACGCTTTGGTAAAGTCAACAAAAGTCATGTATAGCTTTTGGTTCTGTTCTCTCGATTTCTCCATGAGCTGTCGAAGGGCGAATATCATATCAGTCGTTCCACGATTTCGGCGGAATCCACACTGGGTTTCTGGCAGTACTGCTTCGGCAATAGGATCGCGCATTCTGTTTAGCAACATTAGAGCGATTATTTTCCCGGCTACAGCCAACAGACTGATGCCTCGATAATTGTTGGGGTTATGGCGGTCATTCTTCTTGAAGATGGTGATAATGTTTGCATCACGGAGTTCAGCAGGAATGGTCTCATCGGACCAGATATTTTCAGTTATGCCATGCAGATGTTTTGCAGCCAAGGGTCCTCCGCACACAAATAATTCTGGTGGAATTCCATCAGGGCCCGCACTTTTGTTGCACTTGATATGTTTGATGGCATTTTCAACTTCTTCGAGAGTGGGCACATCACCAAGAGTGTCAATCATAGGTCTTGAGGGAGGTTGTTGATGACATCATCATAGATGCTGGTCTCGCTTAGAAGCTGTGTGAAGTGCTCAGTCCACCGTTCTCGGATGTCGTCGGATGTCGTCAGGAGCTTGGTACCGTCCGAGTTGAGCAGCGGGACAACGGAGCTCTTTTTTGGCCCGTAAATGACGTTCAGCGACCGAAACAATTCTTTCGCATTTCCAGTGTCAGCATATCTATGCGTCTCTTCTGCGCGTTCTTGCCACCATTTGTCTTTCATAACTCGGAGTCTGTTCGCTATGGTCCTCTTTATTTCCTTTAGTCTGTCACCGATTTCATTCATTTTGCTTTCATTAGTTCGGCAATTTCTACGTCATTCTCATCAAACCAGTCCTTATGAGAATGCTTTTGTAGCCAAGGACAGTCTCAGCTGAGTTAAGAAGAACCGTCTTCAGACTATCCCACTCTGGAGCAGCGATATTCTGTAGCTGTTCGTCGATGCAGGTTCTGAGGGATGTTGCGACTTCTTCTAATTTGAGTTTCGAGACGCAGAATTTCTTCGGAATTTTCTGAGCTTTTCTGCAGGTTTGCTGATCTTAAGACACACCTTTGAAATTAGAAGTCTATGGTCCGTCCAACAATCAGCACCTCGCATGACTCTATTGACATGGAAGTCTGATATATCTTTTGACTTTGTAATGATGTAGTCAATTTGGTGCCAGTGACCAGAGCGAGCGTGCTTCCATGTTGTCTTTAATTTGTTTGGTAGTTGGAAGTACGAGTTGGTGATGGTCAGGTTGTTTTCAGCGCACATTGTTAAGAGAAGATTACCATTGCTATTTACATTGCCGATGCCATGGTGACCGAGAACGGATGGCCAGGTGTGGAAATCATTGCCAACTCTAGCGTTGAAATCGCCAAGGACGATACATTTGTCGTGGGCTGGAATAGTGCGAATGATGGCTGACAAATCTTCATAAAATGCATCTTTCATGATGTCAGAATGCTGCATAGTAGGAGCATACACGCTGATGAGATGGAGCGAACGTTGCTTATTCAACAGCAAACGAAGTGACATGATGCGGTCCGAATGTCCAACTGGAAGCTCAGATAATCGGATGGAGGACTTGATAGCAAAGCCAACTCCTGATTCGTGTTTCTCTGAAGAATGTTTGCCTTTGCAGTAGAAAGTGTATCCACACGCTGCCTCTGTGAGTGATCCCGAATCGTGGAGTCTTGTCTCGCTTAGAGCAGCAACGTCAATATTATAACGATGTAGCTCACGGGCTATAAGAGCGGTAGAACGCTCAGGACGAATGTTTCCTGGATTGTCATTTAGGGTTCTTACGTTCCAGGCCGCAAGCTTTCAAATTTCATTGTTATTTCGACCGCTTTGAGTGAGTACCCCCCAGCCGCGGTGTGCTGAGCAGGCGAGTGATGAGATGCGATTTACTCCACCTTTCTAGGAGCTTCCCGGATTGGGGAGGTGCGCATCCCAAAAGTGCATCCTCGTCGCTTGGTGAAATACCGAAGGATATTATCTCTCATTCTATCCAGCGATTGTTAGAATCCAAGCCGCCAGGAATCGAATTTCGCACTAGAGGCTGCCAGCCTACTAAGCCTGCTCCCGTCATGAGTCATCCGTATTGATGGACTTTTGATGGACTTTTGACTGCAGACTGCATGCACAGTGAGAAGAGCATGGTTGTGCAGGCCATGTTCTATTGGCTTGGCCACGCGGTTCCATCTTCAGTGGCACAAATGATCGCGACGACTGTGAAGCTACGCGGTTGCAGGGAGAGGCCGTCGACACAGTTAATCCGTGAGCGCCCTTTGCTGGCGTTTTCCCGTTACGCCGAAAACCATTTACCCATGGCTGGGGACTATTTAATCCATAGCTGGGCAAACCTTGTCGTGACTGCGGGGTTTGATCCTCCGGAGGTTTCTGTCAGGGTTACCTCACCCTTAGCCTTTGGGCAGTCAAACACTAACCGCAAGGCAGCGGGTTCCAGTTAATTTAAGGGCGCCGGAAACTCACCCCTCGCCAGAGCCCCGTTAGCCAAACACAGGCTGCACCACGAGTAGGTGGGGTTGACTTGACTGACAGAAGCTTTATTATCGCTTGGACATTTGCGGCACTTTTAATGCGCGTCCGTATGAGTCCCACAACCCAGAAGAGATGCATGCATTGGCCGGGAATCGAACCCGGGCCTCCCGCGTGGCAGGCGAGATTTCTACCACTGAACCACCAATGCCATACAACGGCAGTTAGATACAAAGAGTTCCGCACCAAAAAAATGGCGACATTCAAAATTGAAGGAGCGAGGAATTTTGAAATTCAACCGCAAAATACTAAAAAACTGCAGCTTTTTAGAAGTGACAATAAAAAGAATATCAAACAGCAAGTGACTTTCTATATATTTTGAAATTTTGCGCCCTTCCTTGAGGTGTCCAACGAAACTCATTTTTAAAGCATATTTTTGAGGCACAGATCACGGACTAATACCGTTATTGTGGGTAGCCGCTGTGCATGTGCGGCGAACCACTATGCTATACTGAAAAAGTGTCCGAGTGAGTGAGGCAGTAAGGCAGTGTCTGTCCGTCGTAATCATTGAGCTCTATAAGACCTGGAGGGGAAAAGGGGCCTGGACCCCGTGGTCAAAAACATGGCGGTAATGGCGGATTGTGGTGGTCAAAACTTCCACTTTAAAATTTTTTTTCAATATTCACTCCCTCCTGATTTTGAATACTGCTTATATGAACGATAACAAGTGAAAAAAAAACAATTACGATACCAACAACATCATGTAAAAATAATGCTTCAGCATTACGTGAAAAACACAGTACACGCACACATCAAAATAAGAAAATCGACTGTAGAGAAACGCATATTTTGGCTGTAACATTTAAGTTATGTTATGACATTTTAACCATTTAAAAGTAAAAATCAAACGGCATTAGTAGACCTGTCAATCTCGTCAAACTTATACATTATTTCATGCTTTTGTGTGTTTGACTGTTTGTAAACAGTTTGGTGCAACGATTTTTCTCGCTCAAATGGATAAATCTGTGTAAAAATGCTCCTAAGGAAGCGAGAAAATGTTTGCTTCAGTCCTACGACATAAATCAACTGAAAATGTTACCATGGATAAGTATCATAAGTGTATTGTCATTACCTGATAAATCTACTGAAAACTCATAAAGAAAGTATGTTGAACTAGAAGAGCTACAAAAAGAAAAATTCAAAACACCATGATACTGCTGCTTGGTAATTTGTATTTTGTAAATAGCTTGGCAGAATCTTGGATCTATTCCTGAACAGAACTACATTAATTTTCCATTGAAACTACAAACTTGGAAACTAAAGTGCATTGGTTTCTCTAACAAAAACACTGTCTATTGCTGCATGAAGGCAAAATAGTTATTTGACAGTGTAGGTGAAGAAATTTATCAAGTTCTATAGATATTATGGGCATTACTTGTTTTTTGGAATTGTGTAGTATATGTCAAGAACAAGATATAATTTTTCAAAAATGCTAACCCCTTCGAGCACTACTACTCTTCTGTTTTGCTTAAGCAACTTACAGCTACCAATACTAATTATTTATATGTACAAACTAACATTTGGGAATTAAATAATAAACAACTTGTTAAATCTTTGTATTTTACATCAAGCCTTTGAATTAGTTCCTTTTATCTCTTGGTAAAAAAATATTAATGAAAGACTTACAAATCACGTTTCTCGAAAATAGTATTTTGTACAAAGAAACTAATTAATTGAAAGGTCACATGTTGAATACAGACTTTGCTTCTTTGACTAGGTTGCTTGACCATGAGCAAATTTAAATTTGTTTACAATTTGTTTAAAGAATTCTTTTTATTGATTTCTACTAATTCTTCATAAGACACAAAGAATTTCTTTGCCATGTATTTTGGCTTCTTCTACATTCAACTTCATTGTAAGCAATGCATCCGATGTGAATTTGTGGATCACCTGGAATCATACCAAGTATGGATTTGATGAGATGAGACAATAATGTGTTTAATTTTTCATGCATATTAATGATATAATCATAAGCTACTGTTGAACAAAAATTTCAAGGTAGAAACAAATCTTAGCACATTGTTCAACACACTACTTTTATCTTGGTTTTGAAGTAGTAACCTGTTTACTATAACAATAAATACTTCATTTACAGATAGATTTCAAAATAGCAAATACCATGGTGAATGGTGATAATAACAATGTAATAGTTCTTAAGAGAACTGTTTTAACCAAAATAATAACTAAACAATTCAAAGGAACCGTTATTTACAGTTAGAAAGAGACACTATGCATTTCGGCAGACTACTCATCAGGTGTCAACGTCTGCTAAATGAGAACCTCCAAACCATGCTATATTTATAACGTTAGAAAGGTCAATGTCATCCCTATTTTTAGAGATGACACTTAAAACAGATACAGATTAAACACGTAATCCTTTGTCGGCAAAGGAGAGGATTAGTCAATTTAATTAATACCGACTCCATGACGAGTAGCTGGAATAACGAGCGACATTTTTTAATAATTCTAAAGTTTTCATCAGAATAAGCATTGGCACAGCGAGTGTTGCTCAAAAGATGTTTTCCAATCGCTGAATCACATAGAATCGGATTTTCACTTCATTTACAGAAACGCTAAGTAGTACTTTAAAACTGTTTGCATAAATCCAACTTTCCAATCACATTATAATTGTCTACACTATACAGTCAGTCAAATTGAGCAGGCAAATAGTTTAATAGTTATTTTTATCATACAACATGTACCATAGTTCTCATTAATTTTGCGTGGCACTGTATTCAATTTCAGCACAACTCTGTTGTAAACTTTCCTTCATCTTTTCAAAAAACATGAACAAATTATGCCCCATTTTGGGAGGTAAACTCAATTCAAATCAGGAGAGTTTAGCTTGATGCCTTGATCATGATACAGGATGGATGCAAAACTCGATAAAAATTGACAGCTTCGCCACGTCTGGCGAGCGATTAAGTGAAGAACAAACAAGACTGGACAAAAATAACTTTAAATTAAAACTTAGTTGTAGAAACACTCTTCAAGTATCGTGTTAAAAACAAAATAGTAAAACTAATACTGTGCTACTTACCGGAGTCAAAAATTTGTTCCCTTTTCTGCCGCTATCTCAGCATCCGCAAACCACAGAAGTTGGCAGTATGAAAGATAAAATTTTAAAAAAGTGTTTATGTTAGGAAAATAAATAGTTTTGATATTTCCTTTACTCGCAATCGTGGTAATCAAATAATTTCTAAAAAGCTTTTAAGCTTCTAGCATAAAAGTACACTGAAGGTATTTAATTCATTTGGTTTTATTGCCTTGCTATAACATATCTCATTGCACTTCATCATTTTTGTATGAACAAAACACCAGATGTGGATATTCAGAGAACAAAATGCAGTACCAACTGCTTATGAAATTTATTATTGAGGTGAAAACTATGTTAATCATTCAAATTGTGCGCTTATTTTGCAAATATAGGAAAACAAAACAAAGTGAAAAAGAAGGGTAGAAGTATTAAAACTACAATTGAAATATAAACACCATTGGAAGCGTAAGTGTTTTGATGATTATTTGCATTTTGCCCAATTCATATATCAATACAACAAAATCAAAATGTGCTACAACTTTACAAGTATTTGATGCAGTTGCACTTCAAAACATCACAAAAAGGTTTCTTAAAGTAATTTCTATACAATATTGTTTGTTTTCATTTACCAAACCTATGCAGACTTGAGTCTTTTTGAAATTTAATATGAAAGTCAATTACAGAAAATCCGTAAATATCCAGAGATTTAATATTTACTTTTTTAAAGAAACAAGTAAAAATCCTACAATTGTGGCGAAAAAAGCCATTGCCCATTGCATGAAAAGAAGCAAAATTGCAATGATAACAAATAAGATAACTTCTCTCTCGTGAACCGTGGAGATGAACTATGATATACTTTTTTGTATAGACTAAAGAGTTTAATTGATCAAACAAAGTTGACGCTGGTAAGAAAACGACGCACATCTGCATTCATACATGTGTAGCCGACATATAGCTCTTTCGTCGATAGTTATAAATGCATCCTCGTAGGAGCAGATAACTGACAACCACAATTGACTCGCTGTTATGAATTATGATTTTCATCAAAGAATTGCTTGCCGAATCCCAAATACACACATACATTACAGAGAGGTTAGGGTGAGATTTTATATTTTACCACCTTTCGAGGGGAGCTTATTAGATGGTGGAGCTTAAATGAAAATGGAAGCTAAATGTATTTGTATTTATAAGGTCTGGTGCAAAGCAGATCAAATAAGAAAACAAACGAATAAAAATATATACGTCAGAAAATTTATCTGCATAAAAAGTTAAGAAAAAATCTATCACATTTTCTTTAAAGTTATCGTATTATATTGTTCGTATATATCAATAAGGCATTAATAATAGTTTGAAATTTGCTGTTGTTTTGAAAAACTGAATGATACGGCACAAATCATCAGTTCAACAATAAGAAATATAAGTCTCCTTTTTTCATGTTCCAAAATTGGTTCAATCAAAGCAATTTGACTGAAAATGAAAAAGTACAGATTACTGAAATGACAAAAATGAATTAATATTTTCAATTACATAAATGAAAATGCTGTATAAGAAAGTAAGTTAAAATTCAGCATTCTAGAGAATCTACACATTTGAAATGTTATTGCTCAATCATTCCATTGCTCTTCACTGACTGAAGTTTTCTCGCATAAAGAATCGATGAATTTCTTTGCATCCAGATTGGAATATTTGAACTGATCGATTACGCCATCAGCATACGGATCTTTTTCAGCCAGCCAAGAGGTAATGTCGCTTTCTTCGATGTCAACCAAGTTTAATCTCCATGGTGAGTCGCTATACCTCGGAACACCTTGGTCGTGCATGTATAACCACCCAACAGACGATAAAGCGATAAACTCAGTTAGGGTCTGCACGTTGAAGTTGTTTGGATACTCTGATTTCATGCTTTTTACTTTGGCCAACATGTATTTGACAGCTGAGTTAAGAATTCTAGAAATTCTACTTACCCCCTCTGCCACGCTTGCTATTTGCTTATTGTGAAGCCAAAGACTTATGATATTGTCAACTTTCAGGCCTTCATTACATTCGCGATGATAAGAATAGACGTCGTTGGTCACCATGCAGCACAAAGACGACAGGATGTACATTTCTGTAGCAATAGGAATATGCTTGTTGGTTCCTGTTACGGAGAGCGACGAGATCTCAAGGTACATAAGAAAAGTGATAGGTGCTCCTTCAAATATTCTTCGCCATAATAACTTGTTTTCCGACACGCCGCCTAACATTTTTTTCTCGTGCAGAACCCCTTTCAAGTTGTAGCCCAAGGAGTGAGCGAAGCGACAGCGAAAGTCAAACACGCTCTCTTGTGGAAAAACACTGTATTTAAGCAGTGGAGAAACGACGCGACTGACGCTGTCTATCAAACTTACTACAAGGGCAAGAAGTCTTTCTTTCTTCACATGCGGCAGAAACGATCTGAGCTCTTCAACAGAAGGAATTCTAGGGAAACATTGTTTTAATTTTTCATCTAAGAAATCATAGGCGCTGCAAACTATCTCTAACTCATTCAGATTACACTTTGCCTCGAGTTCATCATCACATAAATAAAGTACAATAAGAAATTCTATGAAGACAGCAAATGCCTCCCGACAAACATCCTTGTCCGGCAAAATTGGAAACACGAGTCTAGAAAAATGGTACGGTCTTATCACGTTCATGTATTTTGTGACGAGAGCCTCGTCTGCCAGGTTGCATTCTTTTACCCAACTGATGAGACGGTTTGTGTCTACAAGTTCGGGAATAGTATTCTGTGTTAGAATTTCCTTTCTATTCTTCCCCATTTCATGGGAATACGAACAACATTCTTCTCGGACATTTTAATTTCTCTGTAATGTAGATTTTCTCCAAAATGACGCACTGCTTCCTTTGGCTTTCGCAACTGCAATATGAGGAGATGTTCTGAATGCGGATCGATTTATTCCAATTGATTTCTTGTCTGGCATACTTTACTGAGCACGTGAGCAGCATGACCAATGCTCATTGTTACAAATCTCAAACTCTCATGTAGCAACTTCTGATTTGTAAAACGATTTTGTAGTTCCCATTTTTAATTTATTTTCACTCCTCAGTAATTCATACATGGGGCTGATCTTTGCATTTATATCTGTAGTAATAATTAACTTGGAAACATCACGCAATTTAACAAAATTTTAGTGCCATTCACCAAGTGTTACGGTTCTGAAAGGGCAACAAAGTTCAATTGTCAATTACGCGGCTTGCAGCTGGCTTAAATTCTCATGTTGTCCAAAACATTTGCACAAACCCCTTCTTGCGATCATTTTCAATTTAAAAGCATTCGGCAAGCTGCATTTTCTTTATTTTCCCATTAGAAAGACACGATAAACTTTGGTGGAACACATTATATTGAAAAATTTTCACTGCATTAGCACATTCGAAGACTCTACTAAGTTTCGTGTGGTTTGTCAAAATTAATAAATTTACAGCAAGTTAATATATTTTGTCGAAAAGTTTCGGAGTATGGCCAATAAATAGAAAACTTCGTGCCATGCGTTAACACAACGTTCAACTACTGTCGATATTGTGCCATCCTCCGTGTGTAACGGCCCATACAAGGTTACAAAGTTCAATTTAATGAACTTGTCGCGAAAATCTGTTCGATCAAAAAATTTTCTTGCATTTTTCTGAACAACAAGCAAAGTATTAAACATCTTTGATGACTTTGTCACGAGCAAAAAATCATCGTGTGTAGCTCGCATACCTGATAAAACTGTTTTAATGAAACGTTCCAAGAGTTGAAGCTGAACGCTTTCACAGCAGCTAATTCTGCTGTATTCATGACTTCATCTCGTATTCTGTCTTCATCTGATTTCCTTAGTTCTATTTAGACAAATTATAAACCCAAAACTTTGTGCAATAATTTGATTGTCATGCATGCCGCTTCATTTATGAAAATTTCCGTTGCTAAAAATTAATATGAACGATATTTCATAAATGTTAACATATACGTTTGACTCATCCTTTAAGAAGTCAATTTATTCCATGACATAGCGCGAACGAAATATTCATTCGCCTTATAGATGAGTGTTTTGAAGACTTCACATATGAAGTCTCTTATTTATATGAGTTGTGCTTCTTAGCAAAGCACATTGTTGCTTTAAGCCTGATTCTCATTAAGTCACTTGAGTCACCCGAGTCGTTCCGAGTTGTTTCGCTGTTTTTCAAAACGACTGGAACGACTCAAGCTATGTACTTCTCAAATATTCGTACTAGTGCTGCTGAGAGACTGCTTATAATTAATTTTTTCGCGAAACATTTAAAAATGGCAGCTGCTGTTTATCAAAGACAAAGTCTTTTGGCTAGTTATTTCCTTTTTCAAATCGTTTTGCACAATAAAAAGATTGCTTGCATTTCTCAACGTCGTTTCGGTTGTCCCGAAAGAGCAAAGTGCTATCCATGCGGCCCTGGTCCTTTCAGTCGTGTGAGTCATTTGAGTTCATTCCGATCGCCTTTGAAATGTTCTCATATAGTCGCACGGGTCGTCTGTGAAATTTTGGCACGACTGAAACGACGCGGACGACTATATATGAGAACCAAGCTTAAGATGCTACAACAGAAACCTTTCGAAGAGTATTTCACGAATGTGTTAAAACTTATAACAAACGCTAAAGTGCAAATTTCCAGTGAAATGTGTTTCTATATTAAAGTGCCCCTATCAGCAAAAATTTTTAATAGCGATATCAAACTTGGTGTAATATCTAACGTATCAGTGTAAAAATTTTTCAATTTGGTAAAATTGTCTTCTTGTCACGGAGGCTTAAAGTTGGCTTTCAATAGACCTTGTCCGTTGTGGCATGAGGTCTGGGTCTAGCCAAATTCTGATGTCATCCAAGGTAGTTGGTATATATATTTTGTACTGAGAAATCCCTTGCATGACGTCACAAAGTTGTCCCAGACTTTTCGAACGACGGACAAGGTACAGTAAAAGGAACATCCGTGTCATATTCTGGAAAAAAGGTGTGAGGTTTCTGGGGTCCTCCCTCACTTTTCTCCAACAGGAATGCTGGCAGCGCCACCAAAAGAACAAAGAAAAGAACTAGTTAACGCAGTTGATAAATGTGCTACAATACAATGTGTCCATAATCAATGTTCACTGACTTTACGCACAAAAGATGAATTGACTAAAATTGATAGGACATAAATAGCAAAATATGTAATAATATGCCAAGAAACAACATTTCTTGGACATTTAGACATTTCATATTAAAATGAAGTATAAAAATATGATTCCTGTCATTCCCAGATTTATGGAAATGCATTACCCAAATCGAAACTATTTGCATAAATCATTCCCGATAGAGTATACGTTATCAAGATATTTATTGGCATAAAGCCACTTAAATGCATTATATAAAAATTGAATTACTACACCAGTTAGTGCAAGTGAGGCATATGTTGCCTATGGTATAGATACACGCAAATTTTATGGAACTTATCCTCCAAAATAGTGCAATAGCATTAACAAAGACAAAGTTAAGCAATGCACACATGTGGGTCCAATAACTATCTAAACTATTCTGCATTTACAAGACGCCTTTTATTACATTGCATGTCACGTGACTGTGCTTGTTAAGAAAAGTGAAGTCCAAAAGATCATGCACCGAAAACCATTTTTGCTGTGAATACTTTATCCTCAAAAACTCTTTTAAAACAATTTTCTGACACGTACATATTTCATTCAACCGATAATTCAACACGCTTGTGACTTTTGTATTTTACATAAATAGGTTAGCGATATTTTCGACGATGTAACTTTTATTTCGTCTTTAAATAAGGATGAACGCTTCATATAATGCAACTATATATCGATGAATTATACAAGGCTTTGTTCCAAGTTGGTATACCAACTTTCTAATGTAAGCCGTTGACTATAGTCAGTACTGTAAGTTATGCATTTTGCCGAGTCCCAGTCAATGTTGTGCTTTGTGATTAGGAGATGTTGGGCAATGTGATTAGTTATATCTTGTTCATTTGTAGCTCGTTTGTGTTCGGAGCTCACTGGGTGAATCCTGTGGTGAATGTGAGGATTTATGTCATGATGAATGTCAGCATGAATCCTGTGGTACCTTCACAGTAGTGTAGCGACAATTTATTACTATCAGAATTTACTATTTTTTTTGTATTTGCATTATACAGTGGAGTTTTTTATTTTATAGCTGTTATCATGTGATAACAGATTTATCTTCTTGAAGAAAAGGACTATACTGACCAACGCAATATTTGATTGGTACTTTTTAATAGTTGATCTATTCAGATCAAGATTTAAATAAAATAACACAATTTTATGTTTGATTTTGTGCAAGAAATATTTGATAGCTATTACTACCATAAAATTCCAGCTTCCATGTAAGATATGATGGAATAGGAATCGATTGTGCATAATGTTTAGAACCGATATTGACACATTGCAGGACATTTAGCACTTTGACCACTTACTGAGTTTCTATCCCTGTGACCATTCGTTTCAACTAAGAGTCAAAACAAATATTTTAACACCCATATGCTGAATTTGTTTTTCCCTAAACTCCATTATTGTGTTGTTTAAAATCCATGCAGGTTTTTAAAAATCCATAATGGCTTTTCATAAATCAGCACTCTCTATCCATGATTGGATATAATTGCACTTTCCATTACTGTTACTCAATATGGTAAATATGTAAATTCCATAAAAAACTTGATTTCTTAAAAATTTTCCTGTCACACAAATTTGAATGTGTCAAATTGCAGGTATTCATGCAAATAATGAGAATTCATAAACAAAAACAAGATTGTTCACAGGTGACAACTTTGAATGAACAATCTTATTTTTGGTTAGGCATTAAAAGTACAAATAACATATGAAAAAGCAAACTTTATAGTTAGACATATTGTGAATATTCCATTTTGTCAATTAGGAGCTAACAATATTTTGATAATATTAGTTTCATCAAGATCAATTTGCAATAGCAGAATTATGATCAATTTCACTTGATATCACATCACATTCAGCATCAATGTGTGCTAACATCAGGAGGTTCATTTGGAGTACAATGTATTTCAAGGACAGTTCCATCATCTAATGTAATAATTTGAGCCTGTGCCTCGGGTTGATCAGAATTAGAAGATGGGTCTGTGAAATCTCTTTGCACTTGTAGTTGATGTACATGTTTCAGTTGCATATTTCCTTGATGATGTGATTTGCTACTGACAGGTTGTTGAGTTACAAGCACAGCAACCTTGCTTGAAGCTGGTGATGTAATATTACTGACTATTTTATCATTTGATAGTTTTGAAAGAATTTCTGAGCCATGTAAATAATGGAGGGCTGTACCTGCTTCAGGAAAATTTGTGGCCATTGTTTGGGTAGACGCACTGGTTGAGGAAGCCTGAACTTGCAAGGTTTTCTTTGATTGTGCAGCATTTTTCCTTGAATTATTTCCATGTGTTTTTATATGCTTTGAAAGATGGTCACTTCTCATGAACCTTTTGTTGCATATTTCACATACAAATTTTTTCTCACCAGTATGTGTTCGAATGTGTCGTTGGAGCTCATCAGACCTTGTGAAACACTTCCCACAATAAAGCCATTTACAAACAAAAGGTTTCTCACCAGAATGCCACCGTAAATGAGCTCAAGATGCTAAGTCTTTCCATACACTTTACCACAGCCTGGGATATTGCAAATATGAATTTTCTTACCATTCACCAATCTCCCCACCATCTCTACAATTAGGACATGTGCAAGCTACACGTCACTCTTTTAGTTGCTTGGGAGTGCTGCCATTCATGACTCCACTTGTATCTGTTTGATTATCTGTAAAATTCACATCTTTTGAAGTGTTATGCAAAGTAATAGCTTTTGTTGTTGTGACCCATTCCAGGTTTGTGTTATTTAAAGGTGTTGCATTTAAGGATATAGGAGTGTCATTGCTTGGTGTAATAATTGTTTGTAGTCCATTTGGCATGGACATAGACATTTGGTTACCACTAGATATTACAGCACTGTTCATCTGCTCATTTGATGATCTATCACGATGTCGACTAGGTTGATTTTTCATCACTTTGCCACTGGATGGCGGCCATGTCCCCAATTTCTCTTTCCACTGAATAGGAGGACGAGCAGTTACATAAGAACATATTGGATTTAAAGGAGAAGATGTAAAAGGAGAATTTACTGTCCATTGTTGTTCAGGTTGAATTTGAGCGGCATCCATGCGCGAAGCCTGAACATTATCTAGCTGTGAGAATATCAAATTGGAATGTAGTTCATCACTTCCTTTCGCGCCGTAAATTTCTCTCGCTTCGTGCTGATCACGAAGGTCAGCTTTCATAGATTGTTCGTTTCCATGTGTCAAAAAATTCGTATTCGCTTCGGTGGATGGCAAAACAACATACGACTCCGATGTCTGGTCGAAATGATTTGTCTCTTGAAAACAAGACACGACGCACTGTGAGCCGGCCGTTTGGCCCACGAAGGCCTCATTTGAAACGTTCAATAACTGCTGGTGTTCGTTTCCAATTTTACTACACGTTGCTGCTAATAAAACCAAGGGAGACTTCGAAGTTTCCTTGACGTCGACGGACAGTGGGCGGGCACAAGAAAAAGGGGTGTGAGTTACAAGTTCGAAGATGTTACAATAAAGCAGACAAAATAAATTGTCAGTCGATTAAATATATAAATTAATATTACCTGCTTTTGGCTTGTTTGCTCGATGTACTTGAAGTTCAATCCGTCATACTCGATAGGCCGATGCATTATCAATGTATTTCTCTATTTTGTCTTATAAATACGGTGGGGTTTACTTATATCGATAAACGCCAAATGGCAAACAACATAAGTTGCAATCGTCTCGAACTGAGAACGACACCGACACATTTTTGCAGCCAATCATCATTCATTATTCAGCTCATTAAGAGGTGAATTTGTTCGGGATATTTCACTAGTGTAACATCATTTACAATGTTGAGGACATTTGATGCAATTTTTAATTAAGATTTAGTTTCATGTATATTAAACGTATGCATTATATGATCGTCGATATTGATTTCGATGTCACAAGATTTCGGGGGACAAG
This sequence comes from Xenia sp. Carnegie-2017, assembly GCF_021976095.1. NCBI lineage: Eukaryota > Metazoa > Cnidaria > Anthozoa > Malacalcyonacea > Xeniidae > Xenia > Xenia sp. Carnegie-2017. The sequence continues at coordinate 427,839 of NW_025813488.1, forward strand.
AGGACAGATTTCGACCATTGACTAATGCAATAGTTCAGCCACTGTAATACAAAATTTGCATAAATTATCATTTTAACATGTGAATGCCAAACAATGACGATAACCGTTTTGTTCGAACAAGCGCCGCGGTGCCATTGAATTTTCCCCCTTCACGTGCGATGCTTATGTACGAGGGAGGCATTTTTTTCTGTGGCGGAGTTTGTGGAAAAGAGACATAATTGAGAAATGTTCCATTCAAGTGCTATATTCAATTTCTGTCTGCGACTTTTTTCTATAACATTAAGTTTTTCATATTTTTTAAATATTTTTAGGGCAAACAGAACTGTTTCAAAAGGCTCCCAGATCTATAGAATAAAGTTATTGCCCACTGCTCCAGTATTCTTCATCTATTTCAATGTCACTGACCCTCTTGATCTGTGTCTACAAGCACCATCGCGTGAGGGTATGCGTCTTCTATAATGAAGTCTGTGCATTCAAAAGAATTGCCTATTTCAGTTTCCCTCAAGATTTCTAACTGTGTACGAAGCATTTCTCGTCCTTTAAACTATCTACGGGAAGGTTCATAGAGTAACTTTGGAAAGAATTTTTGATAACGTCTGTTGGTCCATGCCTCCAAAATCCATTGCAGAATATCTCTCAGTGGGTGAGCTTTCAAATTCCCAGCAGCAGTTGCTTCGTAAATTCCAGCTGCTGCCAGTTATTCATCGTATTTTTCAGTGCAAGAAGCCATTAACGGCTTATTCCAACTGACATACGGTTCCTGGATGTACTTTATGCACCCACCAGGTACAACTATGGAATCAATTTTCTTAGACTTCAGTTACTCGGTGATGCTATCCACTATATGACAGTTGTATAACTCACAGGCCAATAACCTTTGATTAAATGCAAATGCTCCAACAGTTGTATAAAGAGCGTCGTTTCTGGCGCACCTCACACCCTTAGACCTAGTATACGCAAATCTAAGCACCTCAGCCCTAGCTCGCGTACGTGGTTCTTGTAATTATGCTAGCATACAGTACTTACCAAAATCGCACCGGATAGCAAAGGCCAAACCCAGGAGCCAAAGACGGGCGGCCTACCACCAGCGCCCGCGCGGCCGGCCGTCGGGGTAGCACCCGTTAGTACTCGTCGAGAGGGTTCCCCTCGAGGACCCAGTCCAACATGCGGTGGTGGGCATCTACTCCCTCCCTCGCAAGCCCAACTTGCCGTTGCAGCTCCTCGGGAGCAGCCCGGAGGAAGCGGTGAGGCCACCCCCTAGATCTCATCAGCTCCTCAACTAGCTTTTCTTGGTGCCCAGGTGACTCGACATGCTTACATAGCAATTCCCATCCCCGCCGCTGACAGCACCGCTGTCGTCATACAGGCGGCAAATGAATTTCATAGCTTTGCCAGCCAACCACGCGCGATTATGCCAACGACCATCGAAATGCTCGGTTAGATTCATATCGCTCATAGCGCCAGTTTGACATGCCAAACACTCCACACCAGCGACGCTATTTCATACACACAATTTTATTCAAATATTAGTTTTCCCTCACTCCATCCCCTCGCAAACAACAAGCTGTAATTAAAAAGAGATGTTCACCGGAGTGATTTATTATGATCACAGCTTCGGTCTGTAGCCCCTGGCGTGGGTGGGGGTGACGAAAACTGTCACACCAAAATGATGCAACACTGTCAGTGGCGCACAAAATTTATGTCTAGCGTGAATCGCCATCCGCCACTTAACGCTGGATTTTTTTAGAGCGTCCATGCGCCCGAGCTGAATGCCCTCCTCACGCCCGCTCGCACGTGCAGCATCCAGCTGTGCTTCTATCTCTCGCGTCTGTTCGCAGAGAGCTCTCTTTGTGCGGCTTCTAATGTCGTCTTTCAACGAAGTGAAGCGCTCTGCTTCGCCCAAAACGAGCTGGTACTCACTTTCGTAGCAGTTGCCATCTAGAAGCGCTCCGCTCGTGATCAGGGAGATTGTTCGGTACACGGTCTCAGCGACGTCCAAATGCGATCGTGTTTTCTGCTTTCTTGTCCAATTTGCGGCTCACGACCCGACCAGCGAAAGTGGCCGTGCCGCAAACAGCTGCTAGGCCTTCGAGGGCAATCCCGACAGGAGTTACACAACGGTACTTAGTACGACCACGCCGCTAACAGCGCTGCCCACAATGATAGCTGACAGGGCATTGCCCGCGCTGTCTAACCCGTTCACAGCTCTTTTGTACTTTTTGTAGAGCGTTTGGCGGGTTTCCATTTCCGTGTGCAAGCGAGCTTCGACCTCTGAAATCTTCTGTAACCGGTACGTATTTCCAGCATCGCTCGCAGTAGGCAGCGTAGGATAAAGAGGCGCCGTCGACACCGGAGGTGAAGAAGGGGGCGCGGAGGGCTCACACGAAGTCATACTGCTCCAATAGCAATGTCACTATAAAACAAACGGTAGCGTCTGTTGAAGAAAAGCCAAAAACGGCCACTGCGTCAATCTCTAATGCAAGGTTGAAAACTGTGAAGGCTGAAACCAGCCCGCGTGGCTTGCGCACTTCGAAAGTTGTCTTCTCGACATCGTTCACCTTCAGCCGGAGTGTCGCAACATCATTTACAGCAGCCACGATCCCCATGCGAAGCACTCGACTCGGGCTGAGAACCGGGTCAAGTGGAGACCATCCGCCGGTAACCCTCTCCGTCTGCAGAGTAATACGCATAGGAGGGCGTCTCGCCTTCATCGCAGCGCCATCGATACTCAAATCGCTTGGCGGCCTGAGCTTGGGTGAGAACGGCCTCCAGCTGCGTACAGGTGGGACAGTCAAAAGCGTATTCCCATGCAGAGATGGAGCTCGGTAGATCTTGCTTTGCATCGTATTGGCAGCTGCAGCGCGTTAAATCCGTCACAGGAGGTTTCCTTGATTGGAGCCAAATCTCGACTGCTTGGGTCATCCACAAATCTAACGCCATGCTGATGATATGTATCAGGGTAACTCAAGATAATACAACCTATAGGTACGTCTCCAATTGTATCCGAACGTGCCCCGTCGGTTCGAGACTTCCCGCGGGATCATGGTATAGCGAGTGAGAAGAGAGGTGCCATCCCTCTGCTAGAAGGCATGGAAGTTCAACCCCAAGCCTCTTGCAGTTTACCGCTGCTCAGATGATACCACTCGTTTTCAGCCCGCTCAATCCAGAGACCCAGAATCTGTATCTTGCCATTCTTCATATTCGCACCCTCCCCAAACCGCGCCACCACAACGTCCTGTCCTAAGAGCAGGCCAGCATTCCTTTAACAACTCTCAGTAAAGCACCCAAACGCTCATCAACACCATGGAGGTCGAGCTTGTTTATCTTCAGCTGCGCGAAAGTATGAGAGAGTGCCATCGGTATCGTCATTCTGAATTTTAGTTTCGTTTCGCACCACAGCATTCTGCAAACGAGCAAGCTCCTCCTCCTTATTACTGATCACCGAATTTGCCGCCGTCTTCTCCCAAGTGGTCGCCCAAAATGCCATGTCCATGAAAGATTCAAACAAGGCCCCGAGCGTTCAATATAGCAATACACTTGCTAGTGATGCGGCCCCGTTAATGAGGAGCGCATTGATAAAGGCTGCATCGCAAGTCATCTTGCCTCTGACGCCTCCAGGCATAAAATGACGATCATAATTTATAAGTTTGCTCTCGGGTGTTTTGGAGTAGGTTTCAAGCAAGGCCACCAAATCACCGAACTTGTGCCCTGACCCCGGGACCGCCAGAGCATGCTGTTTGATCTCCTGCAACTTCCACCTCGCCAGGTGAAACTGGGGATGGCCGAAGTCGACTACAGCGTTAGCGACCACCTCAAAGGGATATCTGCTGAAAAGCTGTTGGTTTACTTTATTCGCAAGCACGCGATAGTCAGCCACGATGACAAGACGCATATCCTGATCCGCCTGAGGCTCCTAAGATTTGCTTCAAACCCTTGAGGGTTTTCCGTAAATAATTGTACCAGCTGCGCACGCGGAGTGAAATAGTTGCTTTTGAGAAAGGCTTCGGGAATTTTCTGGCCCCCCAGAAAGCGCCCAAAGACGAACAGCAGTAAGCGATCGAGCTCCCCTGTTTTCGAGTCTGGAGAGAAGGCGTGGTTGTAATGACCGCCGGGAGTTGGTTTTTCAAACGGACATCAGCGACGCTGTCGCGAACTTGGCCTGTATCTTCAGAATAGTTCAGCAACCTGAATTTGACCGCGCTCAGGACAGACTCTTCATTGAGAAGCTAAGGGTGGACTTCGAACAAAACATAGAGCTCTTTTACGCTTGGGAGTTTTTTAGCTGCAGCAAGCTCAACTTAGCAAGGGGATGGTTTGATATATGCTGCAATGGATTGCGCAGGAAGGAGATGAAATCTCGGTGGCGGTTTGGCGCTCCAGCCCCCTTTGCTCGGGCCCCATCGGGGAGATAACCCAAGACCTCCATAAAGGAAATAGCGCGTTTGATAATGTGCTCGATTTGTTTCTCGATAAACTCGAGGACCTCTGGCCGCCGCGCCTTTGGGATTAGGAAGGCCTACCAATAACCTTCTTCCGCCACCCGCTCAAGTCGCTGAGGGAGACCATTGACGATCCGGACTCGAATATGTTTCATTTTCTTCAAAAAAACGCTTAAAAATCTGGTGATATCCGTCCCGAACGTCTTTCTCTAATTCTTGGTCAGATTTGTTCTGGTAATGACGGAAAAAGCAAAGCTTTCACTGAACGTTCACCGCAATAGATTTTTCGTCGCAATAATAGGCGAATCGCTGATTGGGGCAGTCCATAGCGAGGATCGGATGCTCGCAGCGGGTCAAGAGTTTCTCGTACATTTTGAAGATGAGAGCCGGTTTATTGCCCGTGCCGCCAAAGAGCGTATTAAGAAACCGCTTCAAATTCGACTTATCCGTGAGTCGGAAGAGATAGAGAAAGTTTGTGTTAACCTTCATGTCCTTTATGTTGTCGAAGCTCTGGGAGAGGAAGAAGACGTTAAATTTCAGATGATGGCTATACATCGTAAAGATCTTATAAAGGCATTCTCTCTGCGTTCCGCATTTGAGATTCATGACGCGGATGTCGTCGATGATGACATAGGACTCCGGTTCTATACTCGTATCCTGTATCGATTCAGGCATGACGGAATAATGCTTCAAGACCGTGTTAGGTTGAAGATATTGATCAGCGGAGGTGTTCGAATTGACGTACAGCCTTTTCGGGCGAACATGAGCAAGGAGCCGTTTCATGAAGAAGCTCTTGCCCATATTGCTCTGACACAAGATTAAAACATTTTGCCCCCATTTTTTGAGTGAAGGTAGAAGCTCGTCAAATTTTTTTTTGTGAAATTCAAGTCCGGGTATAGCGGGGTATTTGCTGCCACCAGTGCTAGTGTCGGGCACGATAGCACTTGGAAGAACAGGAGGCGCGGGCGCCTGTGATGGCGTCGGGCCGACTGACCCGGGGGTGGGGAATAACAGCCGAAAATCCATTTCAGAAAGATATGCAACATTCTAAATGTTGAACGACTGGCCGATGTGGGCGCTCGTCGGGGTCGAGGACGCGGCCCGCAAGGCCTGGTAGATGCTGTTGCTAATTGGCTGATAGAAGCGTGAAGCCGTCGCGGGCGCCGAAACAAGGACATTGGGTGCCAAACTTGTGGATGACGATCTCAATCTAGAAATGGCCCTCGATTTTGCGCGATTCGCTGCTCTCTTGCCCATGGTCTTTGCAGCATCCAGGAGCATGCTCTTGAATTCATCCAAAACGCTATTCTTCGCTTGCCCCGCGGTCTTCCGTCGTGTTGTCGACCTTGGCGCTGCGCGTGTTCTTCGAAGTGTTCCCGCCGTCTTGTGAGTCTTTCCAGCCCTCGATCTTTTTGCCCCGCCCATCGTCTGCTCGCGGAAAGGCACATATTCCACGCAGTAGTCGTCGGAGGGGTGAGACATGTTACTCTTAAGAATACCCGCGCCGAGGATTCTGTCAAAGACGTCGGCGGCATTCTTCGCGTATGGGGCCATCCTGGTGGTGGCTTTTAACAGCCTTGGTAGAAAAGCCAATCCCCAGCGGAACATGGTTGCGGTTTGCCGTTCAGGCGGGGGCGCCTTCATTTGATTGGCGATCCGATCTCCTGTCCCTTTACCATCAGCATAGGGAGTAGGCTCAACCCCGCCGACGCCCAAGGAAAGCCTCCACGCTGCATGAGCATTTGTGACTTGATCGGGTAGCTCATCGCTTGTTGCAGCTCCGACTGCGACACACCGGCCCCCAGGCCTAACATGCGTATGAGGGGAAGAAACCTGCCATATTGGCGGTTTGTCGTCACGAGGTCACCCCTGCGATAACGGCGGTTGCGCGTTTTCAGATCGCCGCCTTCCATGTTGTTTGCAGCTACAATAATGACAAAAACTCCACACTTCAAATTGGCAACAACCCAGACGACACTCCAGCTGATGCATTTCTCTTTCGACATCGTGTACATATACTGATCGAGGCACAGAAGGTTCACTTTCATTGACGTGGTGGCGTCGGAGGGGGCGAAATAGGACTGTCTGCCACTGCCGTGAACAGATAATCGATTGTGAGATTGCCTCGCGCTTTTGCGTTGTCTGTGACAGGGTCCAGATCGAGATTGATCGGGATCATAAACCAGTTGTTGCCGTAGTCCACTTCCGTGCCGTACGTCTTTCCGAAGAACTCTTGGACCAAGTTGTAGCTTCTCAGTTAGCAACTTTCATTGGGATCGTAGAAGTGAGTGGCTCCTCTTTGATTAGCTTCGCCTGCGCTGCACTGCCACGAGAACTTTAGGGGGTGATCAAAGAGGTTCTGCCCGTTCACGATGATGCGGAGCTGGCTTAAGTTGGCGTGGATCATAGTCAATATGTTACTGGAGTTGGCGGCGGCACCTGGGGCATGTCCTGGTTCGTCTCCGAGCTAGGACTCGGTGAAGAAGAGAATCATCTTCCTGGGGATCGGGGCATTGGAGCTCAGAGAGTGTCAGCGTCATCGTTCAACGACTTCTAAACTACCCTGGGGCACCAGGTGTTGAAATACAGCTCCTTAGCGATCGAGACCTGGTGTATGTAGTCTTTTTTCATGCGATAGGTGGAGTAGACAAGGTCGAGCTCTAGCTGCTCTATACGTATGCTGCTGATGGCGTCTGCATTATCCGCACCGCCCCCTTTGTTAGAAATGATCATGTTGCGACTGAGATCGCCCTGTGGGAGGTCGACGCGAATCTTCACCTGTGTGCCCGAAAGCAGCCAACTATACCCACTGGAGAAGAGGGGGAGAATGGGTGAAACTTATACTGAAAGTTCCCCCTGAGGACACGGACGATATTTTCTTGCACCGTTGTATTGGCATTGGTTGAAGAGAGCTGGACACCAAGCACCCTTTTGAGTGTATTATCGGCAGTAAAGTCAAGGTTTCCGACTCCGCCTGCTGTGTTTATCGCAAAAGCATAGCCAATGCGACGATCCACTCCATAGGCGTAGGTTTGCAAGGGGAGAGCTTTCAAAGCCTTATTGGGATCCAGCTTCTGTAAGCCGAATAAGTCACTATTGGCGTATTGCAACTTCCCGATTGAATTCTCCATAAGACTCAGGATGTGCTGAACCGGCTGCATATCAGCCTCGAAGCCACTCTGCGTGACTTCTTGTCCGTTGAGCTCCACACGGATGTTTTTTACCCAACTAAAGGCTGGGCTCGTAGGAGTGATCCAATGGGGATAATCGCTTGTGTTTGGGTTGACAATGAAATACGATTCCGAAAGTGCCATAAAGTTGTTTGCCGAGCTGATGTCTATCCCAGTCGAGAGACTTAGATTGTCCGGATAGAGAGTGACGCTAGCTCGCCCCTCAAGCAGGGAGGCCTTATTTCGGTCTTCTCCTCGATGGCATCCTAGACTACCTTCACAGGTGACAGCAGACCACGGAAGGGCTCTGGGATTTGGGAAGCGTCAAGAGTCGTCGACATGGTTCACCTTCGGTAAATGAGTCAGTGACTTGTACCTCCAATTGGATGGAAGGGGGTTTTTTGGTCATGTTTAAACATGGCAGCAGCAACAAGCGTCGTATAATTCGCGGTGAATAACTCGCTGGCGGTCAGCCGCGGCCTCCTCGAGCGAACTTTACGATGCGACACTGAACACTGCGGGAAAGGCGATTTTTGTCGAAAGCGCCCAGTTTGAGCTTCATAATCTGAATGTCGGGCCTGAAAGCAACAAGCTGTACATTGTTATTGGTGGTGGCGAGACCGCGCTCAGCTTCCTCACGGGGACATACACAGAGGTCATGACGGTATAGTCTTCAGCTACGTGCGGGCTCAGAGCCGAGTTCAGGTCAGGGTGCCGGCTGGTAAGACCTTGAAGATGAAAAAAGATAGCCCCTCTCTCATCCTCGGTTTGAGAGAGATTGCAGCAGGTAAATCATGGGATGCCGCAGGTGACTCCTTCGAAAACGACAGCCTACCACATCTCCACGATGGGTAGTTTTGCATCAGCAACACGGACAACATCTACACTCTCCATGATCTGGTCGACACGACACTACTGGCTAACGGTTTATTGTACTGGAATGCATGTGCTTGTCTTCGAAAGCATTGGACGCGCACTCGCTGAAATAGAGGAAGCATATACAAAGCCCCAGCTGCGCAAGTATTTTCTGGAGGCCTTTCCCGAGCGAGTCATTGTTATGAATACGTTTGCAGTGCAGAGTCGAGCAACGGCTGTCTGCGGGCGCTATGCTGTCCTGGCGAGCCGGCTGTTTATAAAGAGGGGTTCTGTTGAGGGGTTTTTAAAAAGATAAAGGGGGGGTTCGGCGAAGACACTCTAGCTAATGATCAGAAAGTGCTCGACCTTATGCCTCTGACCACTGGCGGTTGTCCTGACGATTTCGAAGCTGAAGAGAAGTCGCCTACGACACGTAGTGTCAAAGCCATTGTCCCGACAAAGCATGGTCCCGTTTCTACGGACGGAAGCGTCGAGGAACACCTCGCAGAGGCGTACTACAGCCCTGTGGGGTACTGGCGCGGCTGTGCTGCTATCCAAAACCTGGCTAAAGAGGCTGGCGTCGGCAAGGATGTGGCTCATGAATAGCTAACAAAACAGACCATCTGGCAGATCTACTTGCCCACACCAGCGCGAAGTGCTATCCCCCGAGGTGGTTAAAGCGCTCAATAATGAAACTACTCGTTTGACGGCGAAAAGCCTCCCTTGCGTTTCGGAAGAAGAGGGTTAAAGCCAAACCCGCTGCGCCGGCGCTTTGTCTAGTTGGTTTTAAAGAGCAACGCTTGCCGTCGAATGTTATGGTGCGGTATTTTTATGCGCCTGGCGAATTCGAAGGTGGCGAACGGCGTAGGGCCACCGATCCTATCTGGAGTGTGACCTCCTACCAGGTCGAGTGGGCTGTAGTTGAGGGCGGGAAGCCGGTGTTGTATTATTTGAGCGATGTGCCCAAGCGCGCGTTTGTGCGCGAGGAGCTCCAAGTGGTGCCCTTAGGGACTGAAACACCGCCGGCTTAGTCGATGGGTCCTATCACGCTTTTATGAAAGCGAAGCTTTCACTGTCACGTTTTTATGAAAGCGAAGCTTTCACTGTCTGGTACTACTTTGCGCTTAGCCGTGGAGCAGCTCTTCGACGAAGGCATTTCTTATTTCTTCATCTGCGGCACCGGCTTCCCTATGCCGGTATGCTAGGGTAGAGATCCCATCGGCCGCGACCCAGCGCTTCGTGTCCATTGGGCTCAACGATGTCTTGTTGACATGCTCGCCGTTGATACATGCCGTGGCGGAAGCGCTTTCCTTCGAAGAGTGCCTCTTTGTACTGGGCATGACGGATATACTTTTCCACGACAGCCTTTTAACACCCTTGAAATTGTGCTCCTCCAGACCATCGGTTTTCAGGATAGAGTACATCTTGGGCCTGAGTCCCACTAACTCAGCGATAGGCACCCTAGCGCACTCCTCCTTCATTTTCCCCAGCACCTTCTTGTTGGCTGTGCTGAACAGCGAATGGTCTTTGGGGTAGTTGCTGGTGTCCTACTGAACGGCGTTGTGCCTCATGTCGGTGTATACATCCTCGGTCTGGATCTCCAGCACAAGGCTGTCGGTGTCGGTGTAAAGGAGTTCTGCTGACGACCCGTACTGCGCCTTGAGATGGTTGTAGTAACAATCGTACATCAAGTGCTTCGAGAGGTCGATAATGCACATGCCCATGAAGACAGGCCGGTTGAACAACAGACTGCTTTTATGCATGTGGACGGCCGCGAGGTCCCCCACATCGTCGATTAAATGTCGGCTTGGCAATAATTTTGCGGAGTCTCTCGGTCTCGCTTGGCCGGAGCAGCTTCACATCAACACGCTTTCCGAGGTTCTCCATCGTCTTGCCGAAGACGCTGTTGTTCAGCAGCTTGTAGAGGTTAACCTCGAAGTCGCTCTTTGTCTTCTTCCAGAGTTCGGTGTTTTTCTGGATGTAGGGCTACTTCCAGGGGCTTTGATCGAAGCGTAGTGCCCTGTGAATCTTTTTCAGGCGCATGCCCAGCTGCAGGTAGAGCTGCAGATTCCGGTAGTGCAGGACGTATCGGGTCTTGTCGCGAAGATTGGGGACCAGTTTTCGACCTCGTGAGACACACCCCCTCGACAGGTATTGCCTCGCAGATTGGGGAACTGCTTTTCGGCCTTATACAACTGTTTGAGGAGATTTTGCTGGTAGTCCGACATCCACGCATTGTCGACCTTCAGGCGTTCCGGCGCAAACGGATATGCATTGTGCTCGTCATGCAGCTCTTCTGGGTACTCCAGATCGACTTCGAGAATGTAGCCCTTCTCTGCATCTACAGGCTGGTCCAGGGCCACCTTCGCATCCTCTTATTCGACCCACTCAAACGCACCTGTCCATAGTGACTGCGACATTGCCAGCCGTACAGGTTATTGGCGTCGTAGTACTGGATCCCGCTTTTTGGCCTGGATCGTAGTCTGGCACCTTAGGGTTGTTTGCCTTGGCGAAGCGCCTGCTGGCCATACTGATGCCGCCGCGCAGGCCCTTCTCGATGAAGAGATGCATATCTATGTCGTGGTAGTCACCGAGGGTTGTGTAGCCGAAGGCGTTCCAACCCTTTTTTCCGTGAACATAGTCGTCATCGGTAATGCCTTTGTCTTTGAGTTTGCTGTAGAAAGCCTCCTTCTGCGGGAGAGATTCCTCATCAAATCTGGACAAGCCGTCCATATACTCGTAGGATTAGGAGGGTACGCCTCTCGGGGGTTTGGCTCGAAGTCTGCTGTGATGCGCTTGTCTCGCGGATCGCTGGCTTCCACCAGTTCATCCAGACTTAAGAGTATAAACTGGGCGCTTTCGATGAATCGAAGCTGGCCGATACTGAACGAGATGTATTTCTCGGCGTTATTGGGGATGCAGGTGACCTTCTCTTCAGTCTCTGCGATAGTCTGCATGATGAGATGGCTGTCGTAGCCTCGTGAAGGCATCGCAGGTTGTGAAAGGCAACCGGTATGGTTGTCCTTTTCGGACTGAGCCGCAACTTGAGGTTGCACTCATTGTGGGCGGCACCTCGGTACTTGCCAGTAATGCGGCAGTGGTCTTGCACGGAATCGCTTTCGAGGGGCTTGCTGCAGACGTGGCAGTTTGTGGCTTTCTTGTGGCTCCCCCAGTCCTTTCCTGTCATGTGCATAGGCTCGCGTTAGCCAACACCGTCTTGATCTTGCGCTCTTCTTTATGGAGCGCTTCCAGGAAATGCTTGGCCGCGTCGGGCCCTCGGTAGAGCTCCGGCGGCTGCGTTTCCCGTCGGAACGAACGACTACGTATGAGTAGCCGCATGCCTCGTGCCTGGAGGTTTGCTGGGTGCCTCTCTTGTTAGGGTTGAGCGCGGGGACCTCGATTTTGCAGACCAGGCTCTCGAAGTCAGCGTAGATTATGAAGGGCGCTTTGAGCTGCTTGTGGTAGTTCTCAAAGCGGATTTCGTCATTTTTTCCCGGGGTTGACATTGTGATGGCAACCGCGGCCTGGTTGGTTCCTCGACATTCAGGCTTCTGCTTTTCCAGTTAATCCTGTCTGGTGAAGCCGTGAAGGCAACGCTCACAGGAGTGCAGCTGATGGTGACCACTCTGGTTGAGAAGGCGGTTGAAGTCCTTGATCCAAGTGTAGTGATGCTTCTCTGGGTTTTCGAATCCGAGACGAAGAAAAGATTAACAGTCTTGCGAGCTCTCTATTTGCTCAAACGGCAAGGAACAACGCCGCCTTCCCAACCATGCACGTTGATAGCAAGGTCGTTCTGACTCTACTCGTTCGAGCTAGGAGAGCGGTGTGGGTGTGCTTCCCCCCGCAAAGTCAAGGCAGTCGTCAGTGGGATACTTGCCCGGCCGTTGCGGGTCTTTAGCTGCGGGAAACAGCGCAGCTCTAAGAGACCAGCGGAGGCAGTCGTCGTCTTTGTTTTTCACGTTGACGATTGCCTTCTTATTCTTGACCGCGGTGGGGGAGGGAGGTATGAGCTTCCGCGTAAAGGCTGGTAGTGAGCGATGTCAAACCAGAGTGTTTTGACACGATCCACTATCCACCCAGACCCTTTCCGAGTGAACTTTTCTAATATCTCCAAGATTGTTGGGAAGGCTTCATGTAAGGATTGCGGAATCTCATGCGCTTGTAGCAGCGTGATCTGCTTTGTCCGGAACACTGGTGCTTGAAGCCCTTCAGTACCATTTGCTTCATCCTTCCGAAGCTCAACCTCTACAGCTAACTGAAACTTAACTCCTTGTAAAGCTAATAGCTCCTCGACGAGTTTGCGTTCGATGTGGGGCTGGGCTCTTTTGAGGAAAGCCATCAAGTCGGGTTCGGAGGGATGCCCCTTCGGCACCTGCATTTTCCGTGGGTGGTGGGGGAGGAGCGCTGCAATGTGGTCTGCGCCTCAATGACATTTCAGCCAGAAGCTCATCGATGTATGCATCAATTTCATCATCAGTAGACTTGATGCGACGGCGCTTGCGCGGTTTGGGGATAGGTGGAGTGACATTTCTTGGCGTGGGTGTTGAGGCAGTGGTCGGTTGAAGAGCCTTAAGAGAGGCGTTTAGCGCGTGTCCGCTGATTACACCTTGGTCATATAGTTGCAGAAATTTATTAACAGTATCCATATCAGTGAATACAACCTATCGTACGCTATTCTCTTAATGGATGTAGCCTACCATACAATGAAAATTCAGTGAATATAACCTACCATACGCCCTTCTTAAAATGGAAATTCCCGGCATCCACCTCACCGAGGACCAGGCTAAACTGCCTTCGTGCTCGGGCCTCTTTTCTACGAAGGCGGCTTTTCCGGCTTGCTGGTCACAATCTGCGCATCGTTGCACCTCTGCCTGCGTGCTGATACCACAACCCCGACATGGGACCGGCACCGGCGAGTCACGCTGGATTTGTTGCAGATGCACTCCACTGTTCTTTCCCACACATGACTTTCCACACGGTTCTCTAGTGTGGACCTTCACCCACGCGCACTTGTTCTTGCCCTGCCTCATGGCTGTTGAACGTTTGGATATACGCTGTGAACCGTCTTTCTTCAAATGACCCACGGCCGGCCGCACGGGCGCTGGGGGTGGGCCGCCCGTTTTTGGCTCCTGGGTTTGGCCTTTGCTATCCGGTGCGATTTTTGTTCTTACTGTATGCTATCATAGTTACAAGAGCCACGTACGCGAACTAGGGCTGAGGTGCTGAGATTTGCGTATACTAGGTCTCAGGGTGTGAGGTGCGCCAGAAACGACGCTCTATATACTACTCCAACTACAGAATCAATCCAGACCTTTGTTAACACAGTATCCATCCGTTCGTTCGTAGAATTTTCCATAATTGCTCAATGATGGAATTCTTGATTCAGTTTAGCAGCTGCTCGCTTTGCGACTTTCAACTTTCGAAGTTCAAATGTGCTTATAAAACCGTCATAAAATGATATATTGTTATTATTATATATATTCTCTGATAATATGGCATTGGAAAAAGTCGAAACTGTGCCATCCAGAAAACTGTGGCGAGAACTTCTCGTCCATACGCAGTTTAAGAGAAATTTGACTCGTGTCCAATCCCTGTAAGCTTGGTAGCTCAACTGGTAGAGCGGCAGACTAGTATCTCGAACTAGTATCTGATGATTGCTTTGGAATAAAGTCGAAACCACTGACATGTATAATAATTACCTGGACGTACAATCTTATCCATTATTTTAGAAATTCAAAAGATTTTGGGAATAAAAGTCCCAAGATCCTTTAAAATATCCCAAGATCCTCCAGGTACAGCAAAACAGTTGTTTCCGAGGAGTTCCTTTGGCATGGGTACGCCATTGACGTATCATTTTTGTTTTTATATTACTTCAAATCATAAATGGTATAAAAAACGATAGTTAATACAATTTTTTTACATGATCAAGGAAAGTTCGTGAAACATAACAGTACATAAAATTGTCAAGCATGCTAACCAGACCCTATTTCAGCAATCTTTTCGCTTATAATGTCATAAACATTAGTTGCATTTTCTTTCTGTTCCTGACGCTGACCATGCTTATTAAAATTCTCTCTCCGACAATGACCAAATTGTACGTCTTACAAGTTTAGTTGACGGCTCCCATGTGTAGCAATATGCACCTTGTCGAGCAATAGCTTGTTTTGGAATTAGTCTGTTTCTCAAAGTTGAGCAATGTAGGCGGTTGGTTTGAGGAGTCTTTATTATGTTAACTTGGGAAAAGTTTCTCTCGACACTGGCTGATGAGTGAGGTAAAACAAGAAGGTTGCACATAAAATTTCCCAAAAGTTCAAACTTCTTATTTCCGTTACCATCTTTAATAACTCTGATCTCATCCCAAAACTGAGTTGGGGAGTTAGCTATACCTTTAAGAGAATCTGTGGCATATAACAATTGCCTCCAATGATAATCAAGTTCATCCAACTGATCTTCAGACACTAAAGACGGAAAATGGTGTGCTAATACCGCTATCGAGTTTAGTGATCGCATGGTGGACATAGTCAGGGGCTGAGTTAAGGGTACCTCGACAAAAATACTAAGTGCAACTTTTTTCCAGAAATGTGTTCAGGGACCATATGAAAGTATTTTAGGACATATTGCCACTTCCCAAACCCTGGGCAAGTGCAAAATATAACCTACTAGCAAAATGGGAAAAATCGGAAAAACCGTGTATTCCTTGGTACCAAAATTTCAATACTTGATAGTCAAAAATACTTCTTATCTCATTTTTTTAGCATAAGCTCCTGTAAGACGTTTTATTTAGCGAATCTTAATGCAAATCAATATATTTAGATGATATTAAAACTTTTGGATAGGCCAATTCATAACATTTTTTCACTAAAAAACCCAAATATACACCGATTAAGTGACATTTACAATATATGTTTCATTAATTTTTGAAAACAGGTTAATAAAACATTATCCTATCACATTGTCTATCATGTTTCATTTTCATCTTCACTTGCTGATTCTTCTTCTCCAGAATTATCACCATCATCTTCCGCATAGACACCGGCATTCCATATATTTCGACAATCTCCCTCGCATTTACAATGTTCTGTGCATCCAATCTGTGACTTTGCACAGGAACAGGCCATTGACTTGCATTTAAAAACTAAATATTAAATATAATTTTTAAAGCATATTTTCCCAGCATTTATTTTACCTTAAATGCTTAGTTGTGATGGTCAATCCTACTATGAAATATTAATGACACTTCGTTCAGAAGAAAAACTATAATAACAACTTTAATCAATGTTTATGAACGTTGAAGTTTGCAAGTTAATTTAAAATTGAAGGTATTTGATTGGGAATATTTTTTCTAAGAATTGCTTTTTATATTTAAAAGTAGTACCTGAGCAGCCACAGCTGTTAATTTTGAGCACTTCATCAGGAGCAGCTTTCATTCCCCTAGGCATCATAATTGGTTGTAACGTTTTGGTTTCAGTATCTTTTAACCAACCAAAGTACAAAAGAATTCTTAAATCATATATATTTGTGGGTAAAATTCATTTTTCCCACCTCCATGACACAATATGTTATTGATATAAGAAGTCTTTTTTCCCTACCTTACATGGGTCATATGCCGGAGGATCACACTGAAGGCAGGAGCCCCAAATCAGACGTTGGTATCTTGCACGTTTGATATTGAAATCAAGGACGTCATCTGTTGGTGGCAAGGATTTCAAAGCAGGAGGTTTTGACGTTATTTTGGCTCCTTTGGTTCTTCGTTGCCAAATTACCTGTCTAAGCTTAAAAATAGGAGAAAAAGCATATCAAAACATATAATTACCAAAGCTAAAACATATAGTCAGCTTTCAGTTATATGTTTACGATGTAAGTTTTATTTTCAACATCAATGGAAGCAAAATTAATAGCGTCCTAATCTTTTTACAGCAAGAAACAGAAACTTATAGTTTATTAGAAAGACAATCCGAAACAAAATTTGTTTAGATTAGTACAGTAATAATTAGAGGCTTATTATTACATTTTGAAAGAAACATAAGTTATCTTCAAAATAAAATATGTACTATAATAGTTGGATGTACCTATTTTTTGAGGAACTCTCATATTTTGCACTATAACATGCAGCAATAAATTTTCTTGATTCTGATAAGTACTGATCTTCAGTGGCATCTATTTCACCAAGAAAAGATAACTTCAACGTGGCAGCGACTTTTAGAGCTTTCTTTTTTCCTATTCCAAAATACATTGGTACAGTGTCGCAACCAGATAGAGCATGTACAGATAACAATTCAGGGATCAATGGTTTATGTTTCTTTACTGTATCGTTTATTGATATAATGTTTTTCCTTCTGTGAAATCAGTCATATAAACATCTATGTTCCAGTTTCTAATGTTATAACAGTGACAAAGCAAAACAAAAACATCAGTGTCTTCACAAATTACTTTAACAGATTTTTTTCCATCGGCTATTGCTTCTGATACTTGGTAAGGGATAATCACATCAGCTTCCTCCTGTCTTGACTTTAGACCATTTCTTATCGTCTGAACTCCTAAATGTACTTGATATGGTGTTTCAGCTTCTGCTGTAATGATCAGTTTGTTTGAATGGTTTGGAATATTCTTGAGCAAGTCATCTTTTGCCATCTCAATTAATTGCTTTTTAGTATCTGTCACTTTCATGGCTATCTCTTTTGCTGGAAGAGGACTTGAAGAACTAAGGTTATGAGATCGTCGGAATTGAGATAACCTTTCTTGTCTGGTATCTGATTTAATGCTATAATCATGGTACCTGTCGAACACAAGATAAACATCTGTTTGAGCTAAGATCTTTAAAATATACGACCGTAAAGAAACCAATAAATCAGACACTTTACCACCTTTTGGCCAGTATAAAGCGCAATGGATCATTGCACATCCATCAATCAGTGTTGCTTCTGGTTTAATATTTCTCACTGAAACGTCTACTTTTAACGCATTTTTTAAATCAGCTTTAGCTGTGGGGTATCTACCTTCACCAGTGTCTTTAAATAAAGCGGTAGGTATAGGTGCTACCTATACCTACCGCTATTACAGGAGGTCAATATCTAGGACTATTACCGGTGAATATTATCTATGACTATTATCTAGGCTATTACCGCTATTTACAGGAGGTCAATATCTAGGACTTGCCCAGGGTTTGGGAAGTGGCAACATGTCCTAAAATACTTTCATATGGTCCCTGAACACATTTCTGGAAAAAAGTTGCACTTAGTATTTTTGTCGAGGTACCCTTTAAAAACAGCGTTTCAGCCCCGGACTAACAATGCCTCTGAAGGGTTGATAGCTGATAGCAAAGCTAGAACTCCATCACTTTTGAAAGAAGTTTTGACCACCCAAATCCGCCATTACCGCCATGTTTTTGACCACGGGGTCCTGGCCCTTTTCCCTCAGGTCTTATAGAACTCAATGGCTGCGACGCGCCAATCATTTGCGCATGCGTAGTTTTGCTCTTTAGAACGGCAGACGTCGTCGCAAACTTTTCGTGTCATCGTAAGCTCTCTAATATGGCGTTGAAATCATTCTTGTGGTTGATTTGTCTTTGTACTTCCATTCACGTTGTCTATTCTGTTCCAGAGTATGGAATCAAAGAATTTGTTTTTCAGAAGGTAAAGAACAATACCGTGTTTTTTATTGTATCCCAATTGTCGCATTTTCCATTCCACGGTTTATACGTAGTTGAATAGCTTTTATATTAAGCACATTCATGAGAGGCAATTGGTATGTCATGTGCTTGGTTGCACCAAATCTGTCACAGAAACTTTTGCCAACTTTATATTTTTTTCGAAAGTGTTTAATTTGCTGTAAGCCGAATGAATCCTGGCTGGCCCACTAAATTTGGCTCCGTGTTTCGCATCTTTCCTTTTTAGCTTATCATTTTGTTATTCTTTTCGTTTTTGTAATGCCTGTAATATTCGCTCCTACTTTGATGTAGAAATGATTATAAAATGGCTGTCCACATTGATAGCTAAGCTTCCAGCTATACCAACCCTAACCATAATCCAACCCTAATTCGTGTTCTATGATAACAATACTCCCCAATGTGTATGGTACAGGTAGCATTGCCAGATGATATCATCATGCTGGAACTTTTATTCAGTCTTTATATAAGTGTATTTTGTGGACTATTTGGAATGAGAGTTGTGTATCATTAAAACTTATTTACTTAGGGTGGTGGAGTGAAATCATTTGCAAAAAGTTTATTCAAAGATGCAAACATTAAATTTAGTGGTGAGTAAAATCTTGTTGGCAAAGTCTCTTACAAAGCTGAATGTTGAAGCCTTTTTAATTAATTTAATTCTTTAATTGGATATTGCTTTTTTGAAATGGCAGACAATTTTTATGATAACTAGAGTTTAATAGTTTATTAAGCTTGCATCAGTCTCTAACCAGAGGCAAAATGTAACTGCTACAGGCCATCTGTCTGTTAGCCATTAGTACCTATGAGGTGCGGATCTATGAGTCATCAAATCTGTCATGCGACTAATGTAGAAAATGCCCATGTGCTTTAAATTTTGGTACTTAAGTAATGTTGAATAATTTATTCAAACAGTTTCATTTGCTGAAGCTAATTTAATTAATAGTTAGTCCAGTTTCACATATTTTACTTTGGCTAAGTCAAACGAAAACAAAACAAACTGAATTAATAAGCCTGAAAGCTAAGCCGTTTTTTAATGAAGGCTAAGTTTACCTCAAATAAGATAATGAACTTACATATCCATCAAAAAATCAAATCCAAGTATTCTGATTGGTGAATTCCTCAGTTGCCAAGGAAACTTGGAGTATTGATGGATCTGTGAGGAGGCCTCATGGATTAACGATATAGCCAAGGCTCCTATAGTCATAGTAAAGTAATACCACACTATAGGAAATGTACAGTAGGTCCACTTGGCTGTGCAACTTGTTGCTGTGTATTTAATTAGATTAGTGGCTTTTGTTTCCCATCTCAAGCTTACCTATTGGTCAAAAAAAGCAATTGACTGGCTGCCACTATGGTAATCACATGCGCAGTGAGATATGTGTGGTACAAAAATATTCAATAGAGTGGCTCTTATGTAGCAAGACATTTCATATTTGATATCTTGACTGATTTGTCGTTCGTTTTGATGCTTTTCTTATTTTGCACTATTTTGCTGAATCACTACTGCTACTACGCATTGTTGAGAAAATTTAAGTGATATTATGTGAGGATCAAGCTTACCTAAAGTGAATGTTTCAATCATTTCTTTCATCAAACAATTTGAAAATATTATGTTATGTGTCGGGATGCAATTGTATTTGAGAAAATTTCTTTATATTACCAAGTATTATTGTATATACTGCTACTCAAAATGTAATTTCATGAGATGATGAAACTTATAGTCAACACAATAGTTAGCATGCCAACAACAACAACTCTTAGAAATCAAGATGAAGGTCTGACACAGTAACAGTCTCACTCTCGCAAATGTAACAGAACTATTTAAAAGAAAACAAGAGTTAGTGCATTTTTTAGGTAAATTCCAAATATTCTGTTTATGCTCATGCCAATATATCTTAACTCATGTTGTAATAAGTACATGCACAATTGCACCGAAACATGGAAAAGCATGGTCTTATGCAATGGTTTGCTGTATTAGCTCTTGTCAACAGTTATTTTTATTCTCTCTTAATGTATGAATAATTTGATGTTCTTCGTGGCTTACAGGGCCATGTATTTATTGCACTTTGAAAATATTGACTGTTGTTCTTTATTTCAACAGCCATGTTCAACTTTATGTTTTAGTGGGTTTGTGTATATTATGAGTTATATAGGGTAAAATAATGCTTATTTTTGTTGTGGTAGATAAGAAGCTTCAATATTGTTTTTACGGCTTAGTATCTTTGTTGGCAACAGCTCAATTCTTTTAATTGATTTCCAATTTATTTTAAACAAGCATGCTTTATTTCAGCTATTGATTTACCTCTTTATTGCTTTGGCTAAACCATTAGCAATCTCTGTTTATCTCAAATAATCATATGCTGTTGCAGTATTGCTGCCGAGTATGGTTATTAATGTATGTATCATGTGTAAATGTATAAATGATGTATCAAAGAGTAATGAGAATATCTGGCATCTCGTTCTGTATTCTTTTTTTCAAATTTAAAAGTGTTTCAATTCAAATTTGATTTGATCATAACTTATTTGTATGGTAAAAAGTAGTTTATTTTGCCTGGTATTTAAAAATAACACTCCATATGCATGATGGTAATATTTTTTAATGCAGTTTTAAGTCATCTTTTAACTCAAGTAAAAATATTAGTTGCTTGTTCTTCTTTGTTAAATTTTGTTTTACTTTTTATAAAATAAAATTAATTATAATAATGATTACGTACATAACCAGGTTGTAAATTCTTTTTATGGACTGTGTATATGGGATAATGTTTTCATCTGTTTTTAATTTATTTGATAAATTGCTGCCAAAATATGCTGCTGGGCCTTAAATATAGACCAAAACAGGCCATTTGTGTCATTATCTGTTAACCGCAAAAACAGCAATAGCTACTTTGATATACCTACAAGTTTTATTGAACACTTTTTAACGTATGATGTCATGTTTGATTTTGTATGACGTCATATTTTTTTGATGTATCGAAAAATCCTGGATCCGCCCCAGGTTCCTACTATGTAGAAAGTTGCAGAAGGTTCTATTTATACTATGGTAGAATAAGCTATGAATAAATCTGTAGAATAATGGCTTAGTAGGCACTAATTAGTCATTAGTGTCTTCTACGTAGAAATTGGCTGAAGGATTGTATTTATACTTCTAAAACTTATGACTTGTGTTAGCTACATAAAGTAGTTTTTACTTACATAGTTTATCAAGGAATGATTTATATTAATTTGAGAGTAAGGCCACCTAAAATACCTCAACATAAATATTGCAAAGTTGTACAATATTAGTTGTAAGAAATGCAAGAAATTTTGCCAATATGTGTGTAAACATTCAGATTTAATTGTCAGAGTATTAAATTGTGTCTGCCAATTATTAAATGACGATTAATAAATGTCACCTTTTTAAAGCCATAATCAATCATGCGTAAGTTTTTTTTTGCAAAAAAACTTTAATTTTATGTCATCTGTTCATACATAATGCTTAAATAGACTTGTCAAATGCAACAATCAGAGGCGTAACTAGAACTTTAATTGGGGTGCATATTTATATATTCAGTTGTGCCCTACTGATTTCTTTTGAAATTCAATTCACTTTCAAAAGAAATCAGTAGGGCACAACGGAATATATGAATATGCACCTCCCAATTAACGTTCTAGTTACGCCTCTGGTAACAATGCTTATTGAAACAGAGCACTTTGTTGGATACCTAGCTATTTTTCATGGTGATCCGTGAACTTACGATAATTTACTCTATTTAACCACCTGGGGGGAGGGTCTGTTATTTTTTCTACCATTCAAGGGGAGATATTAGAATGGGGGCTTAGAAGAGGCTTGGCGGCAAAAGGAATTTTCATGCAAAGTGCGAGCATATACTAATTTATGCAACACATGCTTCAATATCCAACTGTATTAAATACCAAATCCAGTACGTGTATATTTGCTTGTTGAAAAACAACATAATTTTAAGTGCATTTTTGTATAATCCACAAGATTGACTTTTTACGTAATTGACTGAGAGTTGGGGGATGTATAGAGGTTAGTGTTGACTTTTTTGAATCACTTGAGAGCTAAAGAGAGGCCGGGTGCTAATTAATAGGAAATATGGTACTTTAAATAAAGATGTAAAATTTATTTGGTTTAATTTAGCAATTCACTTTGATAGCTACATATAATGTCAGTACTTGAATTAGATCATCATTTGTATAACCATAGTTTTAAGTAAACTTTTGCTGTCCTTTTATTGCAGGAGAGGTTGAACTGGAAAACACTAAAAAACCCTTGGAAGATTTGTCGTTGCGTTACATTCTTTTGGAATCAAACTGTGCCCAAACGTTTCCTCAAATGGATGTGAGTTTTTAGTTCTTCATAAAAGTGATCTTTTTGCCATTGATATCATCAAGATGAACTATACATAGATTGATACATCTAGGTAGGTTAGAATACGTTAAAGCTGCTAATTTTAAATTAAACAACGTTGTTGGTTTGAAATTTCTATAAATATTTAAGAACTAAACTATTACTATTAAAACTTGCTGTAAAGTATTTTGAATTGGAAATATTTATATAGTAATGTATTCTGACCTACGTACACTGGATCCGCTACTGAATTGTTATCGACTAGCGTTGCATCAATGTTACATCAGGGAACTTTGCGTATGACATTAATTCCTAGACTTTTCATAAGTTTCCGCTTTATTCTTTCCAGCACAAAATCTAGAGATTGGAAGCTCTTTAACTCCGTCTTGACTACTCGGCTAGTCATTTGCAGCTGTGTCGATAAGTGTAGAACAGACATATTAGGATTAAAATGTTATCAACGTGCAAAGTAAAGTCAACAACCTTCACGTCTAGAGGCACAATTTGCCCCATTCTTGTAGTCGATATTTCGGAGTTTGATTTTGACATGTTGGCTTTTGAATTTTAGTTTTATGTGGATGCCAATGTTTAATGCGAATCGACGATGCATGTGCTGAATTCGAACTTTTTGATTGTAGGAAAAGACACGAGTTTCTCTCACCATGTACACTTCGGGTGCCAGAGATCGGCTCATTAGGTACAAGGAAGGTGTGATCAAATTTCATGGAAAACACCTTGACGGCGAAATTAATTTGGTAAGTGTTCAGCTACGTACGTATATTTTATTGAATTTCCCTTCTCCCTCTATGTGTGATTTGTCATATAAACCGCGCGTGCGTCTTTGCGTACATATTAAGTGAATTTTTATTCGCCGTTTTTAATTTAACAAAACTCGAGCGTTTTGAGTTAAGTTTAGCTTAAAAACTTAAAGCGGATTGAGTAAAATTTGTGGGGTAAACTAAGATTTCTGAAGAAAAGATCTTGGACAAACTTTTACTCCACTTCGACTAACTTTGAAACAACCCCAGAGAAGTTACCGAAGAGGATGAAGTAGCCAGGTTTATTAAAGGGGTAGTCAGGCCTTAACACAACTTTCGCTCATATGAAAGTGTATATTGTTCTTACCTCTCTCACGAAATCCTAGGTTTCCAATTCAAATTTAACTCGAGAAATAATGCCTTAAATGTGTGTATTTTTGCCTCTTGTTCGATCGCCATTGTGTACATGCAAGCGAAGCCGCAGTCCAGCAGCGGTTTTTCGTCGTGACGTCACTGCGCGGTGATCGTTGTCAACATTAGACAAAATATACTAGCAAAAGTAGAAATTACGCATAAGCATATTCATCGTTGCATTTTATTTTCTAAGTTTTTAAATTATTTTGCGCAATGGATACGGATTACTTAAACGATTCCTCTAGTAATTATTCTGGAAGCAGTGTTTCAAACTACGAAGAAATGATTAACGATCAAAACATGATTCAACCATATGCTTATGAGCCGATTGAAACAGACTCTAGCGACGAGCCTATGGACGACTCCGACGAAGTTCAGCTGTTGTAACAATGAATGAAGACTCAGCACAATTTGAGGGAATAGATACTCCGGACTGTATTACAGATAATCCTGTTTTTCGAAATCTTTGTTTAAATTATTGGGTATTACGACTGGCATGGAGTGAGTACAAACAGCACTATGGTTCAAGAGCTGAAGAAGGACCTGAACACAAAAGACAAAGACATGTGGCTTACAGGCAACTGGTTCGATGGTGTTGGAATGTATTGGGCAAGGAAATTAGAGTACTACTACCATCTTTTGCTGTTAGCTACATTCGAGCACATTTCCAACCACCAGGTCTAGAAGAGGACTTTGTCTTTGAGGGTTTTAAATTCGCTGATGAATAATAATGGTAATGTAAACTATTATAGCCATATTTATAAGTATCGTTAATGATGAATTACTAATAAATAAAAATATAAATTGGATTTAGTAAATGAACAATAAATACAAATTATAATGGTCAAGCCAAACCAATTCTTTATTTGTGCTATGCAAGGATTTTGGTGTACATAATTAAAAAGTGACTTTGCTAATGAATTTGCATAGCAAAACAAAAAATTGTGCTACTTTACTATTAGAGATTCTCTTATTATTGATTATAAATATTGATATATACATAATTATTTTTGGGGGACTGTTTACCCATTCTTGATTTGTGTGCTTGTAAAACACTTTCTTTGTTTGGCTTTTCTATAGATGCAATATTTCTTGGAATGTTTGCTGGTAAAGAAATCTTGTTATGTACATTTTTTACATTAAAACAGCAGACATCTTCCATCATACCTTGCACAAAAGAATATGACTTACTCACCATAATTGGTTTGGCTACCCAATTTTTTCGCCCTTTTGAAAACAAGCACAAGTTCAATGTGGAAAGCAGCAAGGGGAAAAGTGATATAATATCGTGTTCCCAAAAGGACGAGAAAATTGGGTAGCCAAGCCAATTATGGCGAGTAAGTCATATTCTTTTGTGCAAGGTATGATGGAAGATGTCTGCTGTTTTAATGTAAAAAATGTACATAACAAGATTTCTTTACCAGCAAACATTCCAAGAAATATTGCATCTATAGAAAAGCCAAACAAAGAAAGTGTTTTACAAGCACACAAATCAAGAATGGGTAAACAGTCCCCCAAAAATAATTATGTATATATCAATATTTATAATCAATAATAAGAGAATCTCTAATAGTAAAGTAGCACAATTTTTTGTTTTGCTATGCAAATTCATTAGCAAAGTCACTTTTTAATTATGTACACCAAAATCCTTGCATAGCACAAATAAAGAATTGGTTTGGCTTGACCATTATAATTTGTATTTATTGTTCATTTACTAAATCCAATTTATATTTTTATTTATTAGTAATTCATCATTAACGATACTTATAAATATGGCTATAATAGTTTACATTACCATTATTATTCATCAGCGAATTTAAAACCCTCAAAGACAAAGTCCTCTTCTAGATCTGGTGGTTGGAAATGTGCTCGAATGTAGCTAACAGCAAAAGATGGTAGTAGTACTCTAATTTCCTTGCCCAATACATTCCAACACCATCGAACCAGTTGCCTGTAAGCCACATGTCTTTGTCTTTTGTGTTCAGGTCCTTCTTCAGCTCTTGAACCATAGTGCTGTTTGTACTCACTCCATGCCAGTCGTAATACCCAATAATTTAAACAAAGATTTCGAAAAACAGGATTATCTGTAATACAGTCCGGAGTATCTATTCCCTCAAATTGTGCTGAGTCTTCATTCATTGTTACAACAGCTGAACTTCGTCGGAGTCGTCCATAGGCTCGTCGCTAGAGTCTGTTTCAATCGGCTCATAAGCATATGGTTGAATCATGTTTTGATCGTTAATCATTTCTTCGTAGTTTGAAACACTGCTTCCAGAATAATTACTAGAGGAATCGTTTGAGTAATCCGTATCCATTGCGCAAAATAATTTAAAACTTAGAAAATAAAATGCAACGATGAATATGCTTATGCGTAATTTCTACTTTGCTAGTATATTTTGTCTAATGTTGACAACGATCACCGCGCAGTGACGTCACGACGAAAAACCGCTGCTGGACTGCGCGCTTGCATGTACACAATGGCGATCGAACAAGAGGCAAAATACACACATTTAAGGCATTATTTCTCGAGTTAAATTTGAATTGGAAACCTAGGATTTCGTGAGAGAGGTAAGAACAATATACACTTTCATATGAGCGAAAGTTGTGTTAAAGTCTGACTACCCCTTTAAGTACATATTGATATGAATGTCTTGATCAGATTTGCAGACTCGTAATGAAAAACGAAAAATATTGCGAAATATGTATATGTATTAAATGAAAAAGATTGAAATGAAAAATGAAATCAAATGAAAAATACTGCGAATTATATATAAGTACCTGCTATGCGTACCGAGACGTATTTGTCATACTGCGTTCTTGCTGCCACGCCCCGCCTAATTTCAATACGTTAAATATTAAAATCGCCTGAGTAATCACCAACATCGTTTGGTGAATAACACGACTCTTCATTCACCGTATTTAGCCAGTTCGATACTTATTCGCATTGTTTATCCGCTCTTATCACAGTACTCGGGTGAGGAAAATATGATATTGGTATGCGCGAGTCTTACCATGGCATGTACAAAGAGTACGATGAATATTTGCTGTATGCGATGACTCCGCGTGCAAAGATGAAATATCATTTAATCGCATTTGGCACGGAATAACAGGCAACATGGTCCTATCACAATGTTATTTAGAAAATATTCGCCACAAAATACAGTTTTATTATACTTTTCTTTTGTTAATTTCGTTTATTCTACGTATGTAAATTTGTAAACATGCGTTACATTTATCGGTTGAGTGAGCAAAGTATCATACCCTTCAAAAAAGACAAATATATAGACAAATGGTTGAAGATACGGTTGTTGTCTCAAAAAATTGTTTTCATTCAAAATTACATTGAATTCATATATAAAATTTGTAAAATTAATTAAGTTAAAATGACGTTTAAATTTAAGCCGGAAGTTGGCCGTCGGCTTTCCGAGCGTATGACTCGTGACTTCGTTCCATGGAAAAGCGCTAAGCCTTTTATCACGCAATCATAACGCATGAAGTTGACTACCGCTAAGGTTCTCGAAACGTCAGTCAACAACAACAAAAACAGTCCTTCCCAGGACTATACCAACCTGGACGATCTGCATTTACAAACATATTTTATCCTAGTTAATTTGTAGCTAAAACACGGAATCACTTTATTTAGGCCGTTGGCTCTGGCACGAAAATGTGGCTAGAAATCAAATTCCGTAGCCCCCATCGCGGTGCTAAAATATGTCATCGGTTATCAGTAGAGTTCAATGCGCTGATTTCAAATATCTTTGTTCCCACACGCCAAAACGCGCGGTTTTTTCATAATGCATGGCCAAAGTTTGTTATTTTCATCGGCATAGCGCCATTTTGAATTCCGCGGTATGTTTGATCTTTTGGCAATCTTACTTGAAGTAAGGGGGTGTACTCGAAAACCGTGGACATGTAAACAACTTAAATGTATAAGTATATGCCACGAACCTATCTAAGAACCTCTACCAACGATACGATTTTATTCATTTCAAATGTAAAACTGGTTGATTGTGATCGTGAGCGCTTGAGACAATTGGAAAATATCGCGAAAAGTGAGTAAACTTGACGAGAAACAGAATCAAATTTCAACAGTAGCATAACGTATCAAATGTTGTTTATGTTTTAATGTAATACTATTTGGTATCTAAAGATGATCTAAAGCTCAAGAGCTAGTTAAAATAGGAATTGCACAAAATAAGTATGAGGTTGTTGCGACAATTTCTCTTAAATAAATCAGTTTTTTTACATTACTTAGATTTAGTTTTCCTCCAGATCAGTATCCAGATTATAATCTGAGTCCTCTTCCCTGGATTCGTTTGGACAATTTGTGCAATCAACACATTGGCACATTTCAGTGCACTTGTAGTTAGCTTTCATACAGGAGCACCTTAAGTTTGAACAACCAGTTCTACATTTACAGTTGCAATCTTTAAGAAGTTCATCTGGAGCACATTTGCCCGTCATCCATACCACATCAATATTATCTTCTTCATCAATCTTCCATCCATGGTAAACTGGTGAAGGTGCACCAATCTCTTGGGTTGTTGCCCTTTTCCATATTAGGTCTGGTAGTTTGCACTTAATATGTTGTAAGAGACAATCCTTGTTTGGAGGCAAAGCTGCGTCTGAGAATTTACCCATCCTGAACATGTCATATCTTACCTTGTTGACAGAAGTGGAATCCTTGACCCCATATAACATGCATGTCAGTGACTCCAGGTTTTCTTGAACAGCTTCATCGACTTCAAATTCATTACCAAGTTGCACAAATGTGGTCAGACATCTTTCGTTATTGAAAACCGTTTTTAAGGAAGATATCTTACCGACCATAAAATGAGCTAGTAGAATCACATCCTTAAAGGCAAAAAGAATAATTGATATTTAAACTTGCAAAAGTTGTTGTGTTTACGAAAACTATGTGCATTTTACTTCATACCCACTTTCGGTGAAACGTTTTAATTAAACTGAATCCCAATTATGTAAAAGATGGTTATCAAGTAAAACTTACCTGTATATGCATGGAATCAATTAACGCTTTGCTCTTTTTCGCCAATCTTTTGCTGCACAAAACCAATGTTGATGATACGTGTCTTCTCATTCACGCCAGTTTCTAGAAACAAATCGCATTGGATGATGTGGCAAAAGAATAGCATAAGAACGAAGACGTCTGTATCTGGGCTCTTTATTAGGACACTGTCACATGACTGAGACGCGTGATTTGCATGAAGTAGCATTCTGGTGTCAGCCTCTTCATGGTCACAAGATAATGTCGCTATTTCTTGAACGATAATGGGTCCACTATCAATTCCTGGTTTAAGGCGATGGCACTTGTCGTCATGGCAAACGTAAACCACAATACCATTAAACATCGTCGATTTGTATGTACACCACTGCTCAAATAAAAAGCGAATAAGTGCTTCTTTGTTTCCACCATGTTTGAGAAACTTGATCCATTCTGCTGGTAGTCTCTGATCAGCACCATATATATTCATAACCTCTAATCCACCACTTGCCCGTTTGTTGCGTTCTAGATTCTTAATGCTCGCATCAGGATATCTGTCTACCACAAAATCAGCACGTGTTGATCTGTGATACGTTGCCAACTTGATGACCCTCAAGAACAATTGCTCTGCAAATTCTCCAAACGACGAAGGCAACTTCTTTGCAGCCTGAATGAGCGCCATTCCATCAAGGACAATTGTATTACCCTCTGGAACCTCGTTGTTTTGTTTACCTGTCACATTTCTTGACAAAAATCTGCAGTAATCCAATTGACAATGCTTGTGGTAGCGTACTTCTATGGATACGCAATCTTTACCCCTAATGTGAGCTAAAATTGATTCGTCTTTTTTCTTTTCGGCAGCCTCTCTTAATTTACCCCCATCAAACGTTTGTGCTAGAACTAACTTATGCAGTTTTCGTTTTCTAGTGGCCTGCAAAACATGCAACGTTATTGTTACCAAAATGTCAAGAAATAATCCAAGGATTATGTTAAACTGTACCTTGTCCACCTTGTATGACTCTTGTCTTTTGCAAATTATGCATTGCTCTGGAAGAACATGTTTATTTCGCCTGACTATGTTTTCATCACCACTAAGCAATGTTCGTGGTGATATCCGTACAGGTGCACACAAGGTCCGGTGGGTGACAGGAGTGCTCGTTTCACCTTGTGTGAATGCATCAATAGTATTTGTTTTTCTTTATTCTTCTTTCGGCTCTTGCGACTTTTGTTTTATCACAGAAACGAATATAGCATTCCTTATGAAAACGCACATTTGCAATTTCTTCTCGCACTGTCTCTCTGTCTGGACCGAGCGACCAACGTTTGACTCGTTTGGAAACGTTTGACGCAATTTTATTAGGTTCCCCATCCAAATGAATCCACTTTTCAGAATATTCACTTATTTTATCGATTGTATGTGCCGTTAATTGACACAATTCGCCTGACTTACCATTAAAATGAATGAAACATTCATCCATTCTCTTGATTTGCTCTTTGGGACTTGCAGAATTGTTCTCAGAAAACAGTCAGAGTTAATAACGATTTAATTTAATAATTATCCTTATAAATACTTCAGCATTGCGCGTACTTCAAGTAATAATGTCAAAAGATCATACACACCGCGGAATTTAAGATGGCGCTTAGTCGATCAAAATATCCAACTTTGGTTATACATTGTGAAAAAACAGCGCGTTTTGGCGTGTGGGAACAAAGATATTTGAAATCAGCGCATTCGACTCTACTACTTTCCGTTGAAATATTTTAGCACCGCGATGGGGGCGACGAAACGAAATATTTTCGTGCCAGAGCCAACGGCCTAATTATTCTGTACACGAAGTTGTGGATCTAAGGGTGTCCGATTATACATGGCAATTTTTACTGACGGGTGGGGGGGTGGGTGGAGAGGAGCAGCACTTCCCCTTGCGATAGTAACTTCTAGTTATATATATTGCTAAGTCGTACACATTTTGCAGATGGAAAGACTTCACCAAAAGTTGAAAAGCAGGGTAAAGCTTTTCGTTTCTGTTGCCATAGAGACGCGACTTTAGTTTTATGCGATCTTCATTATGTGGGTTCCCGACCCAACAACAGCCATCTTATTTGTTTTATCTCTGTACATTTGATTCTCACTTGCAAACAAAATTAACTCATCTGTGAAGCATTTTTGAAAATTCTTTTCAGTGTCGTTCAGGAGCTAAAGATGTATAAGTCACTTTTCTTTGGTCTGTGAAATATTGACGTTCCTGAAATCTCTTACAGTTTGAATACAGTATTTTAGGGCAAAGTTGCCAACTATAAATGATTATATTTTATCATATTCAGACATAAGACTGGATATAATTTAATACCAAAGTAATATCGAATACTGTTTCCCGGATTTAATTAAATTTCGAAAGCTAAGTTCTCGTAGGTTTGGATCAAAGTGGCCATATCTTGTTGATAATTTTTACCATTACCGTACTTTCGGGAGCATGTGAAAGTCTTTGTTAGCGTTCTACCGAAATAGACCCTTTTAAAAACTTCCAGAAAACAAATACAAAAAGCCATCACTCCGTCCACTTCCTTCATTTAGTCTAACTTCATATTCTTTCTCCCAAATGCCATTAGGCAAAAGCAGCGTTTTGAAGTTTTTATGAAAAACTCTGTTTTACCAACTAGTTTCATATCACCAGTCCAACCACGTTGATTTGGAGATGGAAAGGTGGTTTTTGCAATGGCAGAGTACCAAATCAACCGGAAGAGTAGATCAACCCGTTTGACGTTCTTATTGAGGAAAATGTTCTGTTTCATGCGAGTTCAGGCATTTTATTGCATTGCTGTTGATGCATTCAACAACGAGGAGAAATTTTCAAAGGAGAGCATCAAACTGAAATCTTTACACGGTCACATCCGAAAAACAAAATCTTTTACGTTTGATGTGGGGAAATCAGTAATGTAGTCAACAGTCATCTCAGTGATTTCAGATGTCGGAGAAGGGCTTAGATGCTTCAGTATATCTCAGCAAAAGGAAAGATGAATAAATGCAAGATTGCGAAAGGCAAACAGAAACTCATCATTGCATTGCAAGAAATCAGAAATAGTCGGAACTTCCTGAAAATTCGAAAGACTCCTTTGAAAAGTTTGCATGCAAGCTGTACGATAGTAAGAAGCTTTGAAAAGTTTGCATGCAAGCTGTACGATAGTAAAAGTTTGCATGCAAGCTGTACGAGCCAGTGCTCCATTATGCACTGTTTCATGCTACGCACTTTGTAAATAGCCATCTATCAAGAATGTTACCTTGGATCATGAAAGATATAAAAACTTAAACTATGTTATCTTACTACAATCATTAACTACACTGTACTGTGTACATGTAGCTCTACAATTCCATCTGCCACCTTATATCAATACTAATCCTTTTTCATCATGTTTTTACTTATATCGTTCAAACATCATAACACTTTTTCATCATAACACTTTATATCGTTAAAACAAGGAAGATTGTGTCTCTTTAATATTGTTGGTTGTTTAGAGTAAATCAGATCAGTCATTAGTTATGCCGATGGTAGTAAGCGTAAAAATTTGCAATGAAATGAGCGTCTTTTATCGAAATCCAATTATCCTTGACAGGCTAGAGAACTTGATGAAAAAACGCAAGAAAGTGTGAATGACGTGAAAGTCAAGGAAGAACTTGATTCAAAAAAGAAAGCTGATGTAAGAAAAATACTTTGCAAAGTTTTGCTTTGTTTTAATTTCCATATTGTGATATTGCTTCCTTTGAATTTCTCATCTGTGTAACATGATATAATTACATCTTTTTTTTTGGAAATATTACAATCTGGATGATCTACATTTCTAAATAAAACCAATACGATATCAAACCCGGAGTCAGACCATTCTATAGAGCAATTTCTGTTTTTATAAATTTGAGATATTGCGTTTCATTTCTTTTTATAATACAAACACAATAAAACGCGTCCACTAATTGGTCTATAGCTGTGTTATCATTAGCATGTGCAAATCAATTTGAGCTCCACGAATCAAATAATTCAGTCAATCAAAATGAATTTGCGAATCAATTATAAATACAATTTCAAGAAAATTTAAAACATTTGCATCATTGCTTTTTATAAAAGAAATAAATGATGTTTCTCCAGCAGGCGTAACTCTTGACCTTCGTTCTCGGGCATGCACTGTTAAGCTCTCGAGTTTTTCCAAAAGGTCTCGTCGGCTTTCATAAGCCTGTGCAAACGTAAGCATCTTTTATTTCTTAAATACTACCATTTTTTGATTGTATTTTTTGTGTTGAAATTCAGGATGGCAAAAAAGATGAAAAAAATACTAGGCAAAAGCGAGAAACACGACAGGTTAGTGCTTGCAAATGTATTTACTTTTAATTTACTTGGTGTGTCATCAGTAGCGTCAGAGAGTGGCCTATCTTGATCTTATTAGGAAGTATTTGCTCCAGCAATTCTATCCACTGTGAAAATAATTTTTACTAAGTATTTGCTCCATTACCTTGTTCTCTCATTATTACGAATATCTCTTTCACCCTTAGATTCCTGAAAAATCAAAAAACGCTTTCTAAACATCTCTTTCACCAAACTCTTTCTCAATTGTCAGTCTTCTCTGCTCATCACCGTTAGACTTTGTAATGCCCTCTGTTTTTCAGGTTCATCCTTAATTTTCTTTTTAATCTCGTCTTTCTCCATCTTCGTCAATAAAGCTTTGTCAACGATTTTAACTGTGACATTTCAATACACTCAATACAGCATCCCAAACACTCAAACCCTTTCATCTCACAATGCTTTTGATTTTTTAATGTGTCTTTTTATGGTTCCTTTTGAAGAACACTTAGTAAATAATGAAAATTATGTGCTATAGTATTGTCAGCTCCTAAGAGTGAATCAGATCAGCCATTAGTTATGCTGAAGATACTAAGCGATATCATAAAGAATCGTGTCTTTTCAAATGAGATACGTGATCTTTTATCGAAATGTAATTATTTTTGGCAGACTAGAAAAGTTGATGAGAAAGCAAGAAAAAGTGCGAATAACAAGAAAGAAAAGAAAAGAGTTGATCCGAAAAAGAAATCTAATGTAAGAAAAATTCCTCGGAAAGTTTGACTTGATTTCAAATCTTAGTTTAAATCCGCTACTGTCACTAAGAACGTTTGTATTACATCTTTCATTAACACAATCATCAATACTCTTAAAGTTAGTCTTACTATGTAGTTGCTCCACATTCCTGGTTCTGTCTGTATGATAAATGTCC
This sequence comes from Xenia sp. Carnegie-2017, assembly GCF_021976095.1. Classification (NCBI taxonomy): domain Eukaryota; kingdom Metazoa; phylum Cnidaria; class Anthozoa; order Malacalcyonacea; family Xeniidae; genus Xenia; species Xenia sp. Carnegie-2017. The sequence continues at coordinate 461,745 of NW_025813488.1, forward strand.
CTTTCACTCCCAGATTCACGAAAACTCAAAATTCTTCTCAATTTCACTATCTCCCCACAAGACTTTCCTATCTTCTCTGCTATTGCCTATTATCTTTTATCTTCATCCTTCATTTTCTTTTGACTCTCATCTATATCCATTTTTTTCACCAAGCGTTTACGTTTTGTTCAACTGTGACATCAAACTCGCTACCTCCCGTACACTCAAGATCCTTTAATCTCGCTATGCTTTCAACTGTTTAATGTACCTTCTGATTTTCTTGCTACCGTCCTTAGCATAATATTTTCATACCACCTATTTTTCCTTTCTCTTAAGAATTTTACCTTGGATCATGAGAGATTTATTTAAACTCAAACCATAACTTTGAATAAAACATTCACTACGCTATACGTAGTTTAAAATTACCAAATTCCAACCGTCACCCAGTAACAATACTCAGCCAGTGGCGGACACTGGGAAACGGGAGATTGTGGTTTCCCCTTTATTTGAATATATTATCCTTTGAGCCTCCTTGCTCAAAATTTCAAATTATCATTGGATTTCTCGCTTGCCCCCAATATGTCATGTTTACGTTATAATGCAGCTTTACGCGTCATCATGTCTGTCGTACATGGTAAGCAAAGTATTTCGTGTTTCATAATATTGTGAGCTGCAGCCAATAGTCATGCTAAAGGTAACTAGGTTATATATAAAGATTCACATTTTTGAAAATGAAATAAGTGATCCTTTGTTAAAGTCTATTTACGTTTGACAGGCTAGAAATCGTGTTGAAAAAACAAAGGAAACGGCGAAAGGCAAGAAAAAAGTTGATCCGAAAAAGGTAGCTTATTTAATAAGTATTCCTCATATGTACCTTTCCAATACATTCTTCATTAACACAATCATCAACATTCTCAAGATTATTCATTTTATGTAGTTGTTACCCACACCTTATTCTCTGAGTTATATAAATATCACTCTCAGATTCCTGGAAACCACAAAACTCTTCTCAGATTGACTTCCTCCGAACAAGACTTCCCTGTCTTCTCCGTTTATGACCATTTCCTTTGTCTTATGCTCTCTGTCTTTCAGGCCTTATTCTTTATTTTCGTTTCAATTTTACCTTTCTCCATCTTTTTCAGCAAGCGTTTCTCAAATCGCTCAACTGTGATCTTAAGCAATTTGCATTGAAAAATGGTCGATGTTGCCTTTTGAGATTGAAATTGGATTGTTTTCTGCAAAGATCACTTCATATGAATACTAAAATTCACTCTCGTTATGATAACTACCGTTTGAATACATTTTGTTTTCTCCTTGTACATTTTTCATGGCTCTTAAAATCAATTTTGAAATTTTAATTTCACTTTGTTAAGAAATTTATTGGAAAAGAAATTGCTAACTCTTTTTATCGTAAAAATCTGCTCGCTGCTGCAGTCGATCAAATTACAGGAAATCAAAAAAATAACAATTGCAGCATGTCGACATAAAAAAATAAGTATATCCTCTTTACCGGCAGAGAGGTATGGTTAGAGGCCGAGGCCGAGCGAGGCCTTTTTAAGACCAGGGGAAAATATTTTTCTATCATGACCGGCCTAAACGGTAAATAACGTATTTATTTTTTTGCTGTAGGACTGTGTAGTCAGACTCCACAATTTCGGGAAAGAAAACAATCAAGACTTTGCTGTTCATTTTACTTTGAAACACGTTAAATAGATTTCATTAATTATTAGCAATACAAAATTGGCTAATAATTTCATTTTTAAATCAAATAAAAAAAATCAAAACAGAACAAAGCAAAACAAAACAAACCTTCCCTCAAGTATTTTGCAAAATAATTTCGGACCGCTTTACGATATCGTAAAATTCTACAGTCAATGAGATTGTAGAGAAGTCAAGGATTCCGCCTGCCGCAGTGACTTGCAAAGAATTAATGTAATTTATTGATTTCTTCTTTTGTTAATTTTAGGCTGGTGAAAGTACAGTCGATGCATTGGACGGAAATTATCTGTTATTAATCCAGTTGGATGGGGTTTTTCCAGAAAATGGCATCAATGTGCAAGGTATAATAAAAGTTATTCACTTAAAGTTACAAATTTATCGGCCTGTGGATTGTAAACTGGCGTTATTTGATTGGCAGGGCTGCATAATATAGCGGACCATGAGACCATTGGTCCAAGAAAATTTTTCATGCAGGAGAAAAATTTTTTTTAAAAGTACTTAAAAAGTTACAGCATTAACAAGGAAAAGAAACTGAATAGAAAATAGAATATTTTGTTTTATACATGCACATTGTCATACAGCAGTCTCCGCACTCAGAAAGTCAGAACTTAGTAAAACAAAGTCATCTTTGCAGTTCCTTCAAGTCATTCCTTCATCTATTGATTTAATAGCTGTAATTGATCATTGGGATAGCCAGGATTTTCTCTGTAAGAGGGGTGGGGTATGCAGTTAAAAAGGAAGGTTATTCATGACTTTCATTTAAACATTGTAATGTAAGTAAAATATATTTTAGTGGTGCCCATAATTTGACGAGTGGGGGCCTGGCTTTCTGCTCTCCCCTCTAGCTATGTCACTGTTCTTGACACAAATAATTTCATTTTGCATTGAAATTTGCGAAAATTCCTATGAGGCGTTTTCCTGCAGAAATTATATTTATTGCCCTGGTTGTCCCAGAAATTGGAATATTTTATGCAGCCTTGTTGACAGGTGTACAGTTAGGAAAAGCCATGGTGGCGTTACAAGTCCACGAGCTTGTTAATGCTATGTAAATACTTCGGTGTTTACTCACTGTAAAAGCAATAGACGTTTAAAAAAATAAATTATTGTAATGATATGGAATTTACATGACACGACTAAAAGCTGCGGGCTGGCTGCACTACTGCAAAATGGCCACCAACTGAAGAAATTCTCCTCTTAGAGGGTAAATGCAAAAGAACATGTCAACACGGGTGTTGTGAGTACGTGCAAGTAGTATGTTAATTAAGTTCGACAATCTTAAATCCCGTAACACAACGTATTCGACGAGTCACATCCAAAATTTCATTGAGAGTGATGTCATCCACCACAGACGCGACTAGGGTTGACCCAGAGCCTTCTATTTGTAGGAGTTGGGATAGCGCGTCTGCGGGCGAGCGCGGAACCACCATTTTCGTTCCTACTTGTAAGTCAAACTAATAACGAAGCAATTTCGCCATGTTTAATGGAAATATTAAATAAATCAGAATCCACAATGAAGCTTTTGACGTTTTGTGAATAATTACTGCAAACCAAACTCAATTTTATGGATTTGAGCTTCATTCGCAGTTTAATATTTCGTGCTTTGAATCTAATCGTGACCCTCTGCTTGACGTTTTTACGTATGTGAACGTATATTCTGGCAGTTTTCAACAACAGCACCAAGATATTTGTTTTCATTGCTTATAATTTAACGGCGATAAATACTCTACGTGATGGTTGCATATTCTTTGCCAGGAAAACATATTACTACACATACGTCCAGGTATGAATCAACGCTCTGGCAGGTATGAAGTAAGTCAAAATAAATCATTGCACCTGATTTTTGGTTTATTTACATCTTGAAGAACCGTGGAGACAACTTAACTGGTAAAAATATATTCGTTAGAAGTTCATCACCAATAATCTATTCTAAAAGTATTTTAAATTTAAAATTGAGCTGCTATAATTTATTTTGACTTAAACTGTGCCTGTCATTGAATCAGTTTGACACAATAGTCACCAGTAGACGCAATTCAATCCATCGTAAAGCCATTTCTTTCTTTCCGTATTCCATGATTCTGGCGATTCATAGTTACACGTTTTAGCTATCAAATAAACAATTATTGAAGCTATATCTGAAGATAATCTAACTATTTTCTCAAAATGCAAACAAACTTGTAGTAATTACCATACAAACACTTGTTCAAATTTCAAAATTAGGAACGAAAATGGCGATGGAAATTTATCATGTACCGATATTGCCCAATCAACGTTTGCAAACCAGAGAACAATACATGTCCCAAATCTTACAAATAGGGGTCTCTGGGTTGACCAACCCCTTACGTGCCTTCAATAACCACCAAACAAAATAGAAAGTAACTGAGAAAAAATTCGCTACTAACTCGGACATCTTAAACTATCTTTTGAGAAAATTCCTCTAAGACAAGTTTATTCCTTATACGTATATTCATGACTTTTCAAATGCTGTTTTTCTCCTCTTTAGTCAAAGTTAGTATAAAGATGAAAACTGGATACCTATCAGCAGCAGAATGGCCTCTACTCCCGGTTAGTCATAAATTTACATTCGGTTGAAAAAATCTCATTTGCTTATAATCATATGCAGGGCTGTCAATAAGTTTTAGAGTAGGTGGTTGTATGAAGAAAGTAGACGGTTAGGGCTAAATATTGCACTATGCTATAAGGGGTCCTCACAAAAACTTAAAAAAATTTGGCAATCCACTAAATTACCCTTGTGACGGTATTTTTATAAAAATGGTCGACTAGTAGAAGTACAGTAACGGTGTCAGCTTGTTTGTGGTGGTGAAGACAAACTTTGGTCTTGGTCTTTATAATACAGTAGTATCTAAAAGTTTAGTGATCAAATTAATTTGAAATTGTCCGGGAAAGCATTTCCTAAAACAAATCAACATCTAAAAATATGCAAAAAACTTACCATTGATGACAATGAATAACAATTGTCTACAGCTATGTAGTTTATTTACTCTGTATGTCACCCCATGTGTAACAGTTTGGACGTAATTTCAGTGATTTTAACTCTTTGCCGCGTGACTTTTCATGTCAATCAATTGCCCTGCATCAAATGCTTTAGAAATGAAAAGCCTCACTAACGCAGTTGCGGAAGTGTGTTTCATTATCATGCATAAGAGCAACAAACATTTTAGCCGGTGATTGGCGATAAAGTAAACGGCGATGTATTGCCGGTGACCGGCTTCTATTGACAACCCTATCATATTTCCATTCACACGCGTGTGGTTTTTGTTTTCGTAGCTGCTGAGCATGCGCGGCTAGTCACTGTGCAAAAAGCAATGACCAAGAACAAAATCTACTATATACCTGACTCCGCCATAAATTCGGCAGTTGCGAATCAGGCAAGCTGCCATCTTGAAAGGTGGCAAAACTGATGATATTAACGACTAAAATATGCTTCTTCTAAGTTCATATAAAGTTGTAGAGTTTATAGCATGGGTTTGTTTTTTACAATGTTTAATAAGATTGGTTTTTTAAACTTTCTTTTGACTTATTCTTGTTGATTATTTTACTTTTTACCTATTTTCAAGTTGACGTCCTTGCCTCACCTTGACACGAATGTTACACATGAAGGGGATTGGGCTCTAAATCATTGACAAAAACTAAAAAATATGATTCTCTTTGTTTTGCTTCCGAAAATTTTTTATTGTGTATCTTGTTTTTTTTCTGACGAAGTGAAAATTTTGAAGTAGTTTTAAAACCAATGGCATATTTTGCCCAATATTATTTCACTCTGGTGAGGAAAATTTAGCTACCGCAGAAAGGAAATTGGTAAAACAAGTATCATTGGTATACTATTATTATTACGTCAAAGTGAAGACGAATTTTAAAACTGTTGAGGATGTCAAGACATTAGAAAACGACTACATTGTTATAGTTGCAATATTGTAAGGCCTTCCGCCTTCAAGGTGCCCGTTGCAATTTACACTGATTAGTTGAGAATATTTATAGACAATGAGGTCTTACGCAAATTATTGTATACAAATGATCATACCTAGAAATACAATTTTTTGTAGATTTTGTCTAACTATGCGGATAGTAACATGTCGATTAATTTTATGAAATCAGTGGCAACTGTGCGCTGGAGCTGAATGCTTAAGTTGAAAACAATAACTCCGTTGTCTTGGACGCACATTCCAAAAAAATTAGGGGGCGTTCTTTGACAGACTTTTGCAATGTCTTTAATTGATTAAAAAGCTATCAATTGATAGGTGCAAGCAGGTTTTCTGAAAGCGAAGGGAGTTACTAAGGGCGTGCCTCGATTTTAAAATGTTGAAAATCTTTTCTGATAGCATCAAAGAAAGAAATGTTTAAAATCAAGATATCAGTTGTCGAATGATTTCTCAATTTCAAATATAAATGTTTACGAGTGAATGAAATTAAACCGTTTTGTTTAATGCTATTGTCTTACTGCGACAAGCGCGCTAGTTCCAAGTATGGCAAATTGGTTTTAACACTTTAATACACAAGTGAAGCCGAGTAACAATATAATGTGCAATTCAGATCGAGTGTCTTTAAGAAGTCTGCATTTACATAAACAAACAACGAAACCTTGCTAAAGATAATTCAACATTCCGACTTGAATTTGTTCAAGGTTGTTCAAGAAGTAAACGCTACAAAAGACCTTGACCACGTTTCGATGATGCATAGTAAGACAACAAACGAAATACTGTAGATTGTTTTGGAGAAAATAGATTTCGTGCAATTTTTGAATATTTTTCACTATGTACAGCAGGCTATTCAGCTGCTGATCACTTTTTACGAAGCAATGCGTCCTTGACACCTAGCGTATAAAATGTTTAAAAATGCTACTATCTTGAACACTTTATTGTAAACTGTACTGGTCGCCTTTTTTGTTATTGAACTTATTTCCTTCCCACAACTAGTTACCCGCGGCACACGACCAGGAAAGGAACCAACTGAAAGAATGTGTGTTAACCAAAATGCATTGCGCTTTTTTGTTTATGTTTACATCTTTACTTTTTGAGCTTACAGCACACTGATTTCAATTTTGTTACTACGTTGTCTAATTTATGTGAAAAGTTAGCAAAAAGCATTGATTAGAAACTCTATTTTACCCTAATTATCATCGCTTGTCTAAGTTGCATGGAGTACGATGGAGTACAATAGCAAAATCCGTCATTTTCTTGACCAACAAAATGGCCGTCACGCTGTGATTACCGCGCAAGGCATCTTGGTTGAGAAGCACTCTTTAAATCTGTAAAAGCATCTGGACCGACTTTTTACACAAATTTCAGAGATAAGGGGGGGGGGTGTCACTTCCCCATCCCCGCAGCCGGAGCTGCTTAGTCGCACCCTGAGTTTTCTCGGCCGGAGCCTTAGGTGAAACGCACAGACCTTAGCACAGCAATAAGCGGCACATATCAAAAAAAGCCCATATCAAGTTGAAATTTTCACGTTGAAATTCATGATTTGTTTTAGTTTTATGGTGCGATGTCATTGGTGTATTTGGTTTATGGAGTTGTTTGGCTAGCAGTATCCGCTTGTCAATGGCGTGAACTACTAAGAATACAGGTAAAATGGCCAATCGTTTGATACATATATATTTGATTACATATTTGTTAATGTAATTTAACTTTGACAATCACATGTTGGTACAAACACGTAATGACATAGACTAGTGCTGGTAAAAAGATTAGAAAATTGCTGTTGGGATTGATCATGACCCCCGATAATGTTTTTTTGCTTTCAATGTATAAATTCAAATATAAGGTAGGGACTTGTGAATAGGAAAGGTCATTGTCCTGTTAAACTTGTCATTCAATTAGATAGTTTTCTTTTATTTGCATTGTTTCGAATCAGCGTTGGTTCCTTCTACAGTATTTCAAAATCTTTGAGCTGTTTTTGTAATGTTTAATTGTATTTATAAAATTGCAACAATGTAACTAGTGCGCTGATTGGTCTTTATCTGAGTTTGCATTAGCTTGTGCGAGTGTGGGAAACCGATCTGAGCTCAAGTAAAGGGAATTTTCAAATCAATCATCTAACATGTTAGAGAAAAAATTAACGTATTTGCTTAGAACTTATTTTTTTCGTAATAAATTTTGATTTTTTATAAATAAAATAAAAGATGTTTTCGTGTTTGCGAAAGCTTATAAGCTAAACCTAAGAGACGTTTGGGAGAAGTCGAGAGCAGATAAGTGCAAGTAGATGTGATCTTGTTTGTAAATCCATCATTTTACTTACATATTTTAGGCGTTATCAAAATTTGCTGTTTTCATACCGTTGCTTGTTCCAACCATCGAGTAGCGTTTTAAACTTTTGAAATTTCATTGCTTAGATTCGGATTCTGATGAAATAAAAGAGATTTTAAGAAATAAATACGGTTATGTTATAAGATTTATTACCCCGCGAATTCTCTTTGATTAGCGATCTCAAAACGTATTGAGCACTATATCTTACAAAAACCGGACTATAGAAGCAATATTGTGTAATGCAATCATGCCTCAAAATTCTTACATTATTGTATGAGAAGAAGTAAGCATTTCTATTTTTATTTATTTATTTAGTTTTGGATCGGAGGAGTAATTGCTCTCGGTAAGTTTGTGGCACCAGCACGAAACTCTTGGTTCTTCGACCGTTGACTTATTTTTAAATCGTTGATTGTGTTCTGATCAAGCAAGCGTAAGTTAATGTCTCCCCTGCAAAGTCAGCGATAAGCAGAAAAACATCGATGTTTATCACAATAGAAATACGCACTATTAGCGAATGCATGCGCAGTTATAAATACATGGATACAGGGATGGTTCCACGATAGTTCTCTAGGGGTGGGATGCTCTAGTTTGTGTTAGTTTTTGGTGGCTAATTGTCGATGTAGCATTTCAGATATTTCTTGACAATTTCTGTTACCTTTTTGTAATGATTGGGAGATTTTCGAAAGTGTGCTTCATTAAACGCTAGATAGATTTAGATTTGAGAACGCGACGTTTAAGACGACGCGAGTTGACCGAGGCGGTCAGTGTCGACGACCATAGAGATTAGAGAGTTTACGTTGCACGGCTTTTTGCGATGGCAACGTCTTGTTTTTCACAACGGCGGCGCAAGCGTATTTTTAGTTTACGCAAATTTACAACGCCGCCTCAGCGGAAAAATAATTGGCAGGAATATAAATCAGAAAACATTGCTTTCAAAAAAATTCAAGAACAAAAAATGCCGAAGTGGAGAGCAACTCGAGAGCGTCTTTTTATGTCTTATTCGGATCAATCAATCGACGACGAAAACTTTATTTTGCTTTTCCACTTATATACTGATAAAAGTCCAGATTTGCCTTATTGGAAATACGAAGAGTTTGATTTAGATAAATTAAGCGATGACGAGTGTTAAGCAGAATTTCGGTTTATGAAATCACACATTTATATTCTTGTGGATGCCTTGAGGCTACCACAATTTATTACATGTTATAACGGCCTTAAGGTTGATAGAGTTGAGGCATTGTGCATATTTTTGAAACGTTTTGCCGGTACCTGGATATGTTACCAAGATTTGGCAGACCAATCCCTCAACTCTGTATGATCAGTAATGCAGTCATAAATGTTTTATGCATGGAGTGGAACCGTTTGCTGTTAATATTTGATCAACCATGGTTATCTTCAGGCAACGTTCAAGAACTTTGTAATGCAGTGTTTCAGAAGGGTGGTGCCTTAGAAAACTGTTTTGGTTTTGTCGATGGGACAGTACGTCCAATTTCTAAACCTGGTCAAAATCAAAGAGTTCTTTATAAAATGCCATAAAATTTCAGTCAGTTGCTGTTCCAAATGGTCTTGTGGCTAATCTCTTTGGTCCTGTGGAAGGTAGACGCCATGACAGCGCAATGCTTGCCCGATCCAGTTTATATAACAAGCTTCAGCAGCTAGATCCTTTGAACAACGAAACTCCTGTTTGCATTTATGGTTACCCTGCCTATCCTCATTTACCTCAACTACAATGCCCATTTAAAGTAGTTAGTAAAGCAGTGTTTTGAAGTTGCAGTTGATGCATTTGTTGCTCTTGCTGCCTTTGCTGAGCAGCAATGCTGTCAGTTAAGGCTTTAGTGAGAGCTTCCTGTTGAGAAATGATGTTGTTTTTTTGTTTTCTTTCATCAGCATTAAAGCATACAAAGCATACGGCGATTATAAACAACTTATAATCATAATAACGGCTCGCTAAAAACAAGTACTAACGCTTGCTCGTACAAAAGAGAAAAAAAAACTTACTAAACGAAATATATTAAAAAAGAATCCAAAACTGGAAGCAGACGGCGAAAACATCATTTGTTTACTTCTTGTTTTAATCAGGCACCTAAGTTTGCCCCCCTTCGCACCTTAAATCCAATTTTAAACCTCATAGGTTGCATTTCATGGCATATAAATTGCCCAGCTACCATTGTCCTTCAATTTCTGACCATAAAAATTGTGTTTGAGAACAAAAACTGACATTAAAGACTATATAAGAGTTTCTATTCTCACTTTCACCATTCTAGCGTATAATGATTTGGCGAAGACAGTGTTGCACTGACTATTTTAGAAATACCCAAGATTTTAGGGATAAAGTCCCAAGATCCTTTAAAATATCCCAAGATCCTCCAGGTACAGCAAAACAGTTGTTTCCGAGGAGTTCCTTTGGCATGGGTACGCCATTAACGTATCATTTTTGTTTTTATATTACTTCAAATCATAAATTGTATAAAAAACGATAGTTAATACAATTTTTTTACATGATCAAGGAAATTTCGTGAAACATAACAGTACATAAAATTGCCAAGCATGCTAACCAGACCCTATTTCAACAATCTCTTCACTTATAATGTCATAAACATTAGTTCCATTTTCTTTCTGTTCTTGACGCTGACCATGTTTATTAAAATTCTCTCTCCGACAATGACCAAATTGTACGTCTTACAAGTTTAGTTGACGGCTCCCATGTGTAGCAATATGCACCTTGTCGAGCAATAGCTTGTTTTGGAATTAGTCTGTTTCTCAAAGTTGAGCAATGTAGGCGGTTGGTTTGAGGAGTCTTTATTATGTTAACTTCGGAAAAGTTTCTCTCGAGACACTGGCTGATGAGTGAGGTAAAACAGGAAGGTTGCACATAAAATTTCCCAAAAGTTCAAACTTCTTATTTCCGTTACCATCTTTAATAACTCTGATCTCATCCCAAAACTGAGTTGGGGAGTTAACTATACCTTTAAGAGAATCTGTGGCATAAAACAATTGCCTCCACTGCTCATCAAGTTCATCCAACTGATCTTCAGACACTAAAGACGGAAAATGGTGTGCTAATATCGCTATCAAGTTTAGTGACCGCCTGGTGGACAATGCCTCTGAAGGGTTGATAGTTTATAGCAAAGCTAGAACTCTATCACTTTTGAAAGGAAACCACTTTTCTATTTGGTTACATAACTCACGAGGAAGTTACGACAATCGCTTCTGAAACGTTGTTCTTGGTTACCCAAAGACTGTTGAGAGCACAGGCCTACGCATCTTCCTCCGAGATGAATATCATTGAGAGGCTTGTATATCTTTTACGTCGTTTGGATTAATCTCGTCCAACGGTTTTTCTCGTACTACTTTGTCTTTGATGAACAGGGCTAAAATGCTTCTATACTCATCTGTCATAAAACTGTACAGAGTGTGCAGCTTGAAATCTTGAACTTGAAATTCAACATTTAATCTATCAACTTTTGACAATATGTAATTTAGGAATGCCATAATATGTTTGGTTCCATTTGTCGTCACGGTTTCGAAGATCTTGACAGCCTGGTCTACACGATCACATTGAGACTCAGATTGAAAAAAAGTTTTAATGCATCCCATTGCTCTAAAATTCTTGCAACAACTTGGCCTCGAGAGAGCCACCTTGTCTGTGAAAGTTTGAGAACTTTATGACGAGGTGCTTTCATAATATCTTGTATGAGACGGAATTAGTGTTGTCGCTTACTGCTACAGGAAAAATAACAGCAGACGTCTTTCGCAAATCCTTCCAACCAAGAAGGTAGGCGACTACTTGCATGGTGCGCGCAGAGAGCAAAGCAGTGACAAATACAACCAAAGACAAATACACCAGGTACATCTTTTTTTAAAAGAGTTTGGAAACCTCCTCTTCCAACCATCATTGTCGAACAATTGTCGCTATCAAAACCAACAACATTACTTAGTGGTATTGCTCGTTCTTCAAAAAATTTCTTAACAGCCGTATACAATCCTTCAGCAGAGCCATTTTCTACGTCAAGGGCAGTCAATAAAGCATCAGTCACTTTCCTTTCATGGTAAAATCTGACAACAACAGCAGGAATTTGGGAGACCGAAATATCTGTTGATTCGTCTACGATCAGAGAAAATTTGTTTTTTCGACAGATTGCTGATAGCGACTCGATTTTCTCTCGCGCAATTCCTTCTTGAATAACATACGATGCCTTTGTTCTTTTCAACTGCATTTTCTGCGCAATTTTGCTGTCTGCAAAAATATTTTTCTGGCCTTAATGAAAGGCCTTAATGAAAGGCGTTCGGTGCTCAGCTAAAAAACCAGACAACAAAACTTCGGCTTTTGCTGTCATTTTATCAACATATATATGGCCCTGTTTGCTTTTTGAAAAACTTGCTTACGTTCAAAGTGTTTTGCTTGGCTTTAAGTGCATCGTTATGCTTTTTTGTGGCTTTATGCGTCATCAAAGCCGACTTGTTGTGACCGTTGAATGTATGTTCACAACTTTGCATCTTACTGTGAATTTATTTCCGGGGTCTTTTGAAATTCAGTCTTATAATTCTGGTTCTATTAACCATGCATCGTTAAACGATTGCTTGTACCATTTTCTATTTCCTTGTCGTGCTTTTTTTCTTGATAGAGGATGATCATTCTGATCACTTGATTTTCTTTTCCTTTTTACTGGGTTTTTTACACACAACATACAAAAATCGGACGTTGTTTACATGAAACAAGTTATTTGTATTTATACATGACATGAAAAAGGCTTTTTTAAATAGTTTTTTCTGTGAGAATCTTTTGTTTTCATTATGACACACCGAGCAATATATGTAATTGCAATTTTCGTCACATGAAAAATGCTTCTTAAAAAACACACTTTTCTCTTTATTCGATGATTCAAATTTTTGGAAACTTTAATAGTTTGTGTATTTGACCGGGAACTACAATATTTTGGCATTAGAAACAGGTAGGCATATCTACAACTTCTTATAACTCTGAAAAAGCGAATGTTTTCGCGCGGTTTTCTTCAACTTTTGTTTTTGTCAGATGCTATTTCAGAAACTAAACGACCTTTGTTCAATGTAGTTACTTGAGTGAAAAATTTAATGCCTCTTTTATAGTCAAAGCTAAATAATGAAGGTATTATACAAGCAGAAAAGGGTGGGATTTTGCGATATAAAAAGAGTATATTTTGAAAAACTAAGGTTACAAAGGACTGGCACTACCTATCAAACACGGCTTTAATCCCCACCGTGTTATCATTTCAGTATATTTATAATTCAATGGTTGAACTATCTACGTCACACCTCATTAACATAACGTTAAAAAGCTCGCAAAAATATGTCTTAAAATAGCAACTTTGAACCTTAATAAATCACTTCTGGAAATCAGATTTGATAAAAAATTGCAGAAATAGAATCCCCGAAAGCTATTCTTTTAATTTAGCTACTAAAAAAGGGAGGCTAAAATTCGTAGTATAAATACTTTAAAAAGCAATCATCCTCTTTTTTGTGGGTTAAGTGTGTATACCGTATCAAGTATTGTTTTTTGAGACCAAAGATTTTAATATTTAGTTGATATAATTTTTAGTTTTTCGCTTGCAAATCTTACAGCTCATCTCTTATTTACGACGACATTATTTAGGAATGTTGGAAAAGGCCATCTTGTTTTCAGAATACAACAATGTTAATGACACTGGTGTGCCAGGTAAAATATGCCATACGTTGACCTAGCTAATTTTCTGTTTTAGAAATATCTTGAATGTAAAGCGCAATGAGAAATGTGATGTGAGATACTTCTGATAACTAAACGTCGTGAATGCATGATCATAGTGATTAAAGTCCTTATATCAGTGTAAAGGAAACATGTTCTTTAAGTAGTAGGATCGATTTATTTGCAATATGTTTGTTAGGTCGAAAATTTTCTATTCATGGACTTTTTTACGGCTAAAATTGAGTGACTCGGTACCGAAAGTGACGTAAAGTTGATAGTTTACCTGTCGTACAATATGATAGTGCTTCCGTGGGAAAGAGCGTCCGAACAGTTTTAGTTTTTAAAGGTTTCAAACGATATCGTCAAACTATACACATATGCGGCATCTTAAATTTATGTTGCAGTTTTTTTTAGGAAGATTTGCCAAAAAAAGTTTTATTGTTTACTATAAACCTGTATGATGAAGCTACTCTGTCTTGAATGCAGTGCTCTTCTTTTTACGTAGCATCCGAGTCACCATAGACGCAGAAAGTCCACGAAGATAAAACTTTTGACCTATCTAATATATTGCAAATAATCTTGGCAAAAAGTCGACTTAACTATGAAAAGAAGTTATTTCTTTATCTGTACTTACATAAATATGTGCACATTCGTGAAGCAAAAAGTTTTCGTGGATTAATAACTCGATACTTGTCTGCGTTATTTGTTCGCCTTTAATTTTCTCTCGACTTCTGATGCAAAGCAAAAGTATATTTTCCGTTTCGAAAAATGTTGCTGCTCTTTATGGCTTCACTAATCTTTTGCTTGTGTTGAACACTTTTTAGCGTGTATAGAATTTTAACTCAAGCAAATGTAAATTTTAGCTCATGGGCTTGTCGTTCTGGCTCTTGTTCTGTCATGCATCAAGCGAACTCTCTCTCGAGTACTCATTCTCATTGTAAGCATGGGTTTCGGTATTGTCAAGTAAGTAAATTTTGTCTAGTCGTGAGGAATTTTTTTTTTCTGTTACTTTTTGTGGACAATGTTAAGCTGTATTAGGAAGATTTAGATGAATTCAGACTGTTAGGCCGAATAGATTATGGCTGTAAAACTAAACTTACCAGAGTGTTGGGGCTTATTCGTGATAGTGAAGCTATGAGAGCATGAAAAGTTGTGACGTCGTCGTATGTCTTAAATATTCACAATCCTGTAACTGTACGAGATAACTGACAGACGTTATATCATTTTTCACTTAAGTGTTGTAAGTCATAACTCCCATTTGAACAGTACCTTTAGAAAAGACTTGGATGCACACAGTCATACCGCGCAAAAGGTGACCACTCTCAGTAGATTAAGAGTTTAAAACTGCGATCGATAAATCATCGTTTTCGATTCTGATTGATTGCTTGTAGTTTATCTATAATTGCCCCGCAGAAAAGTGAAATTGCACTGTAAATACGATAACCTTATTGCCTGAAAAGCAGTGAAAGCCCAACAATCTTCTTTTCAGTTCAAAAAAACATGGCTGCAGTTGTGTTGTATGTAAACTAATATTTTCACAATTTTAATCGTCTAAAAAAACATTTCCAGGCGATAATTTAAAAAAGTAAAGCAAAAAAGGAGCAAAAAACAAGTCATCTTGAGATAGCAAAATTTTTTTAAATACAAGACGCAAACGAAATTGTAAATTTTCGACTTTATTTCAAAACCATCCTCAGACAGAATGATCTTGCAACATTTTGCATACACATATATATTTACAACGCGTGCGGATGAAGAAGCGGAAGTACGCAAGACAAGCAAACTAAATTAAAATAAATGACATTTACAGATAACAGGTGGAAGAAGTGTGACTTTTACAATAGAAAGCTAATTGTGAAATTAGAGATCCTACTGGTGGAGTGAGCATGTTTTATTTTAAGTGAAAAGCTGTAATTCTTTACAAGCTTTAAGTCTTCCGTTACAAATAACAAATCTTTTCTTAAATCTAAATTTAAAAAACGCTGGTTCTTCGGACTTTTGATATGTGTGTGCAGTCTTTAAAAAACTCACTTGTGTGCTGCAGTTTAAAGTGCTTATATTACGAATTTTAGCCCCCCTTTTTTATGAGCTTAATTGAAAGACCTTGTTTCAGTGATTTTAAATCTGCAATTATAATTGAAATTGGATTGGTGAAAGTGATTTTACGGACGTTCAAAGTCACGATTTTCAGCATTTTTTTGCGAACTTTTTGATCGGTATGCAAATGACTTGTGACGTAGAAAGTTGAACACATATATCAACATGGCGTATTCTACTAGTAATCTTAATAAGAAACGCGGAGGAAAACGCTGTGTTGCTGGTGGACCTAATCAAATTAGTTGCGCCAATGATTCAAAAACCGAAGGAATGTCGATGCAACTGTTTCCTAAAAAAGAAACAGAGCCGCAAAGACATAGAAAATGGGTGAATTTTGTGCGTAAACATAGACCGGGTTTTGAGGCTTCCTCTACCTCGTGTCTGTGTTCTGCGCATTTTGAAGATTCTTGTTTTGACCTTAATTTGAGCGTGCAAGTGAAGCTCAAAAGAAGGTTAAAGAAAGATGCTATCCCAACCATTGACGTTGCTGGGATTCCTGAACCATTACAGGACGAAATAACCGATAGAAAGCGAAGACAAGTTAGTTTACGCTTGTTTATGTTAATTTTTCTTTTGTCATATGTAAATTCGATATAAGTTTTGTAGATTATTCGACATACTCTCCATAAGCCATCGCTGAAGGAAACATGTTTTCTCGATGAGGAAGTACCATCTACTAGTGATGGAGCTGAGCATGCACTGGGGAAGCAAACGATTCTCCATTTTAAGAAGAACTACATGCAGTTGGTGAAGATATTTGTGAATCCCAGTCTCCATGTAAGTCGTGCCATCGTCTTAAGAAAAAACTTACATCTTTACAAAAGACTTTAAGCTGGTATAAAAAGACAAAAGCATCTTTGAAGAAAAAGGCCCAGAATTTGCAAAATGAATATCGAAGCGAAATCAGGGAAAATCGTACTACATCCGTGGTGACCAGCATTAATATAGACGATGGAATGCAGGGGAGTGCTGAAGAGCTTTCGAAGGAGAATCATACATGGACTACTCCTCTTTCAAAGAGTCTAGTCAGAGTGAAGATTTAGATGAAGATACCACAATACAGTCAGGTATTTTATCTTATAAAGAATTAGATCTCTGTTGTATTTCATAATAATGAATTTTCTTAATCGTGTTACAGAATTGATGAAGGAGCAAGCTCGCATGAACAACCTATGTTCCTGGTATTTTACATCTCATTGGTTGAGATATTTGAAATATTTTGCTTTAACTGCAAGGCTGAAAATCCAAAAGTACACATTAAAAACATTGGTTCGATGGCCATTGTAGAGCAAAATTGTGGTAAATGTGTTGAAAAGAACTTTATGTGGTAAACACAGGCAGGTAAAGGCCGAGTATTCTCCCATCCCATAGACCCACAAAACCATCGCATCAACCATCTGTATGCGACAGCTCTCAAGTACCTGAAGTAAATAAAAACGTTGGACTAATTATTGTTGATGAAACAATGTTGATGATAACATTGTTTCTCATACAATTTACAATCTTACATATTTAATGATTGTGATGCTTGGCGGCGATAAGCACGTCCATTCCTATCTCTCAATAGTGGCCCGACGTTTTCAAGGACAGCCTCATGAACTAAAGGCCCAAATTTGGCATGCGGTGTTATGCATGATATTTTCTCAATGCTGCCATCGAATGTCATTTTCTGCAAAGCTGGTCCTATTTCTATACAGCATCTGTACTCTAATGCGCCTTCTAACAAATCGGTATGACAGCATTGACAATTACACCTGAAACGTGGGAGCATTGTGGTTTATAAAGTAACTTTATGTATATTACAAACAGGAGAAAACAACAACTTATCATTCACCGAGTGGAATTACGTCATCACTTCGTTCTAATGTCGCAGGGAGAATTCCATCGGGATCATCTGGAGTATGCACTTCATCACCATCTCCTGCCAGCGGTTCATCGTCTTATGCGAAGTCGTTTAAATGCTCGACATAACCCACGGATTCCGAGCTCGAATCAGATACGCATTCAGACATCGAATTCGAATTATCTGAGCACTGATTTGAGGCCATACTTTCCGGAAAACTTGTTTTTTAATATTTCATTGAAAATACTGTCATTATTTGTTTTTAAGACAAGAAAAACGACAACAAAATCACCTCCTATAATATAATATTATATTGACGGAAACAGACGTGTTCAACTATCTACGTCACAAGTATCAATATGGCGTCGTAATAAATTCGCAAATAGTACCCGACTTTGGAGGCAAAATTAAGGAACTTATATTTATCTGTTTAAGTCCAGCGACATGTCATAGTTCTTCAAATAATCCAAATTTTCAATTAAGCTCATAAAAAAGGGGGGGCTAAAATTCGTAATATAAGCACTTTAAAAAAAGGTAGGCGTTGAAATGTAATTCAACTGGACGTTAATGACGCCATGCAAGATGCATAAGGAACGTTTATTTTTCTTACAGACCTCGTCTTGGAAATGCTCTTCATCGAATTCTTGCCGTCAGCAGCTTATATTTTGTACTCAGCTTAGTGGAGGGATCGTACCGTGAATTATCTGTAAGATTTTAATCTATTGTCTAGTGCGTTACATAGCAACCCGGTTTTACTCTTTTCTTGTTCCTGTTTTCCGTGTTCTTGAATCTAAAAACAGATCAACAAGTACATTCTACAATCCAAAATGGATTGTAGAGTAATCTGTCAATTGTTTCTGTCTATTGCTGCCTTCATCATTTGTGTATATTACACGACATTTTTTGCGATAGGTTTCTTTCCATTCTTTTATTTCCCCATGTTTAATGGCACTTTATTGCAAGAAAGCGAATTACGATATTATAGCAAAGTTTGTTTTAATGTAATAGTTATATTGGTTAACTAAAGTTAAGATATTTATGTATTTAAGTATAAAAATATCCAATGTTTGTAGGAATTTGAAACTCGAATCATGACGGGAGGACACTTTTCTGAAAGCGATCAGTTCTACATTTATAGAATGTCCAATTGTTAAAATTGCGTAATTTATAATTAATGCACTCCCTATAGGGTTATAGCGGTTACCAATATATATTAATATATGAAGGTAACCGCTTATTTCATCATTTGCCCCAAACTATATATATATTATATCGTTGGGGTTATATGATGAGATAAGCAGTTACCTTGAGATATTTGTTCAAACGTTTTTTTAAAAAGCTCGTGCGTCTATCACCCAGACGATGACAATTCAGGCTTAAGCCCACTCATGCAAAGCTTCACGAGAGGTCTCACCTGGAAGGATTATGTTCAGTGTTCTTTTTTAAATTCTAGTTGCTATGGATTTAAAAGATAGGTAACTCCAAGCATGTAAAACTATTGTGTGCGATAAAGAAATCATATTTTAGCGCCGACCGACATTTTATACCGGAAAATACCCTGTCAAAAGATACGAAAGTGAAAGGAAACGTATTTCGAACATATTCTTTTTTCAAGCAATGCATATGAACAGTAGATCATTTGCACAATTAGTATGATGTTCAAATGTGCACATGAACAAGACATTTACAGCAATTAAATTATTTTTCAGGGAAAAAGAACTTTTGTTGACAAGAAGAGGATTACATAGATTTTTCATAGCTCTAGACGTTAGCGATGAATTAATACGCAAGCGCGCCGATATGACCTGTTTATGCTAAGCTTTGTTATCTTTTTATTTACATTGGCTTTCCAACGAGCGAAAGCTTTTATTTTTTTGTTCTGCTTGATGCAATCCTAATACTTTTCCCTTTTATATACAGGTACAAGTGGATGTGAATCGCAAGCAAATGATTGCGTCTATTCCGCTATCAGTTTTGGATGCGGTCATATGTTGGTGGATTTTCATGTCTTTATTGCAAACTATGAGAACATTGAGAATCCGGAAGAACGTCATCAAATTATCGCTCTATCGTCATTTCACGAATATTTTAGCTGTTGCTGTGTTAGGTAAGTTTGCTAACTCTCAACAGGCATGGTGCAAACTTACCCTTTCTAGCCTATTAAAAAGTTGAGAAGTTTATGTGTGAGTGCCTCGACATATTGAAAATGAGCTTATTCGGGGAGTCTTTGAAGTCTTTCGTGTGGTTAAAAATTGTGCATTTGTGCATGGGTGGATGTCACGTTCACTTATGACGTCATGTCATTTTGATTATTGCTATATTTATGTATATCATGTTTTTCCAATTGGCCTATGTAGATAGTTTATAAGATCTTAAGAAGTGTCGCATTACACAATGTGTCGTGCATTTTTGAAAACATCTAATTTGTACAGGTAATAACATGGTTTCGAGTGCAATAAGGGAAAAACATACACGAGTGAGTTTTTCAAAGACTATGAAAAACTCACGAGTGCTTGTTTTTCTCAAATTGTACGAAAAGCTATGCTATTACTTATTAATAAGATACATGAAAAATTTGTCAATTCGGTTGATTTTCGACTTCAGCCAAGGCTCATACATTTCAATTCCGTCGGAAATTACTTTTCACAACATCGTTGCTTCGATTTTAGCAGTGTTCATATTTTTATCAAGAAACATCTTGCAAACCGTGAACTGTAAACTCGTTTTCCAAAGAAAATTTACTTAAAACTTACGCCAGCCATTGTAATTGCTTTGTTTACAATAATTTAACTTTCCTGCCTTTGAAATGTTTTATTTTGATCGGCTCTTAAATCACTTCGTTGTTTGACGTAACCAATCTAAAATAAATAGCACTGTATTTCATTTTTTTTGCACTCTGTTTCCTGTTTTTGAACTGGTATTTACGATAAATTGCGCTGCTCTTAACCAATCAGACGAGAGAAATTTTTCATGTGTATTATTATAAACAAAGTAGACGAATTCCCGTTGTGACGTTAAAAATAAGATTTGTTACCAGCTTTTTTATGTTGGCGGTCAAGCAATGTAAATAGTCAATTTTTTAACTATGAGTGCCAAAAAATCCTGCAAAATCATACTTTCAAACTATAAAATATATTACAAAAGTTTTCAAAGTATCCTGAACTATCTAAATGCCACAAATACAAAAACATGATGTACGCACATCAAGTTAACTATTCGCTCAACTACTATATCATAACACTAGCGTATCAACATAACGATTGAGGAGTAAATTATTGTACAACTTTTTCCCATAGGCGACCACTTAGCTTCTTCACCCCGCTTGTGCAGCCATGATTACTTAATTTTAATCTTTCTAATTATGTAGCTATACAGTGCAGCTATAAACACGTTTCTTCTTGCAATTTTGATTTAGTGGGAGTATATTTCGGCTGTCCCCCCCTCCCCCACACTCACACACACAAACACACTTTCATGTATTTTTCATATTTATGACATATTGAGTGGGTTCTCTGTGATTCTAGGAGGATTTCTGTGTCGTTGAAATCAATTATCCTCTGAGGCTCTCTTATTCAAAAAATTGAAATTCTCATTTCAAATTCTCATCTTACAATATTTCTGTCCCTGGACATAGCAAATCAACAAACGTTTGACTTATGAGCTCAAACTCTATCAACCAATCAAAGCCTTTATAATCTTCCCTCCCACAACTTGCTATTGGTTTGATTTTTTTCTTTATTGCTCATGAAATTTTTTTCATTAGCATCTGTTGGATTCATGGTTTGGGTTATCAAAACACATTCATTTGCAGTTTGCATCGAGGTATTTAGTGATGAAATATCCGTAAAATCATCGCGTGACATTGGAAAAAATAACCAGAATATTATGTTTAGGACTGGAAAGAGGTTTGGATTGATGATGCATTTTGGCATTTTCTCTTTGCTCTCGTACTTCTTGCTATAATGGTGTTATGGCGGCCTACTGCAAATAACCAACGGTATGTTTTCCATTTTATACATGAAACTACTCTTGTAGTTTTGACATTTCTGGAAAAGTTACAACGTTACTGATGGATCATTTTTCATCGTGCTGTCTTCTCTGTTTTTTGCGACTAAAATCTCTGTGTTTTATGGTGATTTGTCAGGCTCTCTCTTATTTAAACCCCGCTACGGCACAAAATATATGGTCGATGATTTCCCTTTAATAGGCCTTTTCAAAATATATTTTTATTGCACTGCCTGGACTGCGGTATTGTTAGGAAATCGTTAATAATCAAAGGATCATTAATCTAAATCATTGATAATAATTATATTCTCTAGTGACAAGCACAGATTCACTATCGTTTTGTGCTAAATTTAATTCGTGAAGTCAATGACGGTGTTATTTAAAGTACCCCATGATCTTCCAATAACTTTACGACTCAATGACTCAAATCTCTGTCTTTGTCTTAGATACGCGTTTACACCGTTGGTTGATGTTGGTGAAGATGATGAAGATGACGACATTACTTTATCAGATGCCTTTCGTATGTGTTCACTCGTAATTCTATACTAGATCTGCTTACAAATAAACGTTGATTTTAAAGTATAGTAAATACTATAGAGCGTTTTCACCTCACGTTATAGCTGCCATTTTTGTGTACCTAATGAAAATACTTTTAATGAGCTCTTTGGATAATTAATAAGGTTGCTTACTTCGTGATCTTTAGGAAAAGAGTGAAAGCGCTCTATAATTTATTTCTTATGTCATGAATACTAACGCTCGTATTCTAAAAGCTTATAGGCCTAATTCAAACGTCAAATTTTACATGTGCCGAATGCGTGAAAAACAAAAGAAAACAACGCGTGATTTGATATGTGAAATTTGACGTTTGAAACGGGTGTCACTTGCACTCACACTCACTGTGTGAGGCTGTAAAATCATCAAGTTATGTGAAATTCCCTGGAACTAAAAAGCTTTTGTGCTTGTGACAAAGATATGTAAGATAAACAAGTGGCTGACAATACTTAATGCACCCGTGAGTTAAACATAGTGATAGGCATTGAAATTATCACAGTACCTAATTTCTATAGGGCTTTTTGATGCAGCCTATAGATGATAATTATGTAATTGTATTTTTATTGTTATATGTACAAACGAGCAAATTCAACTTATTACTCCTGCATTTAGAGTAAGAAACTATCGACCAAAGTGAGATATGTTACTGAGAAAGTGTTGCTTTCATATTTGCCTGCTTAGATGTCTTTCCTTTTTTTGTAGAAGGTATGAAAATGCGTAACAAAAATGATGGAGAAAGTGTTCCACCTGGTGAAAAGCAAAGAAAAAAAGCGGTAATTTTGTGCATTTTTGTTTGTTAGTGAGTTTATCGTCAGAAACCACGCAGTCGCATGACCTTGGCTTCCTCTCAGTTCACCTATATTTGCGAGTTTTACTTATTAGCTACTCGGGCAACTGAGGGTAAGCGCGACGCCCGAGTGTGAAATTTCCTGTTTCTTTTAAACCGCTTACATAAATCGCGCATGAATGACACAAAGTCCTTGAACCAATCAAAATTGTTATTTCATTGTTTTACGCGTAAGTGTCACTAATAACACGTATAATGAAACATGATTTACTTACACAATATATTGCCAAAAGTGAGATTGCATTGCCATTCCGATGTGCTATTTGGCAATTATGGCCAATACACATATATAGCTAAACAAAGATGGAACTTCAGTAGTAGAAGAAGAATAATAACTTTATTTAGTATCCGGAGTGAACGCCCAATAAACGTCTTCTTAACTGTGCAAAGATGATCATCTTGCTTTCATTAGGGAAATTAACTGTTCTTAAGGCAATATAATTTCTCGGCTTAGCCTTTACGTCCTTTCGATAGTTTTGATTCTTATTTGGCGTTTTCGACGATAGAATGTAAGAAATATTCAAAATCAAACTGCATTATACATCATGTCAATTGAAGTTGTGTTTACAGGAAGATGATTTAAAGTGGGTCGAGGAGAACATCCCAACTTCTGGTGGAATCGACACGTATGTTCTTTAATATTTTTTCTAATTATCTGGTGCCTTTAGCCTGAATAAAAAGAGAAAGGGAGAGGGAATCAATTAAACAATTGACTGTTTTGTGCTCATTACTTGCCTGCCAAACGGGCCTTTTTAAGACCCCAAATCCGGCTAGACCACGTGAAAACTGCCTGTTCGCTTTGTAGATTGTATGTTGGTGGAGTCCTGGGAAAGATTGTTGGTGTTGATGTTGACTAAGGTTGTCGAAACGTCAGTCAACACCACATCAACAGTCCTCAGGATTCTACTGACCTGGACGATCTAAGTTAGAGTAACATTGGTAAATTTGCTCTTAGCCCGTTTAAACTGCCTCCAATCTCCTTCATCGCATTCTTGAGCTAGTTAGCCTCAATAGCTTTTGATTTTATATTTCCTGGTTATCATGATAGGATATTCTTTCTCTTATTTTTCAGTGCACTGCCATCACTCTTGGACTCTGATGAGGTAGGAAGAATTGGTTGTTTTCTGTGCCCATTTTTATCGAACCAAATCCTTTCTAAAACTATCTTACATGAAGTGATCATCCAATAAAACACATTGAGTTATTCATAGAAATTGAAAAACGTTATAAATTAGCATTGAAGAGGAACTGTGCTCTGAAGTAGAATTTATATCTTTCATAATGTTGCCACGTATTATTCGCCTGCTCAGATGAGTTATTGGTGAGTTACAGCTTAAATAATGCAGGATATTCGAGAAGAAGAAAGTTGCTATGCTTGTGTTTATCATTATTCGCTATCAGAATATCAGTGGTCGCACAAAAATTAGCGGTCGCTCAAATATTAGCGCTAGCGTTGAATGACGTCACCTCAATGTTATTTTGTGGAGAAGGGGTTAAAAGCCATGTGCATTTATACATAGGATATTTGATTACAGGAAACAATTGACGATTTAGATGCAAAATGCTTCATTGCATGATCCCAGGGTGCAGTAGCGTTGGGCGAAATACGTTGAGCATAGTTCGCCTTTTACAAAAGGGCTCAAAATATACATTTCTAGAAAGGCAATTAATTTTTGATTGAGAAAAAACAATGTTTTGAAGAGAAAAGTCCATAATTTGTGTAGCTACTTCTTGGCTCTGCTTGTCTGTACACGAGGCCGACTTTGTGGTCATTCTTGACGATCACCAAGAATGTTCTTTACAAAATAGTCCGCTTATACTAAGTTTGACAATTTTTTCAGGAGATGATGACGACAAAGTTAGAGATGAACAAAATGGAATGACAATTAAAGTGATTCATTGCGATAACATTGAAAATGAAGACTTAAATTAGTTGTATTAACACATGGTAGTAGTCCAAAGTGTTGCACTGTCTTTTAATTATTGCCTATTTCAAGGCACATTTATGACTTAGCTCTACAATGTTTACAATTACTAGTAAAAACGTTCAAAAAATTTTTTGCAAGAACATATCCGTTTAATACGGTGGCCCGCACGTGCAATTCACAAAACAAATTTGTGAATGAAAAACCAAAGATTCTGATGCAAAAGAAATTTGTTTCTTGCGCAGAAAATTAGTTTGGTAAAATGAAATAATACGTAATACAAAACAAACGCCTAAATGCAAAATAATTGATTCACAAAGCGAAACGAAATTTAATCCGAATGGAAAACAAACATCTTCAGTGCGAAAAGTTTTCGCTGTGCAAAAAAATTAACCGCAAGCCACACTCATGAAGGATATCGCTGGCATACCTTTTTATTTGGCCGTCTGGGGTATGTGTAATTGTTTTAGGCATTTCACAACAAATTCGTTACGTTCGCGCCATTCTGAAAGCTAACAAAAGGAACAAATTTTCTCTATATTTTGCCCATATTATGGTGTGAATACACCAAACAAAACATTTTGTTTTTCTGAGCTTTATATATTTGGCAGAAGAATTAAAAAATACAACAATTATATCGGTAAAATCGTTAAATGTTCTCACTCCCGTCTCAAAAAGCTGTCCATAATTTTTAAATACACATATGATCTCCGAATGTCCACGAGAAGTCAGAATAAGGAAGATATAGAAAATAAACTTTGGGATGTATGATTGTGCAAGTTATGAGTACTAACTGTCTTTTAGGTAATAATTTCGTGCTCTAAATTCTAAAATACGCAAAATTGATCCTTAATCTAATATGTTAGCCATATCCTTAGCCAGAACATAAAATTATTAATGTTTACTGTTTCATAATGCCAATATTCATATCTAAAATCATCTACATGTTAGCCAACATACATGAAACCCTTATGTTTATCATTAGGTCAATACCATAGCTTACTACAGTACGATTACGTCATAGAGATCACTTAAAGTAGAATTTGTATCAGAATTCTCTTTGCAAAAAGCAAATATATAGAACAGAATGCACCTCGAAATTTACAGACAACGCTCACAAGCAGGGTCGCTTCAACATTGTCACATGGGCGCTGACGCAATACCATGAATGTAATCCCAGAGTGACGTAACAATGACGTAAGAATGATTCAAATTTTGTTGACT
Source organism: Xenia sp. Carnegie-2017 (assembly GCF_021976095.1). Taxonomy (NCBI): domain Eukaryota; kingdom Metazoa; phylum Cnidaria; class Anthozoa; order Malacalcyonacea; family Xeniidae; genus Xenia; species Xenia sp. Carnegie-2017. The sequence continues at coordinate 487,894 of NW_025813488.1, forward strand.
GATTTGAAATATTATCAATGTATCAGTTAAAAAAAGGTGCAAAAAAAAAATTATTGGCGCATGCGCCTTATGCCTATAAGGATAGTGTGGTTGTTTCATGTATCTCTGCAAACGATTGCAAAGGTGGGTACTCAAATAGTGAGTGCACTTTTTAGATACTAAATCCTAAAAGCGGAAGAAATTGTAAATGCTCTGGCCTAAGGTGTTGTAAAATATTCGTCGGTAGTGTAGTAGTTTGGGGCATAATGTAGGGTTGTTTCATCCTGACACAATCTAAGTTTGCATGGAAATATGCGTTTCCTTCTTTATTTCTTACTTCTCCAGTAAGAGGATCGCGATAATTTCTTTGTATTCTGGATTTATCGTAAGATTGTGAAGAGGACTGGCTATATCTCCTCCTGGCTTTAATGACTGAGAACAACTAAAGCAAACGTGATCGAAGGGCGGCAGAACTGCAAGAGACTAATGGCACAACCGGGTTGACAGCAAAAGGTTGTTGAGCCTCCGGAAGAAGTCTTCTAAGGTGGACGAATAATTGTTGTTTTGGTGCAGACGATAAAGAAGTTTGAAAAGTATTTGGCACATGCAGAAGAGGGTGGCGGTGAATAAGTAAAAACATGAGAATAATTTACTGGACAATGTGCAGAATTGTTTAACGAACGCTGAATTGTTCGCCCATGCAGACTTCTGCTCATGACGTGCTGTTGCCCAGCATACTTAGTTGGAGATGATGCAGTGCTTGCAGAACTGTGTTGAAGTCTTCAACTTGAAGAGTTTCTGTTGTAAAACTAACGCGGTCTACCACCACTGAGGGTGAAGCCTTTCCGGTTGATCTTCCTTCTTTGCGTATAGCACTAGACTTTTTACAATTCTTCCCAACACCTTTAGTGCTGTCACAGGTAACAAGAGCAGTTAACTTGCTTACGCCCTTTGCCTTAAACCCCTTCAAAAATTTGGACGTCATGCCAAGCTTTTCTTCCGTGGCCAAGGAATGCGTTCATATACTTCGTGCTTTCCAACTTGGGCAATCGCTGCATGTAATTTTTCCATTTTTTTAAACGGTCACATGATGGATTTTGATAGCAGTATCTCTTTCTCCCATGAATATGATCGTGTTATCGTTGTCTTTCGACATACTTGCGACATGAAATCTTTTCACGCAGGCTTCCTTGTGTCTGGCAGTCTTAGACAAAATACAATAAAGCATTTCGTCGTTAAGATTGCATGCCCTCAACCGCCCATTCAAGTCTCACTGATGGATTTCAATCTTTGTCTTTACCATAAGGCGTGAACGCTTTTTGGTGCAAATGGGAGCTTGAACAAGCAAATTGGAATAACTGCGAAGAGTATGATCTTGTGAATTTTCAAAATTGCCTTTTTTGCAGAGTCAGAATGACATATTGCTTTGTGCACCAGTAAGATCGATTCTGACGTAGTTACTTGCTATAGATGATAGAAATCACTTGATTATGCTTATGGCCTTATATTTCTTAACCTTAGTGATTTATGTATCAAATGGAATTAATATGGTGGTCAGACACTCATCGTTCATTAAAATGACCTCATGTTTTCATTGAAAATAAGCCATCTCCTTAATTATTAAAGCTTGCTATAACATTGCAGCTGTGTCTTTAAAGCTGTTTGCTTTTTACTCTATTGATATATGTGTGTATAAAATAATCCTACTTCTCAATTTTTAATGCTTGCTATAACACTGCAACTGTATTCTCAAAGCTCATTGGTTGCTTTGTACCATATTAAACATATAAATAATAAGCCTCCTCCTCAATACTTAAGCTTGCTAAGTTTTTTATACAAAGTTCTTTATTCCTAAAAATGGTTACTTTGTATCATATAGATATATGTAAAATTAGCCACCTCCTCAATTATTAAAGCTTGCTGTAAGAATGCAGCTGTGTCCCTGATGCTGTTTGCTTTGTACCCGAAAGTGTATATAAATAATTATGCTACTTGTCAATTTTTAATGCTTGCCATACACTGCAACTGTATTCCTGAAATTGGGTTGCTTTGACCATATAGATGTAAAAATAAGCCACCTCCTCAGTTCTAAGAACTTTCTATAACACTGCAACTGTGTTCTCTAAGATGTTTGCTTTGTACCCTATTGTTATATAAACAATAAATATTCTTCTCAATTTTTAAAGTTTGCTGTAAAATTGCAACTAATTCTCTAAGCTTGTTGCTTTGTTCCCTATAGATTAATAAATAATGAGCTTTTCCTCAATACATAACATTAAAAAAATAATTTATGTACCTATTATTTTCTACTCAACTTGGTTTAGTACTTTGGCTGATGAAAATTGTCTTTACAATGCTTGCTCAATTGCCCTGATTGCAAATGAAAATCTTTCCATCAGACTGCAGTGGCTTACCATCATTGAGTTATATGAAAATGCTTCATACCACTCCCTTATCAAATCTTTACCTGAGGATGGGGCATTTACTTCATATAAAAACGCCTTTGCTATGTGCTTGTCTGATGCTGCACTCTCTATTTTTTAAAAAAGAAGAGGCAATCCAGCAGCAGTTTTGGAAGAAGCTTAACGAAATTGTCAAAATTATACGTTTTTATCCATGACGCTCATGCTTTTATTGGCAAAATTAGAAAAAAAAACTCGTAAAATTCAATCATTTTATTCGATTTAGTCATAAGAGTAATTTTCTGTATTCTGCCCTCAAAATGCAGGAAAACGTGTTTCAGACAGTTAAAACTTAAAAATTTTTTTGGGGAGCATTCCCCCAGACCCCCCTATGGGCGGACTCCGTCCCATTTTGAGCTGGTGAACAGAATGAAAGCTTTTTTACTCTGAAATCAAGAAGGCTACAGCTTGCAGCCAAAAGAAATTAGATCATTTGAGTAGACATTTATAACAGTTCCACATTTTATGGTAAATTTATTTGAAAAGTCTAAGAATTTTAGAGTTAATTATTTCAATTCATTTCCTTGATTAGTATTAGTATTATAAAAACTAATCAATTAGGTTACCAAACCGCATTCTACACAATGGCTAACAAAACGCTTGTGGTAATTTATGATTGATTCCTGCAGAGATCAGTGGGTCTTTCACTTAAGTTCGCTTGTTTGGGTCTATTAGTGATGCAAATTGTTGTCTCAAATTTCACTACAACAGAAAGGGAGCAATATTTGTTTATGAGTGCTACAGGAAAAGTTTTCATTCAGAACAAAGGTGAAAAAAGCTTGATTAGTCATGGAATACTTAGAACATATGCATGCTCATTCTTTTATTGATTCTAAGGATAGATCTCAAAAATGCCCAGTAAACAACAAGAAAATTATACAAAGAAATTTCAACTCGTGTCAGTGTATTCTTGGATCGGCTATTTTATTTGGAATACATGTCTTGGGGTATTTTTTTGATTTTATATATATATTTGTATGTAATTCATGCGTAATCTACATAGTAAACTCCTATGGAAACTGCGCTGGCATGCTGGCGATCAAATAATCTTATACATTCTACTGTGATTGCTGTCAATGTTGTGCATTTATTAATTTTTGTGCAAGTTTGATTTGGATGATGTATCACGGAGGATTACAATCATTACATCATTGTTAGTAATGAATTTACAAGTGAGATTGTATAAGGTTCTACATTGTTTTATGAACGTTGTCTTCCAACAGGTAATCTCGTGCGTAACTGGTACAACTTGGTACAAAATATACCTTTTCATGCATAAACGTGCAGTTTGTGAATTGTTTTTTCTCTAAAATGCTCGTACAATCAACTTCGCAAGTCTAAGTCGATGTACATTATGTGCCGTATGAAATTATCTCACGGACATTGAAAAAAGCAAACTTTATGTATAAAGTACATGTATTTAGTATACATGTCTCCAATTACAATCTTTCTAACAGATTCATCTTTGACGGGTTATGATAATACACGGAAGCGGAATGCGGAACGGAATGGGGGTTAAAACGCGGAATTGAGCATAAAACGTGGAGCGGAAATAGGGATGAAACGCGGAATAAAACTAGCGAATATTGCTAAGTTATTTTTTATTGTTTATTCTTTTAATTATTAGAAATGAAAAAACTACCATTAAAAAAAATTATAAAACTATCATGCAGAATAAGTAAAGACAACAACACAATAAACGGACATATCAACAGAACCGTCAAATATTCACAACTAAAGAAAAAGGGCAGAAGAACTACAAACAACACCAAGACCACAACAACACACTCTAATAATATTGACACCAATCACTTTCAAAATACTGGTATTTACCAATGATTTCAGTAGCTTAAAAGTACTGACATTATTTTTGAAACGATGTTCGTACTCGCCGACATATTTGCTATGGTAATAAAGAGTGATTCAAATTTTGTTGACTGATTTGAAATATCAATGTCTCAGTTAAAAAAAGGTGCAAAAAAAATTATTGGCGTATGAGCTTTAAATGAAGATAGTATGGTTGTTTCATGTATCTGTGCAAACGATTTCAAATAGTGAGTGCACTTTTTAGATACTAAATCCTAAAAGCGGAAGAAATTGTAAATGCTCTGGCCTAAGGTGTTTTAAAATATTTGTCGGTAGTGTAGTAGTTTGGGGCATAATGTAGGGTTGTTTCATCCTGACACAATCTAAGTTTGCATGGAAATATGCGTTTCCTTCTTTATTTCTTACTTCTCCAGTAAGAGGATCGCGATAATTTCTTTGTATTCTGGATGTTATCGTAAGATTGTGAAGAGGACTGGCTATATCTCCTCCTGGCTTTAATAACTGAGAACAACTAAAGCAAACGTGATCGAAGGGCGACAGAACTGCAAGAGACTAATGGCACAACCGGGTTGACAGCAAAAGGTTGTTGAGCCTCCGGAAGAAGTCTTCTAAGGTGGACGAATAATTGTTGTTTTGGTGCAGACGATAAAGAAGTTTGAAAAGTATTTGGCACACGCAGAAGAGGGTGGCGGTGGATAAGTAAAAACATGAGAATAATTTACTGGACAATGTGCAGAATTGTTTAACGAACGCTGAATTGTTCGCCCATGCAGACTTCTGCTCATGACGTGCTGTTGCCCAGCATACTTAGTTGGAGATGATGCAGTGCTTGCAGAACTGTGTTGAAGTCTTCAACTTGAAGAGTTTCTGTTGTAAAACTAACGCGGTCTACCACCACTGAGGGTGAAGCCTTTCCGGTTGATCTTCCTTCTTTGCTTATAGCACTAGACTTTTTACAATTCTTCCCAACACCTTTAGTGCTGTCACAGGTAACAAGAGCAGTTAACTTGCTTACGCCCTTTGCCTTAAACCCCTTCAAAAATTTGGACGTCATGCCAAGCTTTTCTTCCGTGGCCAAGGAATGCGTTCATATACTTCGTGCTTTCCAACTTGGGCAATCGCTGCATGTGATTTTTCCATTTTTTTAAACGGTCACATGATGGATTTTGATAGCAGTGTCTCTTTCTCCCATGAATATGATCGTGTTATCGTTGTCTTTCGACATACTTGCGACATGAAATCTTTTCACGCAGGCTTCCTTGTGTCTGACATTTTTACAAAAATTTATCTTGTGGCACCTATAAATAAAAGAATTTTGTTGTTTCTCGGTATGCCCCATGGTACACGATTTCAGACTCAACATCCTCTTTTTGGCGACACTGTCACAGTGATATGAGTATTCCCGTGTTTTGGGTATCCTCTTACTTAAATCATTTGTGTTTTGGGCATCCCCAGCCCTAACCCTACCCGACCACCCAACGTTCACAAATCACTAGTGATATAGGTTTCTCTATTCTCGTTCCTTATTACTCCGCTGATTTCAAGGGTTTCCCTACTATGTTTTTTAACAAAATCATCATGGTCTTCATCATCTACATGTCCTAGTTTGAATTACATTACATTTATGTCTGGGCCATCATGAACAACTCATTAACCAGGTGTTCGTGTGTGAGGTGTGAGCTACGTATTGAATAAACTTCAGTTTACTCTGTTCCAGTTTTTCAAGGATTTACCTCATGCGAAAATACTGCGTATATCAACGAAATAATAGCAAACTTTTCTACCAGATTCCCCCTACAAGCCTTCCAAATACGTCGTACAGTATAGCTTTTTTTGAGCTTCCTCAGGTTCATGTGGCTCTGACAGCAAACAGTGACAGTTCCTTGCAGCCTTTAAGCCGATTATTAAGTGCTGGTTGGTACATTAAACTAAAATACATAGAACGCTATCTGAAACAAATAATTGAATTAAATCCAGACTCGCGAGATATTACCCCAGACACGCGTGTGCAGTGTTTCGAGATTGTCTTGCGGAGTGATAATTGATTGAGTACGCACGCGTGTATGGGGTAAAATCACGGCTTCAAAAAATTAGTAGGGTTTTGTATTACAGGTAGCGTTCTATGTATTTTAGTTCAATGGGTTGATGTGATTTAATAAAGAGTGCTTCCATTAGTAAAAGTCAGTTTCTGTTTCAGTTTTTGTTTGAGTAAAATATTTTGTAGTAAAGTATTTGATCGGCCACGCAATGAACTAATCACTCCCATCCAATTCATACTTCCGTATTTCCGTTGAAATGATGTAACGCACGTATAAGTAGAGCCCCAGTTAACTTGAAAATAGAGTCTGATGATGAATTTTGTAATAAATTCAAAATATAACAACTAAAATAAGAAAATGTCTTGTTTTCTTCTCAATTATTGAGTTAAATATGAACTATTTATTTGGAATGTGTTTCATGTTGTACTAAATAGCATAGTAGTTTTTATCATTGCAAGATGGACGTTGAACATTAAGTTTGATATTTAAGTTATCTGTGATAACTGTATTTGTTGATGTCAAAGTGTACTAAGGATGGTTACATCACAAAACCTATAATAAGGCATAAGGACTATGTCACTCTTTTGTAAAAGGGCTAAGTTATAAGAATATTTTAAAAATGTATTTTAAATGTATAGCGTACATGGTTAATATTTTGGGAAACCGCACGCGCGCACACATTTTTGTCTAGGTTATTTGAATACCATGACATCAAAAGAGTCGAGTGCACTTTTCCTTCTTTTTGTTACATCTTTTTCTTTTTTTTCACTTTGATTTTTAATTTTGTGCAGTTAATCATTTCACGGCGTTCATTGTTATTAAACATTTCATTTTGTAAAGAATTTTGAATTTCCTTCAGGCTCAAGCCCACTTTTTATGCCAATTTTATAATTTTATTGACGGTACGTGTTTTCATTTCCAATAATTCAAAGCAGTTTTATGTTCACGAAAAGAATAAACAATAAATAACTCAACAACAGTCGCTAGTTTTATTCCGCGTTTCAACCTTTTTTTGCGCGCTTGATCACACAATTCTTCGTTTTATCTCCAATTCCGCGTTTTCCCCAATTTCATGTTTAACCCTAATGCTGGGTTTTATCCGCAATTCCTTTCCTCATTTTATCCTTAATTCCGCGCTCTATCCCCATTCCATTCCGCTTCCGCATTCCTGATCCTTATTCTCTTCTCTCTCGTTGTATCCTAACCAATCTTTTACATTGCAATTTGTACTTAAGAAATTAAATTGGTTGAAGATTTTTGAAGGAAATAGGAGTAAAAAATCTCTTGGACACGATCGCAGCTTTTACCTTAACATGGCACCTTTATCTTCAAACAAACGGGAGAGAGGGTTTATAAATGTTCACTTTTCCGAATGTACTAATTTAATTTAGTTTTTGTTTTGGCCAAATTTGAAGCTCGAAAGTTTGAGGTCAAGTCACGGAAATAAAACGTCGGCAGATATTTATGGGTTATTATATGAAATACGCGAAAATTGCGTGAAAAACTTCTCCCGCGATGAGATGACAACTAATTATATGTAAGAAAAATAAAATAATTATCTGTTAGCAAAATCGCAAGTCCTACAAATGACCTAAGCCGAACTTCCTGCAGTTTATGGAAAGCTGTTTCACACAGATTAAAGTGACTTAGAGAGCCAACTTGCAAATTTCGTCCAGCTAAGCGAGTTTTGCTGTTTTCATTCACTGAAAAAATTGATTTCACTATAGAAGTAAATAATTGGTATACGATCAAATTTCCATACCAGAAACGAAACTTGCTTATTGTCTATGCCATAAAACAGTTGCTTCCTGTTAACGGTCACATAGGGCAGTTAGTGAATGAACAGAAACCTCAAACATCGTTGTCTTTAACATTTCCTTGAATACATTTATTGACACATGAAACAGGAAGCTGCCCTTCTAAAAATGCGTGGCCTAGAAATAGCGTCTTAGAGAAAATACAATAAAGCATTTCGTCGTTAAGATTGCATGCCCTCAACCCCACATTCAACTCTCACTGATGGATTTCAATCTTTGTCTTTACCATAAGGAAAATCAATTAATGCTCCATGGACAACTGTCGTTGCTGTGTACTGCAATAAACTCAAGCTCCATTTTAAGGAGGTTAGCTTCTTGTTAAGGCAACTCCATTCTCCCCCTGCAAGCAGGATAGAGGTGTAAACCTTGGAATGTGCAATGCGTTTTAACATTGATTGATTTTTGAAACAGTTAAAGTTTTTGAACGGAACTATTTCTTACTAAACATCAAAATATAACTTTTCTGTATCAGTCTATTTTCTAACTTATTCGAAATTCTACTTATCTCAATTCATCAACAATATTATTTTTACTAATACTAATTACTGGCCCTGTAAGCTCCAACTAAGTTCAGTCTCTTGATGACATTTGCATCCATTATGCTCCTTTGCCTTTCCATTTCCCAGCTTGTTTTTGTAACTCTTAGTATCAACTATAAGGAGTAAATTTAAAGTTCAAACTGGTACAGCCCATTACTTAATGAGTTCTAAGCATCATGCATTTGAACAGTAGATCGTACGGTTTTTAACTGCATAAATGGTCTAAATTAAGAGCATTTAACTAGTCTGGAACAGCAAAAATAAAAACTAATTATGTCTAGAAAAAACGACCCTCTCGAAAGTCCTGGCCTGCTGGCTTCAGCCTACTTAAACTACTGAGTAATCTCCCACTGACTATTTTTTTATGTGGTCACCATCATAGCCAATGACAGAATGCTTTTGTAGATTTACTATGTTGATAGAGAAATTATTTTTTTTATTGCTTGCTTCCGTCTTTCTCATGCTCGCTCAAAGACAGAGGAGTTGTTAAATGCTGTCATGAGTACATAGGATTTAATTGCTTTTTCTATTACCTATCTTTATTTTAACGTTAGTAAATTTAAATTTGAATCTCAATTGGGTAATTGATTGTTCATTTTTTAATCATTCAAGGTGATAGTGTTTTTACCAGATCTTCTACCTTGTGAGCTATATGGAAAAATGAGCATTGACTTCTGCGATTTTGCAAAAGAATATAACTATGGCCTCAAGGTTTTGTAAGTATAATTGCAGAATTACGTTTGCACAGCCATTAAAACAAGAACTGCTTACCCTTTTTTGGATGATGTTGCACTGTGATTTTAATTTCACACCAATGAATATAATTAACCTGAAAAGATTTCCGACTGATGTAAAGCTGTAATCAACCCACGAAGAGGAGACACTAAAGTTGTCAAATACACTGTTAGTTTTTGATGTTGAAAGTGTTTATATCAGGATCAGGGAAATAATTTCTTTAGTGAAAACATTTTCAATACATTTCATAAGACTTAAATTTCTTCTTTGTGGGATTCTTAAATGCCGAAGTAGGTGATTCTGTACCGGACGTAGAAAGGAGAACAAGTGCATTAAATTTAAAGCTTTTATATTTCAGCAAAACACTGATGTAGCAAATCTTTAAAATCTGCACTACCAATTTAAAACTGTGCATAGGTATATATAGTTTGATAAAACTAAAAATAAAATTAAAATTAAAAATGCAACTGTGTTCTGTCCTTTTTATGATACTTTCGTCGTTCATGGAGTCACCTTTTTCCCGACACAAAAGGTCCATGAAGAAAAGATTTCTAAAATATCAAATATATTGAAAATGTTGTTGAAATCAAAGTAACTATATCTCAAAGAGTTATTTTCTTTTAACTTTTACCTATAGTTTGGTAAAGACGTTTGCTAGCCGAGGAAACCTTTAGGAGAACTCGAGAGCAGATCAGTTTGACCAACTTCATAGCTCTCACAAACGTCTCCGAGTCTTTCTTAAGCCTGTACAACTACGAAAACATGGTTTATTTCTTTTATAGGAATAGCATTAAAGCGTAACAGATTAATTTGCAACAATTTTCTTATTTTTTCTTTCAACATGCCACTATTTATGATTAATTTGCAATTTTTTTTTGTGGAAATAATTTAGTGACCTCAGATGGGTTTTCAAAGGCTAATACAAACACAGCTATTGACCAAACAGCGCACGCGTCTCATTTTTTTTACTTTTTTAATTCTTTTTAACTGTCTGTGTACAACTAAATAACTATCTTCATTAACATTGTAAACATGCGTCCACATAATAAATGTGGCTATTTTTTACAGGTTTGTAGCAGTTTGGGTCGTACATTTTTTTGAAAGCTTGTTTTCATTGAGATTGAGCAGGTAAAAATAGACTTATGGAAACCATTTCATATGTGCTTCGACTTTGCTACTCAAAAATCTACTTTAGGCAAATATATTTTCTCCAAACCTCTTAATTTGGAACTGGACTGAACTCAACTTATTATTGCTTCCTTTACATTAGACTATAATTCATTAAAGTAAATGGTTTGAACCCGGGAGTATCTTTACATGTTTGTAAATGTAGATCGTCCATGTTGATATAGTCCTGAGAAGGACTGTTTTTGTTGTTGTTGACTGACGTTTCGATAACCTTAGCGGTAGTCATCTTCAAAGTTAAAATGACTCTGAAATGACTCATTTTGACTCTGAAGATGACTACCGCTAAGGTTGTCGAAACGTCAGTCAACGACAACAAAAACAGTCCTTTTTAGGACTATACTAACCTGGACGATCTACATTTACAAACATGTAACTATATTTCATTCTTACTTTTGCATAGCAAATTAGGATGCAGTACCTTTGATCAAGGAAAGTGGTTTGCTCAGACAATGATGAATGGGTATTTCTCACTTCACCTACTCCGAAAAATGAATGGCATGAAAAAGAAACACGGATAGCTGTTTGTTGAGGACGACACCTTTTTAATGATAATAATGACATCTTTTCAATGATAATAACGATGAAAATAAAGGAGCAATTAATTTTAATGTAATGAAAATAAAAGCGACAGTGCTATCATGTTAATGATTAATAATTGAAACAGTATGTACGATGTCTTCACATTTATGATTGCAAAGGTCTTTATTAATACCAAGACGCTGGCTTTTAACGTTAACACACCAATGAAAAAAATGGATGTAAAATTGTCTGAACACACAAATAAAATAACCAAAAAAAGAAAAAGCAATTAAAAACACACGAAAAAAGAAATAAGAAAGCAAAATGACGAAAACTTGCTTGAAAGTTCTGAGCTTTTGAAGGTTTTAGGTTGTATAACAATCCATTTTTTTGTAGTGCAGTCTGTTAGCAATTTAAAAAATGTCAACAGGCATGTCATTTGTGTCCCTGAAACACTTTCAACCCCTGGATATTGAATTGAACAAAAAAATGTTCACTGCTTTGGAAAAAAGGGCAAATTGATTACATAATCTCAGTATTAATCTCCATAAAATTGGTTGGTTCAGCAAGAGACTTGCTTTTTTAGATATTGTCTTGATTTATAAAAACAAGATATTTCCGTTAAGAGAGAGCATTAATCGATTCAAAGCCTATTGCTTGTTGACAATTAAGTTGCTTTCTAACGTTCTTCCAGTGTTTTCTCCTGACATCTCCACACGAACTTAAGGAAAAGTCTCTTATCGGTTTTTTAAATAGCAAGAAAACTTAACTTTTTCAACTATGCATATAAAAACGTGTGTCTGTACGCACTCCGTGCATTTCATTGTTCAAATCAAATTTGCAGATTACAAATTTAGAGTTGCAATTCTGCTGACTAAAACAATCATACAACCATTTCGTTAGATTTTTTGCTGCTTTTCTCTTTTTGCCTTCGCTGAGGAGTCAAAAACCTTGGCGTGCAATTTAATGGCTATATCAATGTATTTGTTATGAAATGTTTTGGTATTATGGCGAGTTCTATCGAGAGATATGCGGTCAGCGGTCAAAAACATAAATATTACAAAATCCATTAGACAAATTGTAAACATGCGGTAAGGTTACAATTTTTGGTTGAATTCTGTAGTGTGAATCTCATTGATCGTTAAGCAAAGTAAATTGCGTTAGCAGTTGCTGGTAAGTCGTAGAGCGAGATACTCTTATTTCTTATTTAGATAATGAATGTTTTTTTTTGTTATAAATTGTCAAAAGTGCAACGCTCAGATGTAAAAGGATTATATCATTTTCTGCTTATACCGTTTAGATGAACATCAAAAATGTATGCTACACAAGAGAAAAAATTCAAATCTGTGTCAATGCTCGTTTGGATAGGCTTCTTCACATGGATTACATGTCATGGGGTATTTGCAAGCTCTATCACCTATATAATTGCATTCTTTCGTAGTGCATTCAGTGATCTCTTATTTGCTAATAATTAGCCGACTATATGATTATATTTTGAAAATGTATTACTTTATTTATTATTGCTACATGTTTTCGTACATGAATTATTGGATAGACAATGGAAGAAGTATTAATTTAACGTATGAAGCGCAGAATGCCATTTGCGAAAGTTATTTTTAGCTGTTGACACTTTTTTATGTCATTCGTAACTGGCACAAACTAGTACTGACCTGGTGGTGTTTTGCGAAGTCATTCACTGCATGTCTTTCATCATCCCCTCGGGTTAATTTTTTTGCTACCAATCAAATGCGGCATTTTTGAAAGTGGTGCAAGAAAAGAGGCTGAGGGCTGAAAGTTTTTCTTGCCAACATGATAGCTCATGCCAATTCATGCAACACGTATTTCAGTATTAATATCTATTAAAATAACCAATCTAGTAAATGTATTTTGAAAAACGAAAAACCAAACACATGACAATAATTTTTTTGATATTTTGAGACAAAGCAAGTGACATTTTCATTTTTACATTTGTACGCTTATATCAAAGAAAAACGCTTATCAAAGTCCCTATGTCAGAAAATAAGACTACATTTTTGAAATCTATTATCAAATATAGTTATTAAGTTCTAAAGCGAAATTCAAATTGGAGTTATAGTTTTTGCACTGTTATTGCCTAAACATCGATTTTCTTAAAGTAAAAAATGAGAAAACCTCACAAATGAGACTGGTGCGAATTATGAAATTGACGTCACAGTAGGAACTCGTCCTACTCAATGGTCCTACTTTTATATATGGAATCCTAATATGTGAGCTTATTTATCAAAGCAAACACCACGCAGAAAGCCAACAAAACTGAAAAATTCCAAACCGTATTGTTGTGGGAGGCTGCTTGAATGTCATAAACACAGACAAAGAAATTTCAGGACATTTTATACCGTTTTATACTCCAAGCTAAATCAAGACGTAAACAGTGGGTTGCTCTCAAGCGCTAAAAAAATTCCGACAGAAAAATTTACTCTTTGTTCCGTGCATTTTGCAAGAGAGGTGCTCATAGCTATTTTTTGAATGTCTTGATTAGCAACCAACCTATAATTGGCCTTCCAAAATATGCAATCCTTATGTGTTATTTTTATTGCAATTAATTGTTATTTTTGTGGAACGATGCAAGCGTGAGCAAATAAACAAAGGTGAGACACCTTCTATTTGCGAGATCACTGGTGTTCCCGATCTTAGATGCGTTTTGTGTTTTGATCTGCAGCTGGAAGAGATACCTACAGTTTGTGGTAATCCTGAACAATTTTCTGTTTTGGAGGCAGATCCTACATTCAACCTGGCAAAGTTTAACGTAACGGTAATTTTGCAGCAGAATCTAAAGGTTGTCGATCGAAATAGTGGAAAACATCCAGCAATGATTGGGCCTATGCTTATTACTCAAACAAAAACGTTTGACGCCTACCATTACTTTTTTAGCAAATTAATAAGTTTATGTAAAGATACAAGAGGTATTCTTGCTTTAGGGACAGACTGTGAGGAGGAGCTGTATAAAGCAATGCAGTTTAGTTTTCCGCATGCGATTCACCTAAGGTGTTTTAACCACTTTTGAGAAAATTGCAAAGACCAACTAAAATCATCAAATGTACCAGAAGAAGCACAGAAAACGTTTCTCTATGACAAATTTGGAAGAAAATGTGGTGATACTCTGGAGAAAGGGGACTTCAACGTTTTGGGACCAAATTTTTCAGTATTTGTATTCTGTAAAAACCCCATATATTTTGGCTGGTCCCACTGTGTTAGGGCTCTGTCATTATCTGAACAACGTTTTGTACATACTTTACTAAAAAAGTTGGATGCAACACCATCATATATATGCAACACTATCATATATATCACTTATACTTCATGCCCGCACTGAGAAGCATTAAAAATTATTTATTTCAATTATTTTCTTCAATTCACATTTTGCAGAAAGACATGATCGTCCGATGCATGCTAGGAAATGCAAAACGCTGGTCTTGGTGATCCACCAAAACTCTTTTACAACAATGTATCGGAATTGGCAAATGTAATGATCAAACGATGCGTATGATTTAAGGAGAATCGATGAGATGAGCGATTTCTGCCAGCAGATGAACAAACTTCTTAAGCAGCAAAAACAAGACGTTGACTCGGCCTTGATTAACCATGGTCCATACTATCTTGCTTCCAAATTTCAACTTCTCCAAATCCAATAAAATGTGTGGTTTTGAAACACAAACAAAGAGAAAGAGGCTGCAATCAAGAAATTTAGAATCTGTCGTCTGAACACAGCTAACCCGGAAATGCTCACGCATATTGCCGAAAAAGCAAAAATTGCTTAACAAATGAAAAACGTATATAGATATTACCAGCACCAACGTCCGATTACGCAAAAGCTTCCATGGTTGAAAGCTCGACGTCAGTTCGACCACATTACGTCACGGTGGCAAAAAATGGCAAAGTTACGTGCGACAACTGTAGCCGAAAAATGTGAGATCACACAGCAGTATTTGCAATGGTTGCAAAAGAGTGGTTCGCAAATGAATCTGAATAAGTTGGTGACAGGTGACAGCTGCAAAGGAGATGGGGAAAAGGTAACAAGGCAACATCTGTCTGAAGAAAAGGAGAACAAAGTAAAAAAACACAGTCATCGGTAATTCTCGTCGACAGAAATAAAGCACCAACTTCACGTAATGATCTCTTGCCGGAAAAAGAGCACTCTTGCATCTTGCAATGTAGAAACACGGTTTGTCAAATCAAGAGTATAACTACTCTAAAGTTCAATAACAAGCTCAACAACATGTAGTACAAAAAGAGAGTTCACATATTTCCAGCACAGCTTCTGTCCTGCCCTCAACAGTACTCGCTAACACATTTCAATTTCCTTGCTTAAATACAAACAACGATTTAAACAATTTGTAATGACAATGTTTTCCGAATCACACTTTTGGGTTTGTGTTCACCGCTCGTCCGCTCATGTTACGGATGTTCGCAGTCATTCAAACGTAATGGTGTTATTGCAAATCCACAAAATGATATGGTCGTTATGGCGCGAATGAACCGGGCATATCGAGATCATTATGCTGGTGAGATGAGAGCAAAGGAAGGGAACGTGTACTTTGACTTTAATCACTGGTGCATTAGATGAGAACAGCTTTATTTTCAACCACATATGGTTGTTTTTTCACGAGAAGTTATCCAATTCTTAACTCCTACTCATTTCATTTTTTAAGAGCATTTGGAGTAAATAAACCAGCAGTTAGTTCTGCTTATACCAGTGGCGTAACGTATTTAGGTTGATGCGGACGTTCCGACCCATTCGATCTCATGATCCACGAAAGCCTCCTAATCTCCAAACTAAAACTTTCCCTTAAAACTCAAGGCAGCTTCATCACTCTTAAGCTTTTCTTGTCTCAACACCTCACCCTAAATATACATCACATCACACTTACACGTTCACAGTAATCTGATACCTCTAACAATGTAAATAACTATATTTATATATACAATGTGTATATACAATATGCCCTCCAGGCTATCACCACAATGCAATGGTGATTCCTGCACTTGGGACACAGATCGTACGGTTATACATTGTATGGACGATGTTAGAGTCTCCATAGTGCTCAAAGCTATAAGGGTTAGCTTTGCATATCGCCAACACGGTGAACATCTCCATATGAAACTCTCTACACAATCTTAGAGTCCTCAAACTACGCACGCGCAGTGAGCGTAATATACAAAGTGTATATACAATGTGCCCTCCCGGCACAATACATATATATATATAATTCTATTCCAAAGCCATCATCAGAGAATATATAATATATTATTCCTAACATGGTTTGTAATATGCACATGAAAAACATGTGACTTGGACGAGATTTGAATTCGCACCTTCGGGATACTAGTCCGCCGCTCTACCTGTTGAGCTACCAAGCCCACAGGGATTGGAGACGAGTCAAATCTCTTTTAAACTGCGTATGGACGAGAGATTCTCGCCACTAAAGTAGTTTACTGGATGGCACCGTGTTTCGACTTTATTCCAAAGCCATCATCAGAGAATATATAATATATTAATCCTAACACGGTTTTTAATATGCACATGAAAAACATGTGATTAGGACGAGATTTGAACTCGCACCTTCGGAATACTAGTCCGCCGCTCTACCTGTTGAGCTACCAAGCCCACAGGGATTAGAGACGAGTCAAATCTCGCTAATCTCGCTTACTTTTTTGCCGTTAAAATTTGAAATTTTTGAATTTCATTCGTATTTTGGTATCATTTCATCGTAAGATTGACTTCCTTACGATTTTTTAATTTACTGAAAGTAAGGAGTAAATAGAGGGCATGGGGTTGCTTTTTGCTACCTTTTAAATGTGTGATTACTTAAGGGGGAGGTTGAATAAGGATGAAAGCTAAATGGACGAAATTAAAACATACCAATATATGAATATTCCTCCTCCCAATATCCATCGCGACCCCTGAAGACGTGTTAAATTTTGATCAGATAATTTTTTCCATTTAAGGTCTTGTCATTTATCCCAGACGCCTTGCCATGCTCTCTATTTGGCAAGTTTGGTGATGATGTTTGCCGTGTAGTCAAAGAATATAATTACGGTATTAAAATTGCGTAAGTACGTTTCTCATACGAATCGTGGTACAATTCATCCTGAAACAGCAAGAAAAAAGAAGTTGATTACTAGTTTCTTTTGTTGCTATTTTATTTATCTGTTCTGTTTTAGGTACATAGCAGTTTGGATTATACATGTTTTCGAGAGTTCCTACGCCCTTTTATTGAGCAGGTACGCAAAAAAGAGATCGCCAACGCCCTCATAAGGTTATATTTAAGGACTAATCATGCATGGTTTTTGTCGTTACCAGAAAAGATGTCTAATAAAATTGTTTTGAGTAATGGTGGGTGGACGCAAAGTTCAGTGGCGTGCTAGGAACATTTTATTTGAGATAGGATATTAATGAAAATGCACGGTAAAATTATCCCGTTTAGAAAACGAGGACTCATTTAAGCGGCGTTCACACTAGCTACTTAAGGAATCGTAGCTACATGTGAATGACATATTTAGCAAACACGACGTATCGTTGAAGACGTGATGCAAATGTCGTGATTTGCTCAAACATAATGTACCTGCATCGTAATTACGCCATTTTTACGACTTCTTAAACGATACGTCGTGTTTGTAAATTTCTTTATTGTTAAATGCCCAGTTCGCTTGATACTCAAGCATGCACATTACACTCCAAACCTTAAACAGCTTTATATTGTGAATAAAGTTTGAAAAACAAAATGGTGACTTACACAGATAATTGGCAAGTAATAAAGGTGGAATATAATTCAATATTCATGACGTCTGTTTGATTGACTATACCGCTCCTTTATTTTAAAATCTGTCATATAGCGATAAAAACCCATCGCATCGAAGCTTTCAATAAATAGACTGCAATCGGGTGCACTGTGCCTTTTAAGTTGCTTGTTTTACTTCTTCATAAGACTTTTTGTAAGTACAATAGGTTTTTGTCTAGTTATTTGGGATGCAGCTCATTGGAAAAAGTGAAGTGGTTTTCCCAAACAATGATAAGTGGATCTTTTTCACTGTCGATTATCAGAGAAATGACTCGCAAATCAAAGCACAAGTAACGAATGTTAAGCTCTTTTAGAATAACTAGTTGTAAGATTTTTTAAGACTTGTACAAACAAGCAAAAATATTAAAAATCTTTTAATCAGAGTTACATATACTTCAATATGTAGAGTGTAGACGAAAAAGAGCCCTCTTCCCCCATTAAAAATTTTATGGCTACTTATGGACATCAATAGAATACTATAGAGTATAGATGGCAAACTAATTTTAACTTGGTCTGTGCAAAATCTTTAGAAATGAACTAAACATCCCAATCACCTAAAACACAAAAGAGGAGTTGTTTTGAAATATCTCAAAAACAATGAAGATTAATGTGATGCAAGTAGTAAACTCACTCAACAAGTTTAAACGTTTTTAAAAACTTGTAACTAGAACTAAATTGTTTGATCCAAAGACAAAAGCCAAAAGTGCTACTGGACGCGGTGCCCATGCTACTAAAGAAAGATACTATGTTAGATTAGAATGCATTGAAAAATTTTATTGTTTAAGCTCATCAGTAAAAGTAAAAGAGTCTTTTAAAGCGTATGTTGAAAACTTCTCCAAAACGGGCGAAAGTACCACTGACAGATAGCTCATGTTGAGCTGAGTTAATCATGGCTAAAATTGGTCGAAGTGGAGCGCCTTCCTTGTGAATTTTTGGCAAACCATACATACATGGTCTCTCTGCCCCCGTTTGGCGGACTAAATTATAAAAAGTTTCATTAATTTGGTTTGATTTTTTCAAGTTTAGAAGAAGTGTTTGCAATCTCCTTTCTAATTTACTAGTTTTATCGCACTCTGGCAATTTTCCAAGCGCACAGAACTTGTTGTTGTCTTTCAAAATATTTAGCATTTTGCTGTTGTAATCTTCTCTGTCAAGAACTACACCATAGCCTTTATCTGGTTTACATATAACAATGTTCTTATTCTTTTTCAAATTAGACAGTGCGATCATGTGCTCTTTTGTAAGAGAAAATTCTTTAGAATCAACCTTGCATTCAGAATAAGCGTGTGCAAGACTTGATAGTTTACTCTTAACGCCCGGCACTGCTTCGCTATCATTTGGCTGAAACTTTCCAAACTGCGACCAAAACATTTCAAACTCAGAAAATATATCCTCTTTATTTAATTTACTGGGGGGAATTCCAAACTTAGGACCTCTAGATAGTACATCTAATTCGAGATATTAGTTTCAAAAATGGACTGTTGAACGGGCAGATAACGAAGAGAAATTGAAACGGCTAACACGCAAAAGATACGGTCACATCGATGCTGCACTGTAAATTTTAGGGGTAAAAGTTATCTTTTTTTAGGGTAATATTTACTACCTTCAGATGGGTAATTCACTAAAGGGTAATATTTACTCTAAAATCTTGGGTAGTTTGCTATCCGTGGTTTAAATTTTACCCTCAACATAATGGTAATGTTTACAATGACCCTCTTTGGGTGTAAATGCAACATGTGGGTGTAAAATTACCCCATGCGTTTGGTGTAATGCCAAGTGCAACGCATGTTTTAAAATCAACATGGCGGAATTAAGCAAGAGTGGAAGAAACATGCTTCTTCGTCAACAGAGTCCAAACCACTTTGTCGGAATATTAGCATTTATGGTCTATTTCTCCAAGATTTCTTGAAGAAAGTAAGTATATTAAATATATATATATTGATTTATAGTATAATTAAATAACACCACGTAATGTAAGAGTTGTAAACGAATACTGAATACATGCTCTCATTACTCTGAAGTTCTGAACTTCGTTGTATTTTGAATAGGCTCTTGTATTACTAACCATTTAAGATATTTGCGTACTATGGAAAAGGCTGCATTTAGGTTATTTTGGCAAAATGACCTGGAGATAGAATCTTAACTGTCTAGGGTTCCGACTATTTTTCTTTTGAGTACGTTTCTCTTTGCGATTGTTGCTCTTGATCAACTCAAATGCAATAGAGGTTGTGTTTTGTTTCAATAGGAAACATATTTTCCTACTAGAGAAGGTTTATGCTTCTGATTATGTTTTAATTCATATTATGCTCGCCTTTTAATTCAACGTAAAAATGCAAAGTTTTGTTCCTTAAATAACAGGTATTTGATATTTTGGACACACAAATATTTTGTTTTGCCCATGAACTGAAATATTAATCAAATGCAGTGGCAATGGGTATAGTAGCTCTTGCTGTTTAATTATCTGTAGCTCAGTTGTGTCAACCATTTCATATGCACTGAAATGCTCATGAAATTTGACAGTTCCAAGTTTCTGAGTAATGAACCATGCTCTTTCCAAATTCCTTTCTACCACCAAAATCTCTTTCAATATCACAAAACATGGCATTTCTTCTTTGTCATGACTAACCCACAAAACACATCCAGCTTTGAATTTCGTACCATGAACTGAAATCCATTTTGGTCTAAAATATTGAGAAAAACAATTTGTATTTTTGTTCTGTAAATCTACTTAATTGAATTAGTGCATTAATAACTAACTGCCAAAAGCTAAAAAAAACTAGGAAAAGGAATGTTCAATCATGAAAATTGCAAATAGTCATTATTTGTATAAATTTTTCTTAAAATTACATTTTTTACTTCTTTATACATGAAAAAGTATTTGCAATAACTGCATTTTACCTGAATTTTTTAAAAATTACCTTTTCAATTATTGATAAAAGCTTTGCCATGCGTATTTCACTCAAGTTTCAGTGAGTATTTTTAAAGTATACCTGGCAATAGAAGTAGTTTGATGTATGAAGACATCCTGGTTGCTTAATAAGTCATAGTTCTCATGATCTCCTGCACATAGTGTTGGACCTTTAAATTTAAAAATTTTAATTTACATTTGTAATTCATGCTCATTTCTTGCTATAGCTCCTTTAAATTATTTGCTGTACCTTGTCCAACTTCAATGCCTTTTTCGAGAAATCCTGATTCATGATTGCCAGACTGCAACTTATAGCAAATCCATTGTTGGTGTCGCATGGCCAAAGTAAATGGTAAGTTTGTGTAGTTACCAATTACAGTGCTCAACTTCTTAAAATAGTGGTGTTTTGCTTCAAATCGCATGCACCAAGCGCAAACTAGAGGGCCCATTCTACAAGTTTTAAATATGGTACCTTGCTATTTGATTTCTATTGAAGGGAATACTCTATTACTGTTTGATTTTACAATACCTGATTATAGCACTAGGAATGTGGACCATAAAATGCATTTTTGGAATTATGCTGCAGTGGGGATAAAGCTCCTTGAACTTATTGTGGTGGTCATTGATTAGGACTTGAAGATATGCCCCTTCATCTTTTGATATTACAGGTGAAAAGCAAAGAGATGTGATTTGTAGCAAACTAAGAAAAAGTTTCCATCGGTCATTTTCTGGAGGAACAATATTTCCAATTATGAGTGGTAAGTGAATTGCCAAGCACCACATCTGAACAGCTGCAATCAATTAGAATAAAAACACATACCTCAGTTATCTAGCTGTTGGAACTACATCAACATATTGCGATAATAATTATTATAAGTCATTGTGCATTTCCAATGAACAACGTACCATGTTGTTTTAAACTGTTGTCATTTGATGATAACTTTGCTTCTGATATTGGTGATGGTTTGTTGGTGTCATTGTAATATCCAAAGTCGTATTTGGCAATTTTTTCATTCAATGTATCCATAGTGAAATAACGTTCCTCTCTTATATAATTTTTTAATAATTCCTTTGTTTCGTATTGCAGAACCCCCTCTAAAATGTCATGCATTATGTCTGGTGGTAGGCCACCAACAACATGGTAGTAGCTGCTTAGATTTAGGATTGATGTACGGTTGATGCCATACACTTTACTGAAGTGTTCGCCATACTGTACAACTTGAGAAGCATGGGTGTTATAGTTTTCTTTTGTTCTCAAAACAAAGTCTTTTTCATGAAACTAAAAGTAATAGTTGCGTTATTGTATGTAGAGTAACCACTAACTAATTCAAGTTTGAATTAAGTTGATAGCTGCTGCAATGAGAGATGTTTTTTATACCTTTGTTTTCATTTCTTCAGCACTTGCAAGACAATATCGACATGGCTTGTTTGCACTGCCGCTCTCTTTAAATCCTCCTAACAACTGTGCCCCAAGATTGTCAGCAGATGTGTATGCTATGGATCCACAGAAGGTCTCGTCTACACCTTTAATGTCGAAGGAATGACCACTGTTCTGAAACCAAAGTGGAAAAGTGAAGTTGTTTACTTTATTATGCTGCTGTATGAGCTGAGCATACCTTTTCTAACTTTTTTAAATCAGTAACGAATGGTTTTAGTACTGCATCAATTCCATACTCTTTAATGTTAGACGTTTTGCATAGACACAGAAGCTGAATTGCCTTCATCGATGACCGATTTAAGGGATTAATATTACCCAGTGTATAGTAGAATGCTCCTAAAAATTTATATGTGTAATTATGAAAGTTCTAATTTAATAATTTCGCGTTTGATTAATTTATTTTACTTTACCAATTTTATGTTTAGTTGCCCTCGATCCAAGCGGATTGCATGTTTCTAAATCGTCGTAATACAACATAATCTGAAGAGCCTCTGTTTTTTTCGAAAAAATTGGGTGCATTTTGAACTGATGACCATCACAATAGTCTCTCAGAAGGCCATCTGAACTCGTGTGAGGATTTTTGACCTAAAATTTAGAGGTGAAAGAAATAACTTCTAAGAAACATCATTGTGAAGATGATAATATCTCAAGTGAAATCATCGTAAATGCAACTTTTCCAATTTGCCATAATGTATATTTGACTTAACTATTATTTAATTTCAAAGACCATGCACCTGACCTCTGCTAAAATGAAGTCGTCATTTAGAAGCTGTTGCAGACTATCCAAAAGTGGTATATAATATGCCTCATCATTAACTTGAATTTGCTCTAATACACCATTTCTTCTTTTGAAGACTCTCTTTTGACCCAGAATAATTCTACGTGGTTCCTGTTTAAAAAAAGCAAAGACGTCCAGGAAAAGCTTTTTCATTATTTTACCATATGTTTCTGCGTTCTCGTTAATAAAATGTAATACCTTTAATCCAAAATTGTCTTTGTAAAAACGTCGTCGTTGTGCTTCAGTTTCCAAGTTTTTGAATGGATTGGCTATTGCGTTGTTCTCTTCAAAAATCTCTTGCATCCCAGGCACATTTTGACACGAAATATTTTCATTACCTAATCGCCTTTTTACTTGTGTTTCCACCGTTTTTAATGTGTCTTGAATGAGTGATTTTGTGTTTTCTATAATACTTGTAACAGTAGTCTTCGGCATCGAGAACTCTTCTTGTATCTTGAGAATATATAATGCAGCCAATCTGGTGTTTTCTATGGTATCGATATTTTCTTCCAATACTACGCCTCCATTTTCATCATTTTCATTATTATTTCTTACGTTTGTATGCTCCTCAACACTATTTGGCTGCGATGAATGCTCTTTTTACATGCTTTCGCCAAGTATAATAACTTTTAAATGTTCTTGTACAACCACTTATGCCACACAAACAATGGAAATTTGGATCATTCCTGTGACACCTTCCAATGTGGTTTATCAATTGACTGCGATGTTCAGCAGAAAAATCTCCACATATATTGCACTGCCAGGGCATGTAAGCGTCGATGTATATGTAGATATGGCAAATTTTCCTTTTATTGTCTTGTTTATCTTAAAAGCTTGAGGTTTTTCAGTCCATTTTTAAGAGCCGTTATTTTACAAAGCTTCTTGTGACTTCTTTCCAAAGTACCGGAACAGTGTTTATCCCAATAACCAGGACAAGCAAACAATTTCAAGTAATACAAAATAAAACAAATAAAAATCATAGCTAAAAATATTTTGTCATAACTGTCATTTCCGCTTGTTAAGACATTTATAGCATTGTATTCTGTAAATGAAACTGTTTTGCTGTGTTGTTTTTGGGCAGGATGGACAAAAATTTGAGGGAGAAACTCGTTAATTCCAGCGTAGAAGAAGCAACAGTTTCTATATTGGAAAATCAAAAAGTAAGTGAAGTGCATCTACAAATAAAAATCATAGCTAAAAATAATTTGTCATAACTGTCATTTCCGCTTGTAAAGACATTTATAGCATTGTATTCTGTAAATGAAACTGTTTTGCTGTGTTGTTTTTGGGCAGGATGGACAAAAATTTGAGGGAGAAACTCGTTAATTCCGGCGCAGAAGAAGCAACAGTTTCTATATTGGAAAATCAAAAAGTAAGTGAAGTGCATCTTGCATAAATCATAATAAAGTAAATGGTTTGAACCCGGGAGTATCGTTACAAACATATAAATACCGGGGAGTATCGTTTACAAACATATAAATCATAATGTTAAATATCGCATTGATTTCCAAACTTTCTCTATCTAGTTGAATGACTGTTTTATATTAAATGAAGCGGATATCAGTGTTTTGGTTTTGTGTGGAGTAAAGGCAGGTGATGCAATGCGAATTAAAAAAATTTGCGCAGAAATGGTGGTTCAGAACAAAGACACGACTGCATCTATGGTAAGTGTTCATGCTTGTGTGTTGTGTATAAAATAATATTCCTAATATTTATAACCGCGTCACCCACAGTGTCTATTATTGATTGACCTTGACTGGTCATATTGCTGGTCATAGGAAGTTTATAATCAGTCATAACTCCTTATCACAGACAGTCTTGAATCAAACTGGTGTGTTTGTTAGGTTAAAAACTAAACTTAGGATGTTTTATATAAGTGCGCTAGTTCCAGTCTTCAGTTGGAAGTTCGGACTGATGTGGATGATGCCCCGATGGAAAACGACAATACAAAAAATAGCACACTGCCATTACCCTTTGCATATCAAGAAAAACGAAACCGGCTGTATTTCAAAGACTATAAACTGCTCGAAACGGTACAGTCTAATTTCTCTCTTTACTCTTATTTTGATAAATTTAGTAACCACGGAAAACTATCGTTAAAATGTTCTTATTTAAGAGCAAGTTCTTTTTATTTTACACATATATTCATATGGACCTGTTTACTTTACCAGTTTTCACCTGCTGTAACATCCGCTTTGGCGAATAATTGCTTGACTGGGACACTAAGGAGCGAATTTATAAGGGATATATGTACAGACATATCATCTCATGGCATCGCTTACATAAACAAGGAGGAAAGAAATAAAGTTTCTTTTGCAATTGTCACTAAATACCCTCATCTCAAGGATGCTATAGGAAGTGGATTGGTATGTCATAACTCAGAGTAATTAAACGTAGAGGTATATTTAAATTTTGCAAAGTGATCTTGCGTGACAGTATAGTTAGCACAAACTTCTTTTACCACAAACGACGACAGGCAAGCATTTCTGCCTGAATTTGAACTTGTTCCTATTATTGTGTTTCCCATGAAAGAATTAAATGCTGCTCTGTTTATAGCTACAAAGCCTTACTAAAACTTTTAATCTAGTTAGATCACGGCATGTTCCCTCACATTTATCACAATGATCAAAGTCAAAGAATGTCTAAGCGTAAGTCAACATTCTTCTATTTAAGGAAAATGAACAAGTGTGCGCTTTTCTTCAAAAGTCATAAATATATACAATAAGTGGTGATTTGAAAATTTTTAGGGGTCTTGGTCTGAATCAATCAAAAATCGATTTAAACATGTTCGAAAATACGAGAACAAAAAGAAACGAAAGTCATCGACTGTTGACTTTGATGTCCAGGGCAGCGTGACTCCTCCTCGTAAAGGAAGGCCAAGACAAACAAATATCTGGAGCGAAGTACCATCATGTAACAACACAACGGAGACCATTCACAAGGAGCATATTTTGCACTTGCAAAGTGAATGCCGCAAATCATCATCCATTCAAGATTATGGAATTATTAAAGAATTAATGAATTCAACTTACGATATCAGACGAAGAAACATATTGACTACAGTTGTTCCTGTTGAAGATATCGTACAACAATATCCTCCTTTATCCACACTTAAAGGGGTTAGGGGTTAAATACGTTACATTGTGACAAAGTCTTGCTTTCACCATATTTTACAATAAATCAGATATTTCACAAATATTATTTTGCAATTTTAGATTCGCCATGAATACTGCAGAGTGATGAGAGATGATTGTGCCGTTAAAGACATGAAGTCTTCATTCTCTACTTATCGAAAAGCAATCTTAAAGTACTGTAAAGAATTATATCGAAAAAGTCCATTCATCAAGAATACTTTAAGGTGCCTAGAAAAAGCAGTATCAGAAGGAATAGAGGACTCCTCCGGTAGGTAAAAATAGCCTAGTAATAAAGCCTTTTTTTTATTTTTTTTTTCGAATTTTATGTTGGGCAATTGTTTCTTTAATACGTATCCGTTTCCCACCTGGCAAGTCTCTCGCTTTTAGTTACAGAGTGTTATAAATTACAAGGTGTAGCGATGACACTGTCATCCCTATATGCTTTCCGCGTGGTAAATCTATTATCACAATATTTAAGGAAAATATAATATTTTATAAATGCTAAGTTGTGTTAACTTTTAAACAGACTTTGAAACGACAAGTTCAGTGATGCTGTTAGTCCATTTGCTAACCAAGAAAACGTCTGAAAACAGCCTGATGGAAATGCTGTCGGTAAGCAATGATAAAGACTTCTTAGTGAACTGCATGCAACGCTTGTGTCGATGTTCTTTAATTTACTAGAAACGTTTTCCATACAGTGCATTCATCGAGGCAACTTTCAAACACTGAAGCATTTTCTTTTTGTGTATGTTTTAGGAAGATGATGATTTGCCTAACAAAATAACCCGCACCACCTATCCACGGGTTTTGGTTATTGGTGAAAACATACTGAAGCCTGACAGGCTACTATTGTGCGTCGAAGGACGACAACTCGTTGACGTAACTTCATTTTCTTTAGACACAGTCCTTTTTACGCTCTATGCAACATACTATGTATTTTCTATAGCTTATCCACAAGATGATAAGGATGTATTTCTTTTTATTGATTCCGTTTTTGTTGGGTTGCAGCACACTGCTATCAATAGAATTAGCTTGCAAAAATTTATTAAAGCTCTTGCCAGTTTAAAGTAAGCATTAAGTGGACATTTAAACCATTACACTGGACATTTAGACAATTTTTTCTGTTACGGTGTACGCATGTTTTATGTTGGCGTAGCTAGCTCAATTATTGAGGGGAGTACTCAAGGGCGGCGGAGTATTGAAAATTGGGGGACGCTATTATTAATTTGTGCCCGTTCTACTTTACATTGAAATTAATTAGTTTTAGGAATTATAACATTTGAATATATGAATCCCCCCCCCAAATATCAATGTTCTGCCAATGGTAGAGTATTTATGTTTGCCAATACTCTGTCATTGGTTGAGTAATTATGTTTGCATGTTGAACCTCGTTACTTTTCCTTGAATCTAATCTTTTTTATTGATAATAACGCGCATTTTTAATATTTGCCACCCTTCACTCCATTCTCGAGATAGCAACGCTCATTCCTTTTCTGTTGAAATAAAGAGATTGTTTTTTTGATCTATTTTCATTTATTCTTACTATAGATTCAGAGTTCGTTTTAACCCCATTGAAGCATTACCTCCTGTATTTGCTCATGTGCCCTAAAAAATGCAGCATTCTGTGTAATTTCTTTTTACCCCCAAATTATGGGGGAATTGCATGTCCATCAAAATCACCCCTTTAAAATTTACCCCCATAAATTTTACCCCTTGATAAATTTCACCCCTTAATAGAAGTTACCCCTAACTAAATATTGCCACCGTAAATTTTACCCCTAAATAAATATTACCCCCATAAAATATTACCCTTCAAAACCGGGGCATTCTGTGGCACTCATTTCACCCCTAACGTTAAGGGTAATTTTTACCCCCCAAAATTTACAGTGTGCTGCATCACCTGTAACAAATCTTTCGTCGTATCAACTCTCTGCAGTCAAATTAGATGTACTATCTAGAGGTCTTAAGTTTGGAATTCCCCCCAGTAAATTAAATAAAGAGGATATATTTTCTGAGTTTGAAATGTTTTGGTCGCAGTTGGGAAAGTTTCAGCCAAATGATAGCGAAGCAGTGCCGGCTTTAAGAGTAAACTATCAAGTCTTGCACACGCTTATTCTGAATGCAAGGTTGATTCTAAAGAATTTTCTCTTACAAAAGAGCACATGATCGCACTGTCTAATTTGAAAAAGAATAAGAACATTGTTGTATGTAAACCAGATAAAGGCTCTGGTGTAGAAATTCTAGACAGAGAAGATTACAACAGCAAAATGCTAAATATTTTGAAAGACAACAACAAGTTCTGGCGCTTGGAAAATTGCCAGAGTGCGATAAAACTAGTACATTAGAAAGGAGATTGCAAACACTTCTTCTAAACTTGAAAAAATCAAACCAAATTAATGAAACTTTTTATAATTTAGTCCGCCAACGGGGCAGAGAGACCACGTATGCATTCTAATCTAACGATGTGTTCTTTCGATGTAACTAGTCTCTTCACTAATGTGCTCTTAGAAGAAACCATTGAAATTTGTGCTCAAAATCTTTTTCACTCGGACATGACTTTGCCGGACATGTCTGAGAATGCCTTTGGAGAACTAATGATGGCTCCCACAAAGGGTGTTGAGTTTAGTTTTGATGACACCATGTATAAACAAATTGACGGGATGGCTATGGGTTCTCCACTTGGACCGGTTCTTGCAAATATTTTTGTTGGCTATCATGAATGCAAAATGCTTGCATCTTCAGATTGTCCGGATGTGCTGTGGTATAAGCGTTATGTGGATGACACTTTTTCTTTGTTTCATAACGATAGAAATCGTGCACTTTTTCTTAATAAACTTTGCTCTCTTACTCTGCACTAAATTACACCTCTGAACTAGAGTCAAACAATCAATTAGCTTTTTTAGATGTTCTTGTACACAAACGCAATGGTCAGTTCTTAACAAGCATTCATTGCAAAGCAACCTTCACTGGTTTGTACACACGCTTTGACTCTTTCTCTTCACATAGAGAAAAGATTTCTTTTTTGAAGTGTTTGATAAACAAACGCATAGATTGTCCTCAAAAGAGTTTATTGATAGTGATCTCATCTCACTGAAGAATATTTTTGTGTTAAATGGATATTCGGAAAAGTTGCTAGACAAACTTTTCTTATCCACAAACAATGAACGGAATAAACTTTTCGGACCGGCCAAGTGCCATGTTTTCCTTAAACTTCCCTGGATGAGTAAGGCCTCTAATGACATCGAGAAGGAAACTAAAAAGAACACTGAGAGTTTGTTTTTTGCATGCAATGTGGTCTTTATATTCTCAAAAAGAACTATTCTTCCACCCACTCCCAAAGAATCTCTCCCTGCTCAAATATCAAGCAATGTAATCAACGAGTGTAAGTGTGAATGTGATGCTCGCTATGTAGGTAGGACTTCTCAAAGGTTGAGTGAAAAATAAAACAGCATGTACCAGCTTGTGTCAGGAATAAAACTGTTCCTTTACGACAACTACCAAAACGTGGGTGTAAAAGTGAAAATACGATTCTATGTGATTCAGCGATTGGAAAACATCTTTTAAGCAACACTCGCTGTGCCAATGCTTATTCTGATGAAAACTTTAAAATTATTAAAAAATGTCGCTCGTTATTCCAGCTACGCGTCATGGAGTCGGTATGAATTAAATTGACTAATCCTGTCCTTTGCCGACAAAAGGATTACGTGTTTAATCTGTCTCTGTTTTAAGTGTCATCTCTAAAAATAGGGATGACATTGACCTTTTGTAACGTTATAAATATAGCATGGTTTGGAGGTTCTCATTTAGCAGACGTTGACACCTGATGAGTAGTCTGCCGAAATGCATAGTGTCTCTTTCTAGCTGTAAATAACGGTTCCTTTGAATTGTTGGGTTAGTGTTCTGGTTATAACAGTTCTTTTAAAAACTATTACATTGTTATTATCACCATTCACACATTTCAAAGTCTGCAAAATATTGGTAGACATTCTTAGAATGCTATGCGTATTCTCTACTGCTCGGCGTGCGTGCTAACAAATTGAACTAAGATGACTACATGAACAACTTTATTAAGTAAAGCGATCTCATTAAAATTTCCCAAAAAATCTAACCCTACTTTCGTTTTTCAGAACAAAGTCCTTAGCTATTAAACGTAAGTCCAGTTCGTCAGTTCTTGCCTTGTTTACATGCATAACAATAAGATTATTGTAGCGTGCTGCCGTCATTGTGCTCCTGAGATGTGTCTTGACAAGCCGCTGGCATGAAAAAAAAAGTTCTCCAGAGATCAAAAACTAGGTCAAGATCAAGATCAAAAACAAAGCTATAGCTGATTTCGCATGATGCCAACAGACTTTGTTCTACTCTCGGGGCTACTTGTATCTAAGAAAAACTTCTTCAGTCCAATTTTACCTAAAACAAGGGCATTTCTACACCATGAAAAAGGGCAAATTTTTCCCTGTTGTAAAAAGTGGGGGGGCACTTGCCCCCAATGCTCCCCGGTTCCGCGGACTCTGCCGTTGTTGGTGTTCACTATATTAACAGCTTGTTGCCTTTGTCAATTGTCTCAAATACATGTTAAGATTATGGATTATGAACGTTTTACAAATTTTGAATGATGTCTTAATACGAGATGTAAAAACCGTATAATTAATAACAAAATATTTTGCTGCGTACGTTTGCCAGTGTAATTTTGGCAAAGCTTTTTTAAAATATTTCATGAGTTGGTTGAACCTGCGTTTCGTGTCTTATGCCGCATAATCAAAGAGATGTATTAATATTTAATTATTGTTCTTTTGCTGTATGTGTTTTAAATCTACTATTCTAACTAGTGAATGTCTGCAGGCTCAGCCTCCCTCTCCGCCCGTGGTAAATTGAATCCCTTCGCGCGCAAAGCCATTATATTCGTATTATATACAATATAAAATTGCTTGTACAATACAAAATGAAGTTTTGATAAGCCATGAGGTATTAACTGCTGACACATGCTCTTTTGCTTATCCCATGCCTTCGATCAAATGAAAGGTGTACCATGATCAAACAAAAGTGCTTTAACATTGTATTAAATGTGCATAGTATCACATCAAATGAGTGTTTGATCGTCTCAAAGAGTAAACATCGATTTGTCCAATATACCGCGCCATACTTCTGGGCTTGGCTGTCAGTTGTCATGTTACTGTGACATTTGTAGGTGTGTCTAAACGGGGCATTCCATCCTTGTCGTAAACAGCAAGCGTGCAAGCTTAACTAAGAAATCTAGTGTTTCAACGAAATCTTTTAATAGGTGTTTGAAATAAATTTTTGACAAAGGTTTTTGGATTTATGTTTTGCGTGAGAATGATGTACGTTTGTTTTTTTTATTTGCACTGTTTACGTAAAAACGTTAGCAATTTTTGTCTACAAACCAGTGTATGCATTAATTAAATGCTTTTTTATGTCAGTTTTCATGCCAGTTTTGCAACAAACAATGAAATGAATAGACGCTCAAAACACTGAGTAGGGCTATAACTTTTCGAATCCGCCATTTTCAATTATAACTTCACCAATTATATATTGGTCATTACACATTGCAATGACAAAAGCGAACATTCAACAATTGGTTAAAAACTGTTTACCAATAAACATGACGTTGTTCTAACGTAAGAAGAATTAGTCAAAACGACCAATTCCGTTTTATCAATAAAATATATGGTAAACTAACTTATTTAAATTGGTAGCTGGGAGAAAAATTGGTAGTTTTAACATTAATTTTTAACAGTGCTTCCCCCTCTTTTTGTCAACATATTCATGTATTTCCATGAACAAAACTAGATAAAAACAGCCCCCACAAAGTCAAACTTATTCTCTACAGAACATATTTCGATAACTGCTTCTTCCTTTTTAAATCACTTGATCACATTCCTCTCTTTTTAGATTACATCAACCATCAACACCCCAATATCACTTTCACCTCTGAGACAGAAAATAATGGACAACCGCTATTTTTAGACATTGACATTTACCGCTCAAACGACAAATTCACCACTACTGCATATTGTAAACCCACATTCAACGGTCTTTTCACCAACTTTCACAGCTATATCCCACTTTTTTACAAACGCAACTTAATTTTTCGTTTACGCCTATTACAACGTTTTTCAACCTCTGCTCCAGTTATGACACTTTTCATGCTCAAATTGAAACAACTAGAAAGCTATTCAAACTTAATTGCTATCCAGCAAATATGTTCGACCACATTGTCCGTAGTTTCCTTGACACAAAATTCGAACAGAAACCACCTGTCCTTAGTGTCCCAAAGAAAATAGTGTATTTCTGTCTCCCATTCACCGGCTGTCACTCTTTACAAATCCGCATACAAATCAATCGTCTCTACAACGCTGCTTTCCCCCATCTCAATGTTAGATTCGTCTTTCGAACCTTCACACGAATCAAGAGGATAAATTCCCAAGTATCTGAGATCTGGTGTTGACTATTTATACACATGTCGATGCTGTTCCGCGTCGTATTTGAGTCAAACCACACACACTTACACACCAGAATCTCAGAACACTTGGGGATCTCTCCTGTGACTGGAAAACGCTATACTAACCTACTAATGTCAAGTGTTCTTTCTCATAGTAATTCCTCCAAACACCCTGCTTCACCAGATGACTTCAAATTCTTCTCATCCTGCGCCAACTCATTTGACCTCATGATCTACGAAAGCCTCCTCTTCTCGAAACTAAAACATTCACTTAACACCCAAAGCAGCCCCATCCCTCTTCTAGTCAAGACGAGACGTCACTATTTTAATAAATTTGACAAAACCAAATTGTTTATGACTATGTTCAAAATTATTTGTTGGGCTCTAATATTTATATTTTTCTTTATTAAATAGATAAATAAAAGTTAAAATGTCCCAAAAGAACGAGCAGGTGTTTGCTTAGCCCTACAAATAAGTTAACTGAAAATTTATCATGAATAAGTATGTAGTCATTACCCGATTAAGGAGAACTCATATAAAAGATATTGAACAAGGCGATCTACAAAAAAACCTAAGTATCCATTTTTCAATAATGACAATATATATAAACTGTCATAAAAACTTACCTTACAAACATATTCGGTAAATGTCTCTTTAACTGTTTAAAAAATTGAGTTTTACAATCAATGATGTGACATGGACTTTTGAAAAGCAATTTTAAATGTTTTAGCTTGCTAAATTTTCTTTCATTTCCTGCTATTGGCGTTTGGATTTTTCTGACGTTTTGGCAGATGCAAAAACGTAATACGTCTCTCAATTTCAAAAGTAACTCAATTCTATATTTTTAAATTTAAAGGCAAATGTTTTCTCTTCGGGGCAACAGCAGATTCAGGGTCTTACATTGAATTTGATGCTTGAGCAACACTGCTCGAACATGATATGAGTTATTTTTAAATGGCATGGCTTTTGATTACAGTAAAGAATAAAGAACTTGGTGTTAGAATAAACTTATTAAGCCAGGTTACATTAAAAAAACTTTAATGACTAAGTCATAAAAGTAAAATGTAAAAATTATGTTTGGATTGAGTCAGACTTTTAATTGGCTTAGAAAGTGGAAAACGATATTTCTCTCGACCTCTGTCTTAGTAATACATATGATAATGAACCCAATATTGTGCTTAATTTATGAAAAATGAGGCTAGTCAACCTTTATGACAAATTAAAATTTATAACTGAGCAGAACTTGAAGTTAACGATGAATGGTGCTGGATGCTACCAAATATTTCCATAAACAAAAGAAACTGCACTACCTATTACCTGTGTAGTCTTGTGCAGGTTCATCCTGCAACAAATTCGAAGGGAAATTACCAGCTGAATAAATACAGTCTCAAACGATATTCACAGCTATGGTACATGACAAATATCTAAACAAACTGTTAAGTGGAAAACAGTTGAGACATGGATGTCTACAGTAAATAATCAGCATCCAAAACCAGCTCAGTTGATGTCATTGATTTTAGAGTAGTGATGGGAGACAACTTTAAAAAAGACCAAAGTGGCAGAAAAATAACTTTTCAAACAATTTTTAATTGCATTGAATGAAAAAAATGATTTAAAAGTCGTAGAAAAAATCTTATTTTTATGCCCTTGAATTCTTGATGCTGCAGTGCCGCCACAGGTTTGGGAGTCATAAATTATGTAAAAGAGCATTAAATCCGTTTATAAATTTTATACAAAGTTTAGATAATGATGATAATAACAAAGTTTCCATATTTTGGTGACCACAGATCACAGGCACACAAAATGGTCTGTTTTGGAAAATACAACTGAATTAAAGCAACGAAAAAATTTTTATTCCTTTTGGGTGTACTGCCTGCCAAATATGTAAAGAAAGTTTTCTACTTCAAAAAAAGACGGTTTGTATTTAATAAATCAATGGTGCTATTTTACATCATCATGGCGATCATCTGTAAGTATTTGAAATTTGCAAGCCTAATTGCAACTAATCAAGAGTGATTTCTTTCACTGCAAGTATGCAATGGCAATGCAATTTTCATCGTTAGCATTGCGATAACAAGTCAACGCACACACTATACCATAAAAATTCTGATGTGAACAATTTCCGTCAGATCGCATTAACGCCATTAGTTCGTGGTAAATAGAAACCTAAGTATCTTCAACTTTGCTTGATAAACCCTTGCTAACATAATGTTGGAACAAAACAAAGTCATCTTCATAAAATTTTTTTTCCAAATTTATCTTCAGGTATCGACAGACTCGACATACATAGTTATAAGGAGGTTTTGCTCTGCTGCTCTATAGGATTTCCACACACCGCACTGAATTTTTTAAAAAATAAAGGCTTGATGTGGCATGCAAAATGTCGTAAAACATGATTTTGACCAATCAGATGCTGATTTTATAAGCTTACACATGCCTTCTAAACTTGCAGGCAAGGACATTCCTAAGAGTTAGGATCTTTGCTTAACTCGCTACTTTTCAGCAAAGGAAAATGATGTTTGTTGCCCGAAAATTTTAATTTTATTGGAACCTAAATGGGTAGTCAATGCACACAATTTGAAACAAAGTGTTATTAATTGTTGAGTTACAAAATACTTCTGGAATAATAAACAATCCATATTTTTACAAGATTTCTTATATAGACTGTAGAGAATCGTAACAAATTAAAAAAAATAATAACTCTACATGTCATTTCCGTTTTGCAAAAGTTACCAAGTAGTCTTTTGGACGTGTGGTTGCGCCCATAACAGGATCTTGCAGTGGAGGCACCTCTTGATTTTCAGAAAACTTAATATGGTAGCATTTCAGAAAAGAGGCAAGAATCGTTAATAGCTGAAGCTTACCAAGATCTTTTCCTGGACAGGCTCGGTGTCCCAGACCAAAGGGTATAAAGACCTCGTGCTTAGTCCATCCTACAAAATCGCCATTGTCATCAAGAAAACGTCCAGGATCAAAAGTGCTTGGATCTTTCCAATTAAGTGGATTGCTGTTGATGCAATGGTTGTTAACGAGGACCATCATGTGTTTAGGTATGTTGTAGCCCATAACAGTCGTATCGCGCAAGGTACGATGTGGCGGGAAAAACGGAAGAACTGAGGTCAAGCGAAAGACCTCAGAAACAAAAGCATTCAAATAATGGAATTTTTTCAGATCAGCAATTTTTGGCATCGTCTCGTTTTCCATACATCTATCCAACTCATCGTGTATTTTGTTTTGTTTATCTTCGTTGAGCACCAAGTGTAAGACACACCAATTTAAAGTAGAGATACTAGTCTCAGCGCCTGCAGCCATTACGTCAATTATTAAGAACATTACGTCATCAAGTGTCCCATGGATATTTTTACCCTTACTCTCTTCATTGAAGTAAGACAAAATCATTGCATCTGTCATGTCGCGAACTACTCCATCTTTGTACGTAGCTTTGTGATTTTCATAGACTTCCCCAAACAGCTTATACCTGGCGTCAAGCACTTCTTGGAGACATTTCTTGAAATTGCTCGGCAGATAACGCAATATGGGAAAAAGCTGATAATAGCTTCCTTGGCGACCCAAATAGTTAGATTTTTCTATGAAATCTATGACTTCTTGAATTTTATGATGATCATGCGGTAACCGTTCAGAAGAAAGCCACTCCCACATAAGTGCAAAGATTGTACTTTCAAAGACTTTATTGAAATTGATGTTTTCCCCAAGAAGGTTGTCTAGCCTTTCGAACATAGACATAACGATGTCGTTAAAACGCTTTTCGAGTACTTTGGTTTGAGTTCCAAATAAATGAAGGGCATTTTTAAAAACCTTTGAGCGAAATACAAAAGCTGGCCCGTAATCTATAGTTCCCATATCTCGTTCTTCCATTATGACAGTTGTTGGGTAAAATTGTTCAGTTGGTTTACCAGCAAAGTCAGTTTTATTGGTCAGCATGGCCTCTCGCACAGCTTCTACACTGTTAAGAAAAATACAGTAACCAAAGGGGAATTTTAGCCTCATTACATGAGGATACTTCTTGCTAAGTGCCTCTAAGGAAAATGGAGGCTTTTTCCCCACTTGATGTAAATTTCCAATGAAAGGGAGGGGTATGGGACCCGGTGGTAATTTTCTACATTCGAGCCAAGTTTGAATGACGTAAGATACCAGGTAAACTACCACTACAGACAACAATATTTCCAACAGCATCTTGAAGTTTGACCTATAAAAATAAGCGAGCTTTGATTTTTTTTCTCACACTCTTCCGACACTAAGAAGTCCCACCAAAATAACGTACTTCGTAATTGTCGTCCTACGCATCGCATTCGATAAAGCTTGTTAATATTTATACAAACAGTTACGAAATGAATAACAAAAAAGGAATGTTTGAATTTATTTTGTTTTATCTTATGTCATCGTAAAAATACTTTTTCAATGCTCAACCAATCTATTAATCATATATATTTATAAAATAAATACAATAAAACGCGTGCAGTAATTGGTCTATGGCCGTGCTTGAATTAGCTTGTGCAGAACACATCTGAGCTCAACCAATAAAATCATTCAAAACAATCAATCAGTCAAAAACAATTTGCAAATGAATACATTTTAGGTGAGAAATAAAAATTTTTGTCATTTTTTCGTTATTGCTATTTTCTAAAAGAAATAAAAGATGGTTTTCGTGTTTGCAATGGCTTATGCAAAACTCGGAAACGTTTGTGAGAACTCTCGAGCAGATGCAACCGTCGACCTTCGGTTTCGAGCTTGTACTGATATGCTTTCAAGCTCTCTCATAGGTCTCCTCGATTTACATAAGCCTATGCAAACACAATAAACATCTTTCATTTCTTAAATATTTGGTAATATTAATAGAAAGGGTACAGGTATGGTCCCGGAAGTAAACAGAGCTCTTACCCGTATTTTACCAATTAGTTTTCAGTCCGTGAAAGTAAACCGGGCGAGCGAGTGTCAACCAGAAAAAGGGGAAAGTTAAATGTAACGGGTTGAAATAAAACAGATGTAAATGGCGATAAACATGGCAGTCGTCAAATAAAAAGATTCCTTCTCAAAAATAATTTAAAAAGAAGTATGTCAACTTGAAAGGTCTGGCAGCTTAAGCAGTTTTCTTAAACATATATCAGACTTTATGAAATGGATAACAGATAAAGTTTTGATAAAGGCCTGTCTTTGTGCGAACATGGATCAGGTGCTGGCAACATGTTGCTCGTTTTCTACCTTTAAAGTAGGTTTCAATGGAAAGTGGAATGGAGAAGACCAAACGCTGCTTGTTGTTTTTCCCAATAAACAGGCATTAAAATGGAAGAAATGCAAAGATGTAATATGGCATCCGGACAATTTATAGGATTATTTTCTTAGTTTAAATTGGAGAACATTGATAATTGACTACATGCAAGACCATGAAAAAGTGCACCTGTATACAGCTCAAACATTTAAACCTCAAATTAAATTTTATTTCTCTTTTTCCTCGCAATGATAAATATACGTAAGCGTTTATATTTTGAAAAATACGAGAACATTGTAAATCTTAGCATCAATTTTTATTAGCTACTTTAACGATCAAAGGGTCCCTATACTGTACGTATTAGCTACAGAGTAAAAGCGGAAGTCCTGGATGATATGTGAAAATTTAAATGGTACTTCATTCAATAAAACACCCAAAAAGCACTCATTTTCGAAAATGCTGTTTACGTTGACTGTTGCTGTTCGGCTTTGGTTTATTGACTGGCGATTGAAAATAAAAAAGAAATATGGGACACCTGTTTGATCAAATGTATGCGGACACCTTAAAAAGTTTTAGAAGAAATTGAATACTGTGATCTTATCAATTTAACTGTGGTGGAATTTCTCCGTAAAAAGATTTATGAAGACATGAAAACGATGGAAGTCAACCTGACCTTTGGAAAGATCACGAAAATTGTTCAGAAATGTTGGCTGAGGAAGATCGATGGTTCTTTTTGCTGATCGTGCACTGAATGTAATCAATCGAGAACATGTGTGGCATGGCATATCAGACGCTCTCAAATTTGTAATGTACTTTGACAAGTTTATGAAAAAATGGGCAAACGTATTTGCAAAAGAGAAACACGATCTTTACCACCTAATACATGGATGAGCTCTTGCTAAAAACTACTTATGCTCTTGTCTCATGACTCAGAAGAACTCGCTAAATATCATACAGATAGAATAATGGTAATAGCATCAGTCAAGATTGAACCTTTATTGGTCTTATGAGAAGATGAGCAATAGCTCATAACTACTTATAAAGCCTGGTTTCCACTATTGGTTTAACGCAACAAAGGCGACCGCGATTAACTTTAATCACGATAATTCCATATGAGTACGTGGTAATAATCGCAATAATCGCCAAAATGACGTCTTTTTGATTGAAAATTTAGGAATTTAAGATGGCGGATTCAACATGTGTTCAATCACTTGATCCAGAAACTATTAAATTTGATGAAAAGTTGGCGAAGGAAGTGCGTAAGTTCGTATGCTTATATGACAAAACATCTAAGGATTATAAAGACAAGTTTGTCGTGGCAAATGCTTGGGCAAAATTGGTAGAAAATTTGAATCTATTGGAAGGTAAAACAATGTAAACAAAATATAGGTGTGCTCCACTGGCATTCAAAGGTGTAGGGACTGCAGTCTGCAACAAAATATAAAGCTTTAAATTTATCAAAAATTTTTTATTTACGTCTACTCCAAAACTAACACTAATTAAATTTAATGTTTTTTCATGCCAAAAAATGTTAATACTGTATAGGATATATTTTTTTACTTATAGGTGAGCGAGCCAAGAAATTGTTTGAAAACTTAAAAAGGATTCAGCAAGCGAGGAAATGACTTCAAAAAAGTAAATAAATTTAGAACATCTCTTTCAGTTGTTGTTTCCCTGAAACAAAGTTGGGGGACTATAATTTTCTACAGTGGTCAGTACCATACATAAAGGCTAGAGCAACAAAAACTAATATGTCAGTATCAACTACCAGCAGCAGCTCGACAAGTAATTGTAGTCTATTAACTGATAATAAAATTGAGCATGTCAGCTTACTAAATGAGGACAATGACTGTCAACAAATTTAGCCAGATGAATTATTTGATGATAAGATTACTGATATATCTGATACAACTTCACATAAAAATTGGTCAAAGACAAAAGTTGATGTTGAGCAAGAAGAAATACAGTTTCCTCGTACAATGCAAAAAGCAATTAGGCATTAAAATGAAAACAAAAACGTGGAAAAAGATGAAAATGATTTACTTGGAATGCTTGGTTCCTCACAATTGAAGAAGTTAAATGCTCATGAACAAGCCATTGCTAAGCACCAGATTCAAAATGTTGTTTTCAATATACAAATGAGCAT
Source organism: Xenia sp. Carnegie-2017 (assembly GCF_021976095.1). NCBI lineage: Eukaryota > Metazoa > Cnidaria > Anthozoa > Malacalcyonacea > Xeniidae > Xenia > Xenia sp. Carnegie-2017. The sequence goes on from NW_025813488.1 coordinate 527,905, forward strand.
ATAGCACTGACGCTTCTTTGCTTTCATTAACCGCGATTATCGAAAGTTTTTGAGATAATTCAGTTTTTATGGCAAACGATACTGTTGACCAAAGAGGCTGTTTTCTCTTTTTAAAAGTATCGGACAGTCGATAACTGAAATTTGCAAATTCCGTTTAGGCAGTAGGCAGGATTGGGCAAATTCTTTTTCGCACAAGAGGCAAACACATGCAGTTGTCAGTTGATTGTTTTTCCTTGCCAACTATTCATTAAGCAGAGCAAATTAATATTTTACGACTTTCGATATTTTTAGAAGATCTATAACGCGTTGCTATTTTGCATAGCGATTAATCATCTCACATTAAAACAAAGGAATTCCGGATGATACTTTTAACGGCATGTTCATCCATCGAATGTTGTTGAATTATAGTTCCAGGTTTCACGAAGATTTGATGTAGTATGTATTTTTTTAACATGCCCTCTTACAATTTTACATCGTGCTAACTTATAGTTATAGAATCTTTATGACAAACTTCATTAGTTGTATAATGACTGGTTAATAAAGTAAAAATTTATAAATCTTGTTCAAAAAATTTATTGTCTTATGTTTCAGTTTGTCTTTTTGCTCCGTCAAAAATATATGTTTCTCCAATCCTTGCACATATACTTGATCATTCTAACCTGTTTACTTTAGGTCTAAGGCCACTTAAAATCAAAGAACGATTTTATTGTATCTTCTATATCAATTTCCATACTAGTATTCTATTGCAAATGCTTTGATTTGATTGGCTACTCTACCCGCTGTCTTATTTTCATTCTTTATTTTAGAAGGTAAATCTAGACAGAACTAATTAAAGTTCCCCGCTGAAACACGTCATCGAGAAAACGAGACATGCAAATGAGCATCACGGATTTATAAACGATGTCAACAACAACAAATGCATACGACAACAAATTAAGGAAAACTATAAGAAACCTTTGCTTTACGAATACTAGTATGATTGTTCTAAAACAATTAATTAGTTACTCTCGTTGACAGATTACATATAGTTTATATTTTGTATGTGTTGAAGGAGAATGACATAATTTTGATGTAGCCAAAATCAGTAGAGTGACAAGTGGTTTGTAAATGGACGAATGCAGGAATATATAAAGTCGATTTGAGGATTAAAACTTCTAAGAAGTTTTCTTGCAAAGAACGAGATTCCCAAATTTTTTGATACTTAAGTGTGTGTAAATGACGCATGGTTTGATCTACGCTTCGACACACTTACTACTAAATTAAATCTTATATAGATTAAACACAATAACGCAATATTAATCTAAACACGGTTTTTATATGCACATGAAAAACATGTTACTTGGACGAGATTTGAACTAGAACCTTTTGGATACTAGACCGTCACTCAATCATTTGAGCTACCTCGCCTGTAAAATGATTAAGTTGTTTTGGATTCGATTCAATTTCGTTTCGCTTAAAAAGTAGCTAATGCTAACATCTGCAGGCTTCAGCTGGGGTGCCTTTTATAAAATTTATAATTATAGAACAAGTAACATTGACCTAATCAAAGTTTCGAAAGAATCACGCTGTCGATTTTCCTAATTTGTGTAACTGGATTTTAATTATGACAATCAGTAGATTGCGCTACATGTATTCGTATTAACGAGCATACTTCTTTTGTCTATAACATTTCGATTTTAATTTTAATTTGAGTAAGGTGATATTTTACTTTTGCTGAGAGTCACATATAATTTACTGCCTTCAGAGACATTCACAATACTGAAATCGAGCTTCTTTTCCTTTCATTCACAGCAGTGAATTGAGCGCTACTTTTCCATGCGACCTCAATAGACATTTGACTTTGTATAGCGACTTTATCTAGTCAGACATTAGCATGTGCAAGGAACGTAGTGAGAGCTTTGCAACTTTTTTTTACATCGAATCCATTCTGCATGAAACTTTGCGTAGTAGAATATTTACCCGAAGATTTATTGTTAATTATGAAAAGATAAGGGCAATGCTCAATGCATAATGTTGACGTAATAAAGATGGCATTGTTTTGTGCCTGGTACGGAAAAGTAAGTTGGTGTGTAAAAATACGAGAGTCTTATTCGCAAATTGTATAAAATTTCTATGACTGACCACATTGTCAGAACAAAGCAAAATGGAAATTCAACGACTCGACGGTATACACCATTGATTATTATGCCAATTGCACCATTTACGGTTGCGAGTGTCATACATATACTACTATCAAATATCCAATGTCCCCAGAGCGCCAAATGTGGCAATAAAATAATTGAAAATAGTAAAATAAAGTAAGGTCGATCATAATAAATCTTATGATAACTACGTACCACTTATTTTGCCACTATACGATTGAGCAATAAACCTTGTAACACTGCACTCGGAGGGCACTTTCAATCCAAGTAATGATGTTCAACTAACTCAAATCCACGATCTACTAAATTAAATTGTTATTTAGCAATTTTCTAATTTCAATTTCCTGCAGTTTTATTGGTCGAGAGTGTCACGTGCAAGTAAAGAAATCGCCTTTGTCATTGTGAACACGTGAAATTGCAATTTCTGCCGCAGACTTTGGTCAGTGCCTGATAACCATCAATATAATGTAATAGTTGCTATCAATTTCTTAATTGCCTTGCACGTCATGGTACCGAAGACAGAAATTTCATCCTAGCACTGTCTGGCACCGATATGTTGTAAAACATAGAATCTAGAATTTGGAATCTTGGACGCAACAGCGACAATAATCTATCAAAATAAATCGCAGTGTGAAACAGCTGCATAATAGATATGCATGCAAAGGAAATTGTTTTAAATATAAGAAATTAGATACACCCATCATGTGCATTACAAGAACTTGACTTCTGTTTTATTTACAGTAGTTGCTGTTGATGAAAACAATTTTATGTACCGACGAATCTAACAGCTGCATGAATTAGTGCTCATTATAATTTTACTTAAATCACTTTTAGAAATGCCATTTTGAATTTATTGAAAACTGCAGAAAACTTTAATTAAGTATTACAACTGTCACTCACTAGACATTTGGGATGATTATTTACAAATGACTGAAGGTTTCATTTACGGGTATGTTGGTGAACAAAGATACCATGTCAAAACTGACAACATTGCTACAACTTATATTGCAATAAAGGCTTTCTTCATTAAAGGAGAAGAACTCTTTGATGACGAGGTTGCTTTTGGTGTTTTATGAGTGGGATAAAAAATTTCGCAAGTTTACATGAATAGTGATAAATGGAAAAATAGGAATATTACATTTATGAATTTTAAGAAGACGATACAGTATTCCAATTTGTGAACCGTACGTATTATACGCTTCGTGATCGATTGAATTAGCATCTTTCAAATTCTTTAATTAAACTTCACTTGATTTTCACGTTGCAAAGCTTCTTTTAACGGGTCTCCACTAATTTTTTGTAGTGTTGCACAGGATTGCAGTGCCTTTTTAACAATATACCCGAGGAGGGGAGGGAACTAGTACATAATACATGTTTTGGCATCTTAAACACAGTTTTTCTACACTAAAAGGGGGTTGGTTAAAATAAGACAAATTTTGTAGATATTTAACCAACTCTCTTATTAATTACAAAAACATTTAAAAATAGTATGTAATAAATGTTTTTGCATCAGTACATATTCAACCAACTCTATTGTTAATTACAAAATATTGCAAAAATAGTGCATTATTCATGTTTTTGCATCTTAAACTCAGTTTTTCGTCACTAAAATGGGTTCGTTTAAAATGAGACAAATTTTGTTTATATTTAACCAACTTTCTTTTTAATCGCAAAAATATCGCAGAACTAGTACATAATAAATGTTTTTGTATGTTAGAGTCAGTTTTTCCTCACTAAAAGATGGTTGGTTAAAATAAGACAAATTTTGTACGTTTTTAACCAACTCTCTTATTAATTACAAAAACATCGTAAAAATTGTGCATAATACATGATTTTGCATTTTAAACTCAGTTTATCTTCGCTGAAAGGGGGTTAGTTAAAAATCCTGTAACAAAAAACTGCATGAAAAACTGCCTTCATAAATTCAAACTTATTCTCTACAGAAGATATGTCGATGACTGTTTCTCCCTTTTTAAATCACTTGATCACTTTCTTCTCTTTTTACATTACATCAACCAAAAACACCCCAACATCACTTTCACCTCTGAGACAGAAAATAATGGACAACTGCCATTTTTAGACATTTACATTTACCACCTCTGCATATTGCAAACCCACATTCACCGGTCTTTTCACAAACTTTCACAGCTATATCCCACGTTCTTACAAACGCAACTTAATCTTTCGCCTATTACACCGCTTTTTCAACCTCTACTCCAGTTATGAGACTTTTCATGCCCAAATGAAACAACTAGAAAACTATTCAAGCTCAATTGCTATCCAGCAAATATGTTTGACCACAATGTCCGTCGTTTCCTTGACACAAAATTGGAACAGAAACAATATCCGTCCTTAGTGTGCCACAGAAATAGTGTACTTATGTCTCCTATTCACCGGCTGTCACTCTTTACAAATCCGCATACAAATCAATCGTCTCTACAACGCTGCTTTCCCCCAACTCAATGTTAGATTCGTCTTTCGAACCTTCACACGAATCAAGAGGATAAATTCCCAAGTATCTGAGATCTGGTGTTGACTATTTATACACATGTCGATGCTGTTCCGCATCGTATTTGAGGCAAACCACACACACTTACACACCAGAATCTCAGAACACTTGGGGATCTCTCCTGTGACTGGAAAACGCTATACTAACCTACTAATGTCAAGTGTTCTTTCTCATAGTAATTCCTCCAAACACCCTGCTTCACCAGATGACTTCAAATTCTTCTCATCCTGCGCTAACTCATTTGACCTCATGATCTACGAAAGCCTCCTCTTCTCGAAACTAAAACATTCACTTAACACCCGAGGCAGCCCCATCCCTCTTCTGGTCAAGACGAGACGTCACTATTTTAATAAATTTGACCAAAAACCAAATTGTTTATGACTATGTTCAAAATTATTTGTTGGGCTCTAATATTTATATTTTTCTTTATTAAATAGATAAATAAAAGTTAAAATGTCCCAAAAGAACGAGCAGGTGTTTGCTTAGCCCTACAAATAAGTTAACTGAAAATTTATCATGAATAAGTATGTAGTCATTACCCGATTAAGGAGAACTCATATAAAAGATATTGAACAAGGCGATCTACAAAAAAACCTAAGTATCCATTTTTCAATAATGACAATATATATAAACTGTCATAAAAAATTACCTTACACACATATTCGGTAAATGTCTCTTTAACTGTTTAAAAAATTGAGTTTTACAATCAATGATGTGACATGGACTTTTGAAAAGCAGTTTTAAATGTTTTAGCTTGCTAAATTTTCTTTCATTTCCTGCTATTGGCGTTTGGATTTTTCTGACGTTTTGGCAGATGCAAAAACGTAATACGTCTCTCAATTTCAAAAGTAACTCAATTCTATATTTTTAAATTTAAAGGCAAATGTTTTCTCTTCGGGGCAACAGCAGATTCAGGGTCTTACATTGAATTTGATGCTTGAGCAACACTGCTCGAACATGATATGAGTTATTTTTAAATGGCATGGCTTTTGATTACAGTAAAGAATAAAGAACTTGGTGTTAGAATAAACTTATTAAGCCAGGTTACATTAAAAAAACTTTAATGACTAAGTCATAAAAGTAGAATGCAAAAATTATGTTTGGATTGAGTCAGACTTTTGATTGGCTTAGAAAGTGGAAAACGATATTTCTCTCGACCTCTGTCTTAGTAATACATATGATAATGAACCCAATATTGTGCTTAATTTATGAAAAATGAGGCTAGTCAACCTTTATGACAAATTAAAATTTATAACTGAGCAGAACTTGAAGTTAACGATGAATGGTGCTGGATGCTACCAAATATTTCCATAAACAAAAGAAACTGCACTACCTATTACCTGTGTAGTCTTGTGCAGGTTCATCCTGCAACAAATTCGAAGGGAAATTACCAGCTGAATAAATACAGTCTCAAACGATATTCACAGTATGGTACATGACAAATATCTAAACAAACTGTTAAGTAGAAAACAGTTGAGACATGGATGTCTACAGTAAATAATCAGCATCCAAAACCAGCTCAGTTGATGTCATTGATTTTAGAGTAGTGATGGGAGACAACTTTAAAAAAGACCAAAGTGGCAGAAAAATAACTTTTCAAACAATTTTTAATTGCATTGAATGAAAAAAATGATTTAAAAGTCGTAGAAAAAACTTATTTTTATGCCCTTGAATTCTTGATGCTGCAGTGCCGCCACAGGTTTGGGAGTCATAAATTATGTAAAAGAGCATTAAATCCGTTTATAAATTTTATACAAAGTTTAGATAATGATGATAATAACAAAGTTTCCATATTTTGGTGACCACAGATCACAGGCACACAAAATGGTCTGTTTTGGAAAATACAACTGAATTAAAGCAACGAAAAAATTTTTATTCCTTTTGGGTGTACTGCCTGCCAAATATGTAAAGAAAGTTTTCTACTTCAAAAAAAGACGGTTTGTATTTAATAAATCAATGGTGCTATTTTACATCATCATGGCGATCATCTGTAAGTATTTGAAATTTGCAAGCCTAATTGCAACTAATCAAGAGTGATTTCTTTCACTGCAAGTATGCAATGGCAATGCAATTTTCATTGTTAGCATTGCGATAACAAGTCAACGAACACACTATACCATAAAAGTTCTGCTGTGAACAATTTCCGTCAGATCGCATTAACGCCATTAGTTCGTGGTAAATAGAAACCTAAGTATCTTCAACTTTGCTTGATAAACCCTTGCTAACATAATGTTGGAAAAAAACAAAGTCATCTTCATAAAATTTTTTTTCCAAATTTATCTTCAGGTATCGACAGACTCGACATACATAGTTATAAGGAGGTTTTGCTCTGCTGCTCTATAGGATTTCCACACACCGCACTGAATTTTTTAAAAAATAAAGGCTTGATGTGACATGCAAAATGTCGTAAAACATGATTTTGACCAATCAGATGCTGATTTCATAAGCTTACACATGCCTTCTAAACTTGCAGGCAAGGACATTCCTAAGAGTTAGGATCTTTGCTTAACTCGCTACTTTTCAGCAAAGGAAAATGATGTTTGTTGCCCGAAAATTTTAATTTTATTGGAACCTAAATGGGTAGTCGATGCACACAATTTGAAACAAAGTGTTATTAATTGTTGAGTTACAAAATACTCCTGGAATAATAAACAATCCATATTTTTACAAGATTTCTTATATAGACTGTAGAGAATCGTAAAAAATTAAAAAAAATACTAACTCTACATGTCATTTCCGTTTTGCAAAAGTTACCAAGTAGTCTTTTGGACGTGTGGTTGCGCCCATAACAGGATCTTGCAGTGGAGGCACCTCTTGATTTTCAGAAAACTTAATATGGTAGCATTTCAGAAAAGAGGCAAGAATCGTTAATAGCTGAAGCTTACCAAGATCTTTTCCTGGACAGGCTCGGTGTCCCAGACCAAAGGGTATAAAGACCTCGTGCTTAGTCCATCCTACAAAATCGCCATTGTCATCAAGAAAACGTCCAGGATCAAAAGTGCTTGGATCTTTCCAATTAAGTGGATTGCTGTTGATGCAATGGTTGTTAACGAGGACCATCATGTGTTTAGGTATGTTGTAGCCCATAACAGTCGTATCGCGCAAGGTACGATGTGGCGGGAAAAACGGAAGAACTGAGGTCAAGCGAAAGACCTCAGAAACAAAAGCATTCAAATAATGGAATTTTTTCAAATCAGCAATTTTTGGCATCGTCTCGTTTTCCATACATCTATCCAACTCATCGTGTATTTTGTTTTGTTTATCTTCGTTGAGCACCAAGTGTAAGACACACCAATTTAAAGTAGAGATACTAGTCTCAGCGCCTGCAGCCATTACGTCAATTATTAAGAACATTACGTCATCAAGTGTCCCATGAATATTTTTACCCTTACTCTCTTCATTGAAGTAAGACAAAATCATTGCATCTGTCATGTCGCGAACTACTCCATCTTTGTACGTAGCTTTGTGATTTTCATAGACTTCACCAAACAGCTTATACCTGGCGTCAAGCACTTCTTGGAGACATTTCTTGAAATTGCTCGGCAGATAACGCAATATGGGAAAAAGCTGATAATAGCTTCCTTGGCGACCCAAATAGTTAGATTTTTCTATGAAATCTATGACTTCTTGAATTTTATGATGATCATGCGGTAACCGTTCAGAAGAAAGCCACTCCCACATAAGTGCAAAGATTGTACTTTCAAAGACTTTATTGAAATTGATGTTTTCCCAAGAAGGTTGTCTAGCCTTTCGAACATAGACATAACGATGTCGTTAAAACGCTTTTCGAGTACTTTGGTTTGAGTTCCAAATAAATGAAGGGCATTTTTAAAAACCTTTGAGCGAAATACAAAAGCTGGCCCGTAATCTATAGTTCCCATATCTCGTTCTTCCATTATGACAGTTGTTGGGTAAAATTGTTCAGTTGGTTTACCAGCAAAGTCAGTTTTATTGGTCAGCATGGCCTCTCGCACAGCTTCTACACTGTTAAGAAAAATACAGTAACCAAAGGGGAATTTTAGCCTCATTACATGAGGATACTTCTTGCTAAGTGCCTCTAAGGAAAATGGAGGCTTTTTCCCCACTTGATGTAAATTTCCAATGAAAGGGAGGGGTATGGGACCCGGTGGTAATTTTCTACATTCGAGCCAAGTTTGAATGACGTAAGATACCAGGTAAACTACCACTACAGACAACAATATTTCCAACAGCATCTTGAAGTTTGACCTATAAAAATAAGCGAGCTTTGATTTTTTTCTCACACTCTTCCGACACTAAGAAGTCCCACCAAAATAACGTACTTCGTAATTGTCGTCCTACGCATCGCATTCGATAAAGCTTGTTAATATTTATACAAACAGTTACGAAATGAATAACAAAAAAGGAATGTTTGAATTTATTTTGTTTTATCTTATGTCATCGTAAAAATACTTTTTCAATGCTCAACCAATCTATTAATCATATATATTTATAAAATAAATACAATAAAACGCGTGCAGTGATTGGTCTATGGCCGTGCTTGAATTAGCTTATGCAGAACACATCTGAGCTCAACCAATAAAATCATTCAAAACAATCAATCAGTCAAAAACAATTTGCAAATGAATACATTTTAGGTGAGAAATAAAAATTTTTGTCATTTTTTCGTTATTGCTATTTTCTAAAAGAAATAAAAGATGGTTTTCGTGTTTGCAATGGCTTATGCAAAACTCGGAAACGTTTGTGAGAACTCTCGAGCAGATGCAACCGTCGACCTTCGGTTTCGAGCTTGTACTGATATGCTTTCAAGCTCTCTCATAGGTCTCCTCGATTTACATAAGCCTATGCAAACACAATAAACATCTTTCATTTCTTAAATATTTGGTAATATTAGTAGAAAGGGTGCAGGTATGGTCCCGGAAGTAAACAGAGCTCTTACCCGTATTTTACCAATTAGTTTTCAGCCCGTGAAAGTAAACCGGGCGAGCGAGTGTCAACCAGAAAAAGGGGAAAGTTAAATGTAACGGGTTGAAATAAAACAGATGTAAATGGCGATAAACATGGCAGTCGTCAAATAAAAAGATTCCTTCTCAAAAATAATTTAAAAAGAAGTATGTCAACTTGAAAGGTCTGGCAGCTTAAGCAGTTTTCTTAAACATATATCAGACTTTATGAAATGGATAACAGATAAAGTTTTGATAAAGGCCTGTCTTTGTGCGAACATGGATCAGGTGCTGGCAACATGTTGCTCGTTTTCTACCTTTAAAGTAGGTTTCAATGGAAAGTGGAATGGAGAAGACCAAACGCTGCTTGTTGTTTTTCCCAATAAACAGGCATTAAAATGGAAGAAATGCAAAGATGTAATATGGCATCCGGACAATTTATAGGATTATTTTCTTAGTTTAAATTGGAGAACATTGATAATTGACTACATGCAAGACCATGAAAAAGTGCACCTGTATACAGCTCAAACATTTAAACCTCAAATTAAATTTTATTTCTCTTTTTCCTCGCAATGATAAATATACGTAAGCGTTTATATTTTGAAAATACGAGAACATTGTAAATCTTAGCATCAATTTTTATTAGCTACTTTAACGATCAAAGGGTCCCTATACTGTACGTATTAGCTACAGAGTAAAAGCGGAAGTCCTGGATGATATGTGAAAATTTAAATGGTACTTCATTCAATAAAACACCCAAAAAGCACTCATTTTCGAAAATGCTGTTTACGTTGACTGTTGCTGTTCGGCTTTGGTTTATTGACTGGCGATTGAAAATAAAAAAGAAATATGGGACACCTGTTTGATCAAATGTATGCGGACACCTTAAAAAGTTTTAGAAGAAATTGAATACTGTGATCTTATCAATTTAACTGTGGTGGAATTTCTCCGTAAAAAGATTTATGAAGACATGAAAACGATGGAAGTCAACCTGACCTTTGGAAAGATCACGAAAATTGTTCAGAAATGTTGGCTGAGGAAGATCGATGGTTCTTTTTGCTGATCGTGCACTGAATGTAATCAATCGAGAACATGTGTGGCATGGCATATCAGACGCTCTCAAATTTGTAATGTACTTTGACAAGTTTATGAAAAAATGGGCAAATGTATTTGCAAAAGAGAAACACGATCTTTACCACCTAATACACGGATGAGCTCTTGCTAAAAACTACTTATGCTCTTGTCTCATGACTCAGAAGAACTCGCTAAATATCATACAGATAGAATAATGGTAATAGCATCAGTCAAGATTGAATCTTTATTGGTCTTATGAGAAGATGAGCAATAGCTCATAACTACTTATAAAGCCTGGTTTGCACTATTGGTTTAACGCAACAAAGGCGACCGCGATTAACTTTAATCACGATAATTCCATATGAGTACGTGGTAATGATCGCAATAATCGCCAAAATGACGTCTTTTTGATTGAAAATTTAGGAATTTAAGATGGCGGATTCAACATGTGTTCAATCACTTAATCCAGAAACTATTAAATTTGATAAAAAGTTGGCTAAAGAAGTGCGTAAGTTCCCATGCTTATATGAAAAACATGTAAGGATTATAAAGACAAGTTTGTCGTGGCAAATGGTAGGGCAAAATTGGTAGAAAATCTGAATCTATTGGAAGGTAAAACAATGTAAACAAAATATAGGTGTGCTCAAGTGGCATTCAAAGGTGTAGGGATCTACTATAAAATATAAAGCTTTAAATTTATCAAAATTTTTTTATTTACGTCTACTCTAAAACAAACACTAATTAGATTTAATGCTTTTTCATGTCAAAAAATGTTAATACTGTATAGGATATATTTTTTTACTTAAAGGTGAGCGAGCCAAGAGATTGTTTGAAAATTTAAAAAAGATTCAGCAAGCGAGGAAACGACTTCAAAAAAGTAAATAAATCTGGAACATCTCTTTCAGTTGTTGTTTCCCCTGAAACAAAGTTGGGGGACTATAATTTTCTACAGTGGTCAGTACCATACATAAAGGCTAGAGCAACAAAAACTAATATGTCAGTATCAACTACCAGCAGCAGCTCGACAAGTAATTGTAGTCTATTAACTGATAATAAAATTGAGCATGTCAGCTTACTAAATGAGGACAATGACTGTCAACAAATTTAGCCAGATGAATTATTTCATGATAAGATTACTGATATATCTGATACAACTTCACATAAAAATTGGTCAAAGACAAAAGTTGATGTTGAGCAAGAAGAAATACAGTTTCCTCGTACAATGCAAAAAGCACTTAGGCATCAAAATGAAAACAAAAACGTGGAAAAAGATGAAAATGATTTACTTGGAATGCTTGGTTCCTCACAATTGAAGAAGTTAAATGCTCATGAACAAGCCATTGCTAAGCACCAGATTCAAAATGTTGTTTTCAATATACAAATGAGCATATAGCACTGACGCTTCTTTGCTTTCATTAACCGCGATTATCGAAAGTTTTTGAGATAATTCAGTTTTTATGGCAAACGATACTGTTGACCAAAGAGTGTTGGCTTTCTCTTTTTTAAAAGTATCGGACAGTCGATAACTGAAATTTGCAAATTCCGTTTAGGCAGTGGGCAGGATTGGGCAAATTCTTTTTCGCACAAGAGGCAAACACATGCAGTTGTCAGTTGATTGTTCTTTCCTTGCCAACTATTCATTAAGCAGAGCTAATCAGAATTTTACGACTTTCGATATTTTTAGAAGATCTATAACGCGTTGCTATTTTGCATAGCGATTAATCATCTCACACTAAAACAAAGGAATTCCGGATGCTACTTTTAATGGCATGTTCAACTATCGAATGTTGTTGAATTATAGTTCCAGGTTTCACGAAGATTTGATGTAGTTTGTATTTTTTTAACATACATGCCCTCTTACAATTTAACATCGTGCTAACTTATATTTTCAGTCCTTGCACGTATACTTGATCAATTCTAACCTGTTTACTTTAGGTCTAAGGTCACTTAAAATATCAAAGAACGATTTTATTGCATCTTCTATATCAATTTCCAATGTATCATTATCAAAGTAAAACAATATTCTTTCATTCTTTGGCATCATCATACATTCATGTCGTCTTTGCGAATGATGATTTACACTGCAGCCGCAACAGTCTTTAGCAACAAGTCTTGATATTATGTCCCCTATTTCTTTAGCATAAGACTTCAACAATTTATTTGTATAATTTTATGCTGTTCTCCTATAGCCTCGCACTCTTCGTTAATATCAAATGTTTCTTTAAATTTCTTTCAAGTCAACCATTCACTAGCAAACTTACTCTTTTTCCGGTTGACACGCGCGCACCCGGCTTACTTTCACGGACTGGGAACTAATTGACACTAGTAAGAGCTCTGGTTAGTTCTGGGACCAAACTCGTACCGTCTCTACTAGTATTCATATCATATTAAAATTGAGCGTTAACAAAAGAATATTTTCATACTAGTATTCTATTGCAAATGCTTTGATTTGATTGGCTACTCTACCCGCTGTCTTATTTTCATTCTTTATTTTAGAAGGTAAATCTAGACAGAACTAATTAAAGTTCCCCGCTGAAACACGTCATCGAGAAAACGAGACATGCAAATGAGCATCACGGATTTATAAACGATGTCAACAACAACAAATGCATACGACAACAAATTAAGGAAAACTATAAGAAACCTTTGCTTTACGAATACTAGTATGATTGTTCTAAAACAATTAATTAGTTACTCTCGTTGACAGATTACATATAGTTTATATTTTGTATGTGTTGAAGGAGAATGACATAATTTTGATGTAGCCAAAATCAGTAGAGTGACAAGTGGTTTGTAAATGGACGAATGCAGGAATATATAAAGTCGATTTGAGGATTAAAGATGTATGAAGGTTTTCTTGCAAAGAACGAGATTCCCAAATTTTTTGATACTTAAGTGTGATATGTAAATGACGCATGGTTTGATCTACGCTTCGACACACTTACTACTAAATTAAATCTTATATAGATTAAACACAATAACGCAATATTAATCTAAACACGGTTTTTATATGCACATGAAAAACATGTTACTTGGACGAGATTTGAACTAGAACCTTTTGGATAGTAGACCGTCACTCAATCTATTGAGCTACCTCGCCTGTAAAACGATAAAGTTATTTTGGATTCGATTCAATTTCGGTTCGCTTAAAAAGTAGCTAATGCTCACATCTCTAGACTTCAGCTGGGCTGCCTTTTATAAAATTTATAGTTTTAGAACAAATCACATTGACCTAATCAAAGTTTCAAAAGAATCACGCTATCGATTTTCCAAATTTTTTTAACTGGATATTAATTTTGACAACCAGGAGATTGCGCTACATGTATTCGTATTAACGAGCATACTTCTTTTGTCTATTACATTTCGATTTTAATTTTAATTTGAGTAAGGTGATATTTTAGTTTTTCTGTGAGTCACAAATAATTTACTGGCTTCAGAGACATTCACAATACTGAAATTGAGCTTCTTTTCCTTTCATTCACAGCAATGAATTGAGCGCTACTTTTCCATGCGACCTCAATAGACTTTTGACTTTATATAGCGACTATATCTAGTCAGACATTGGCATGTGCAAGGAACGTAGTGAGTGCTTTGCAACTTATTTTTACATCGAATCAATTCTGCATGAAACTTTTTGCGTGCGTTGTAGAATATTTACCCGAAGATTTATTGTTAATTATGAAAAGACAAGAGCAATGTTCAATGCATAATGTTGATGTAATAAAGATGGCATTGTTTTGTGCCTGCCAATGTCTGGTACGGAAAAGTAAGTTGGTGTGTAAAAATACGAGAGTCTTATCCGCAAATTGTATAAAATTTCAATGACTGACCACATTGTCAGTACAAAGCAAAATGGAAATTCAACGACTCGACGGTATACACCATTGATTATTATGCCAATTGCACAATTTACGGTTACGAGTGTCATACATAGACTACTATCAAATATCCAATGTCCCCAGAGCGCCAAATGTGGCAATAAAATAATTGAAAATAGTAAAATAAAGTAAGGTCGATCATAATAAATCTTATGATAACTACGTACCACTTATTTTGCCACTATACGATTGAGCAATAAACCTTGTAACACTGCACTCGGAGGGCACTTTCAATCCAAGTAATGATGTTCAACTAACTCAAATCCTCCATGTACTAGATTAAATTCTTATTTAGCAATTTTCTAATTTCAATTTCCTGCAGTTTTATTGGTCGAGAGTGTCACGCGCGAGAAAAAAAATCGCCTTTGTCATTGTGAACACGTGAAATTGCAATTTCTGCCGCAGACTTTGGTCAGTGTCTGATATCCATCAAAATAATGTAGTAGTTGCTATCAATTTCTTAATTGCCTTGCACGTCATGGTACCGAAGACAGAAATTTCATCCTAACACTGTCTGGCACCGATATGTTGTAATACATAGAACCTAGAAGTTGGAATCTTAGACGCAATAGCGACAATAATCTTGCAAAATAAATTGCAAAGTGTGAAACAGCTGCATAATAGTAGCAATTGACTTGCCGAGTGGAAATCGGATTCGTGTAATAAAAATTAATGCCCAACATAAAGTTCTGATTAGAGCCATAGAAATAGAGCAAAAAACAAATTGTAAAATTAAATTTATTGTAACGTTATGTCTTTACTCAAGACATCTTCAGACAAATAATAAATAGGATGTAAAGACAATATATTATATTTACAAAAAGGTGTTAAATTACTACTAAAGGAGGCGGTGTCAAATGGATATATGATAAGGAAGTTAGGAAGTAAACTAAAAGGAAATTAAAAGATGTTAAGTGGAATGGAGTTTCCTTACACATTAAGTGAAGGCTTGTATTTATTGATTAGAAGGCTTTCATGAATGGAGAGTTCTCAATATAAATATTAGAGCCCAACAAATAATTTTAAACATAGTCATAAACAATTTGGTTTTATGAAATTTATTAAAAGAGTGACGTTTCGTCTTTACTCAAGACATCTTCAGACTAATTAGGAAGTTAACAAGAATATAGATATATATTGAGCTATTTACATAGTTTGAGGTATCAGGTTACTGTGAATGTGTAGGTGTGATGTGATTGTGATGTATTGTGTGATGTAAGTGTGATGTACGTGTGATGTAAGTGTGATGTATTGTTTGGGTGAGGTGTTGAGACTAGAAAAGCTTAAGAGAGATGGAGCTACCTTGGGTGTTAAGTGAAGGTTTTAGTTTGGAGATGAGGAGGCTTTCGTGGATCATGAGGTCGAATGTGACGGAGCAGGATGAGATGATTTTAAAATCGTCTGGCGAAGCAGGGTGGTTGGAGGAGTTTCTATGTGAAAGAATACTTGACATTAATGGGTTGGTTTGCGTTTTCCAGTCAAAGGAGAGATCCCCAAGTGTTCCGAGGTTCTGGTGTGTAAGTGGCGTGTGGTTTGACCAACGTACGAAGCGGAACAGCATCGACACGTGTATAAATAAACAATACCAGGTCTCAGGTACTTGGGAATTTTTGTCCTTAACGGGAAAAAATGAAGAGAGTCGTGTGGGGGTACGGAAGACGAATCTGACATTGAGATGAGGGAAAGCAGCGTTGTAGAGACGATTGATTTGTGTGCGGATTTGCAACGAGTGACAGCCGGTGAATGGGAGACAGAAATACACTATTTTCTTTGGGACACTAAGGACAGGTGGTTTCTGTTCGAATTTTGTGTCAAGGAAACGATGGACAATGTGATCGAACATATTAGTTGGATAGCAATCGAGTTTGAATAGTTTTCTGGAGGTTCAATTTGGGCATGAAAAGTCTCATAACTAGAGCAGAGTTTGAAAAAGCGGTGTAATAGGCCAGAGATTAAGTTGCGTTTGTAAGAAAGTGTAAATATTTGTACAAATATATACACAAATATTTATATTGAGAATCCGTTTCCCGCCTGGCACCACCTCATTTGCAACAATATTGATGAATGGAGAGTTCATAAGAATCGTTAGAAGAGGAGATTATTTTAAAGTCGTCTAAAATGGGGGTGTGTCCAGTTGCGTTAATGTGAGCAAAAATGCTTGACAACGCAGGGTGGGAAACTTGGTTGCCTGTAAGGGGGGATATTCCCAAGTGCTCCGAAAACTGATGTGTAGATGACGTGTGGTTTGACCCACATACGAGGCATTGCAGCTTCGACATTTGAATAAATGGACTACACCAGATGTCAGAGGTTTGGAATTTTGTCCTCAAAGGGTAAGAAAGAAGAGATACGTTGGGAAGGGCGGGAAAAAAATTTAATAGATATATGTGAGAAGGCTGCAGCACAAAGGCTGTTGATTTGTGTGCGAATTTGAAGGGAGTGTATGCCGTTGAAAGGAAGACAAAAATAGATGGGCATTCTATTTTATTTTATTTACACTCTGTGATACCTAGATTCTTGTGGTTCAAAGTAGCTTGTCGTCGCTTACAAAACTCTAGCGCTTATCGCCAATGCCAAAATAAACTCCTTCAAGAAGAAATAAACGGGAAACGCGATCGTATACGCGTCCTCTCAGCACAACTAACACAAGCACACTCCAACCTGGCGTTACTAATCTCCAAAATTGACTTTATACACCCTAAGAATTTCTCCGATCGGGGAAAATTCAAGAAAACTAACGCAACATCAACATATCCAAGATCGCAAACTTTTCCGTCTCACATTCAAACATGACAACAACAACCCAATCGACCCTGATAAAGTGGTGTTCAACTTCTCAAAACGCCTCATTATTGACAGTGAGAAAGAAATCCTTTCAAAAGCTCAAACTTTTCCATCCCACCGAAAAAGTTAAACAGTTGCACCTTCCTAACACCCTTTGAAAAACTCTACAACCGTCTCAAACGAGAACCTGTTAATGAACCATACGTATATTTTCCAGACTCGATCAAATGCAAATTAAAAGGCATTGCCCACTCAGGTTTCCGAAGTTACAGCCCACCACTTTTCCTATACTCACAAGAAGACTTGAACATTTTAAATAATTTAAAAAACTACAGAACTATCCTCGTCATTAAACCTGACAAAGGAAATGCCATCGTAATACTTAACAAAGACGACTACATAAAGAAAATGGACACACTCTTATCTGACACTA
Organism: Xenia sp. Carnegie-2017; assembly: GCF_021976095.1. Lineage (NCBI taxonomy): Eukaryota > Metazoa > Cnidaria > Anthozoa > Malacalcyonacea > Xeniidae > Xenia > Xenia sp. Carnegie-2017. Next base: position 545,646 of record NW_025813488.1, read on the forward strand.
CATAGTTTCAACCTCTTAATGGAGATCCAGTTAAAGTCACTTTACAAAGAGAAAATCAAGTGAAGTCTTTATTAAAAAAGTTGAAAGATGCTAAATCTATCGGCCAAGAAACTTACAAAGAACTTTACCCCACTGGTTAACGAATAGGTATATTGTATGGTCTTCCTAAAATACATAAATGTAACATCCCTCTCAGACCAATTCTTTCCTCCATTAACCACTATTCGTATAAACTAGCAAAGTTTTTCAGCCCACTCCTAAAACCCTTCACTATAAGCAACCTCATCATCAAAGACTCTTTCTCCTTTGTTGAAGAAATCCTAAATTGCGATATCAACTCCAGTAATGTTTTCCTTGCTAGTTTTGATGTCGTATCCCTATTTACTAACATACCTGTCGACAAAACCATCCACATAATATCCAAAAGCATTTTTAACAACCACCAGTACTTCAACGGACTCACTGAAACAGAATTTGAAAAACTACTCTCTCTAACTGTTAAGAACTGTCACTTTTTCATCTTTAACGGGAAAATGTACCAGCAAATTGATGGTGTGGCTATGGGCAGTGCATTGGGCACTCTCTTTGCTGATATATTCATGTCCTTTCGCGAACAATCCTGGCTTAATAATTGTCCTTCTTCATTCAAACCACTACTTTACCGACGCTACGTTGATGACAGTTTTTTACTTTTTCATTTCTCCGATAACGTCCCTCTCTTTCTTGACTATCTGAACCGACAACACCCTAACATCTTTTTCACAGCTGAAGTCGAACAAAACAGAAAGCTCTCATTTCTTGACATTGATATCTCTCGCACTCATGGAAAATTCGCCACTTCCGTCTACCGCAAACCTACTTTCACTGCCCTCTTCACCAACTTCCACAGCTTCATCCCACTTACTTACAAACGTTCAGTAGTCTCCTGCTTACTTCACGCATCTTCAACCTTTGTTCTACTTACGAAAATTTTTATACACAACTCGAATTTACCAGAAAGTCACTCACCAAAAACGGTTTTCCTTCATGTATAATTGACCAAATCACACGTCGCTTCCTTATTACACCTTTGCCGCGAAACCACCTGTCCTGACTGCTAACAAAATGCCCATCTATTTTTGTCTTCTTTCACCGGCATACACTCCCTTCAAATTCGCACACAAATTAATAGCCTTTGTCTAACAGTGTCTGGCCATTTATTATCATCATCACAATCAACATTTGCTATCTGTAATGCCGTAGACAGTACTGCCAGCGACGTGCCCAGACAAAGTGATCTCATCTTTCCATCTCTGAGAAGTTATCTCATCCAACCATCTTTGAGAGGTTGACAGCATTGCCAAAACATTAAAGGCAACACATGGCGATTCATGGCCGTTGTAGGTTAGATGCCTGGTCTCTCATGAGCATCTTGTGAGTTATGTGCCGGCTGGACTTGTTCCTTAAACTGCTGGAGAACAGTGCAGTTAGAGCAGGTGCTGTCTTTTCTTTTAGGTTAGTTGGTCCCAGGGTCCCTCTGCCATGACTCGCCATTGTGCTGCCTTCATCCTCCATCCATCTTCTTCCGTTTTGGTAATTTACTTTCCCAAACTATCCTTGTCTGGTTCCGGGTGGAGCTCCGTTGATGGAATCCATAACATCTATCAGTAACCGAATACTCCTGCATCTGAGGTCACCACCAGTCGTCTCGACACTGTCTTGCCACTGGATCCCTGTGATTTCAGAGAAGAGTGAGGTTGACGTCTGCCAGCTGTTCCTCACTATAATAAATTCTTGCATACGTCTTGACAACACCACCTAACCTAAAAGCTAAGCCTTAAGCCCTGTGGCGATGGGCGAACGACGAAGCAGCAGGATACACTGGAAGCTGTAGTTGCAGACCTGAAAACAGGCGGCCCAGGTCTAATGGTTGCTTTCGTACTAATTGAAGCAGCAGTGAACTCGGCGTCTACCTGAATGTCTGAGCAGCCCTCTTTAGGGATGCACTGCTCACCTCACATGAGGAAGGGACTAGAAAAGGTGTCCCAAAAAAAGCCTGCTTCAACCTTCATCCTGGCCAGCAAGCCGCGGTTGGCGGGAATCCCACACCTACGGTCGAAATAAAAGAAAGAAAAATCTAAGGTGACACCGATCACCTTAGGCACATGGAATGTGCCTACACTACTAGATAACCCTTCATCAGACAGACCAGAGAGGAGAACTGCCTTAGTTGCCAGAGAACTTGCAAGATATAACATCGACATTTCAGCACTGAGTGAGAATCGTTTCGCTAATGAGAGGGAGCTGACTGAATATGGAGGTGGCTACACTTTCTTCTGGAGTGGCCATTCTGCCGATGAGCGCTGGGAGTCTGGGGTAGGTTTTGCCATCAGGAACCATCTTGTCCAAAAGCTTGCCAATCTCCCTAAAGGTACAAACGATCGTCTCATGTCAATGCAGATTCATCTACAGGATGGTAAACGGTTCACACTCATCAGTGCTTATGCACCTACAATGACAAATCCTGAAAATGTGAATTTCAGATTCTACTAAGATCTGGATACTATGCTTTCATCCGTGTGCAGTATTGATAAGTTGATCCTACTTTGGGATTTCAACGTAAGGGTAGGCCGTGATTCTGCTGCCTGGGATGGAGTCATTGGAAATAGTGGGGTAGGCAAGTGCAACAGCAATGGCCTGCGCCTGCTGGAGTTATGCTCATCATATGGTCACCTTATAACCAACACAATATTCCGGCTGCCCAACAGGAACAAGACATCATGGATGCACCCCCGGTCGAAACACTGGCATCTCATCGACTACATCATTGTCAGGAAGAAAGACAGGCAGGATGTCAGAATTACCAAGGCCATGTGTGGTGCAGAGTGCTGGACCGACCACAGACTCATCATCTCTAAAATGAACATCCGCAGCAAGCAAAGAGACGTCCACAGGGATGCATGACTAAAAAGAGGATAAATGTTGCCAAGCTGAAAAACCATCGAACAAGTGCAGCTCTATCCACTGACCTAGAATCCCAAATTGCCAACTTCAATCCTGGAGGTAACGTCGAAGAAGACTGGGAATCCTTTAGGGACACAGTTCATTCAACTGCAGTGCAAGTGTTGGGCTACCCTACCCGACATCAGCATGATTGGTTTGATGAGAATGATGAGGAGATTCACGCCCTACTTGATGAAAAGCACAGGCTTCATCGTGCTTACCAAGATGATCCAACTTCAGTCTACAAGAAGAATGCCTTTGCCAGTGCACGGAGAACAGTTCAGAGTAAGCTGCGGGTGATGAGAGATTCCTGGCTCAGTGCTAAGGCTGATGAAATCCACGCCTATGCCAACAGAAATGATACAAAACGGTTGTATGAAGCTCTCAACACCATATATGGACCTCGATCGTCAGGAAATTCCCCTCTCTTGAGCTCAGACGGGACTACACTCATTACCGAGAAGGAAAAGATCTTGCATATGTTGGCTAAACATTTTGAAGCTGTCCTCAACCGTCTTTCTTCCATCAACGATGAGGCAATAGACAGGTTGCCCCAGGCCAACATCAACACGACCATGCATGTTCCACCTGCTGAATCAGAAGTCAGGGAGGCAATAAGCAAGCTCTCTGGTGGCAAAGCCCCTGGTGCAGATGCTATTCCATCCGAGATATATAACGTTGGTGGTCCCACATTTATCCAGAAGCTCACTGATCTCTTCCAATCCTTCTGGGCTGAAGGATCCATCCCCCAGGAACTGAAAGACGCCTCGATTATTCACCTATACAAGAGAAAGGGCAATTATGAAGAAGGACTGCTACCAAAATCACAGTGTGGTTTTCGTAAGGGCCGTGGAACTGTTCATATGATTTTCGCAGCACGACAACTTCAAGAAAAGTGTCAAGAGCCGAACCAAGATCTGTACACCACCTTTGTCGATTTGACAAAAGCTTTTGACACAGTCTCCCGTCAGGGCCTGTGGAGAATTATGTCCAAGTTTGGCTGTCCAGAGAAGTTCATCTTGAGTACACCATCCAGAGAAGTTCATCATTGTTCAGCATGGTTTTCACTGCCATGCTAACTGATGCTTATCACGATGGTGTAGATGGTATCAGCATCAAATATAGAATGGATAGGAGCGTACTCAACCTACGTAGAATGCAAGCTATCACCAAGGTTAAAGAGACCATTCTTCGCGACTTCCTGTTTGCTGATGACTGCGCCCTCAACGCGTCTTCAGAATTGGAGTTGCAGATCAGTATGAATAAGTTTTCCGCAGCCTGTGACAACTTTGGTCTAACCATCAGCACCAAGAAGACAAGGTCATGCATCAGCTTTCTTCTCATTAGCTACCTCAGAACTCACCGTACCCAGTCTTCTAGTACTTGAGTTAACTTGTCAAGGTCATCATCGCTTGCGATGGACGAACAACAACAACAATTGACCAAATCACACGTCGCTTCCTTAACAACACCTTTGCCCCAAAACCACCTGTCTTGACTGCTCACATAATGCCCATCTATTTTTGTCTTCCTTTCAACGGCATACACTCCCTTCAAATTCGCACACAAAACAATAGCCTTTGTGCTGCAACCTTCCCACATATATTTATTAAATTTGTTTTCCGCCCTTCCCAACGTATCTCTTCTTTCTTCCCCTTTAAGGACAAAATCTCTGAGATTTGGTGTAGTCTATTTATTCAAGTGTCGAAGCTGCAACGCCTCGTATGTGGGTCAAACCACACGTCATCTACACACCAGATTTTCGGAGCCCTTGGAAATATCCCCCCTTACTGGCAACCAAGTTTCCCACCCTGCGTTATCAAGCATTTTTGCTCACATTAACGCAACTGGACACACCCTCATTTTAGACGACTTTAAAATAATCTCCTCTTCTAACGATTCTTATGAACTCTCCATTCATGATAGCCTTCTAATCAATAAATACAAGCTTTCACTTAATGTGTAAGGAAACTCCATTCCACTTAACATCTTTTAATTTGCTTTTATTTTACTTCCTAACTTCCTTATCATATATCCATTTGACACCGCCTCCTTTAGTAGTAATTTAACACCTTTTTGTAAATATAATATCTTGTCTTAACATCTTATTTATTATTTGTCTGAATATGTCTTGAGTAAAGACGAAACGTTACAATAAATTTAATTTTACAATTTGTTTTTTAGCTGCACAATAGATATGCATGCAAAAGAAATTATTTTAAATACAAGAAAATAGATACACCCATCATGTGCGTTATAAGAACTTGACTTCTGTTTTATTTACAGTAGTCGCTGTTGATGAAAACAATTTTATGTACCGACGAATCTAACAGCTGCATGAGTTAGTGCTCATTATAATTTTACTTAAATCACTTTTAGAAATGCCATTTTGAATTTATTGAAAACTGCAGAAAACTTTAATTAAGTATTACAACTGTCACTCACTAGACATTTGGGATAATTATTTACAAATGACTGAAGGTTTCATTTACGGGTATGTTGGTGAACAAAGATACCATGTCAAAACTGACAACATTGCTACAACTTATATTGCAATAAAGGCTTTCTTCATTAAAGGAGAAGAACTCTTTGATGACGAGGTTGCTTTTGGTGTTTTATGAGTGGGACAAAAAATTTCGCAAGTTTACATGAATAGTGATAAATGGAAAAATAGGAATATTACATTTATGTATTTTAGGAAGACGATACAGTATACCTATTTGTGAACCCGTACGTATTATACGTTTCGTGATCGATTGAATTAGCATCTTTCAAATTCTTTAATTAAACTTCACTTGATTTTCACGTTGCAAAGCTTCTTTTAACGGATCTCCACTAATTTTTTGTAGTGTTGCACAGGATTGCAGTGCCTTTTTAACACTATATCCGAGGAGGGGGTAACTAGTACATAATACATGTTTTTCTACCTTAAGCACAGTTTTTCTACACTAAAAGGGGGTTAAATAAAATAAGGCAAATTTTGTATATATTTAACCAATTCTCTTATTAATTACTACAAAAACTTCTTAAAAATAGAATATGATAAATGTTTTTGTCTTTTAAACTCAGTTATTCTTCACTGAAAAGGAGATGGTTAAAATAAGGCAATTTTGGTACATATTTAAACAACTCTGTTTTTAATCGCAAAAACATCGTAGAAATAGTGCGTAATGCATGTTTTTGCATCTTAAGCACAGTTTTCTTCACTAAAAGGGTTGGTTAAAATAAAACAAGTTTTGTTCATTATTGTTATTATTATTATTATTATTATAATTATTATTATTATTATTATTATTATTATTATTATTATTATTATTATTATTATTATTATTATTATTATTATTATTATTATTATTATTATTATTATTATTATTATTATTATCAATCTTACAGAGGTTAAAAACATTTCAGTGTCAAGAACACTGTTATCAAAATGTGACCTCTACTTAAATAAATATAGACAATAAAAAATATAAAAAGAATATAAAAGTCATCATTTATAAAATTCATTTAATAGATTGAGAAGTTTATTATAGTTTTTCTCATTCCTTATTTCAAAGGGCATATTGTTATAAAGTTTTGCACCTTGAATGTAAAAAGATTGTCTAGCAAAATCTAATTTGACTTTTGGAATTCTTATAAGAGATCCCATGTTTCTTGTATGACAATTTTTGTTATTTATTTCAAAGTAATCATGGAAATTGGCACATTTTTTTTGTCCAGGCATTGCCTCACTGCTTTAATAGCTCGTTTTTGTATGCTCTTTAAAGTAGAGGGTACCAACTTTCACGAAACTTGAATCATATTTTGTAATCTCCTTTCAATTGATTCCATTCTACTTAACTGGGTACCTGTTAGTTGCAGTTTAAGCATTCCAGCATAATTCATGACAGGTTGAATCATTGTTTTGTATATCCTTAGAGCTGTGTCTGCGTTCATAAAATGGCATAGTTTAGATAGGAGCTTAAGTCGGTTGCAGGACTTCTTATATGCTTTATCAAAATTTTCTTGCATTGTTAGGTTTTTGTCTAGTATGTAGCCCATGTACGTATATCTTTCAGTGTTGTTTATTGGTGTATCACGATAGTTGATTTGCATTTGACGATTTTGGAGTGAGATCCTTTTTGCTGTTCCAAATAACATAGCCTCGGTCTTACCCTTTTTCAGATTAATGATCAGTTCATTCTCATCAACATAATCAGCAATAAACTTTAAATCATTTGTTAACGTTTTTTCAATCTCTTCAACATTTTTACCAGCTGAATAAATTACTGAGTCATCAGCATATATCAAAAACTGACTCTCGTTGATACAATCAGGAAAGTCGTTAAAAAGATGATAAAATGAAGTGGACCCAATATAGACCCTTGAGGAACACCATTGGGAACACCATATATGGACACCATATATTTGAAGCCAGTAGAGCCCAGTATTTCCACGCATTTGTAAACACGCTGCCGATAGACAGATGCGTAAATAACGTTTACAAACTACAAAGCTTCAAAAACAAAACAAAAATTCTTTTTGGCTTAATTTGGCATACAAAACTTTCACAAATCATTCTTAAAACCAAGTATACACAACTTTCTGACAATTACATTTTTGTAAAGAAAGCCATCCCCAACCATGAAAGAAGGCATTTTGCTATTGTTGTATGTCTACGAATGTGCCAAAAACTGAAGCGTTTTTGTTTCAAAGTAGCATAGAAATGCACATAAAATTCTAAACAGACATCAGTTTTGTAAATGTATTTTACCAAAAACAATTATTATCAATGTTTTTTCGTGGACGTACAAATTTATTGACCATTGACGTACTGTCATTACTGACAGAAGACATTATGGAGCTACTGGAGCTCTGCCTCACCTCGACTTACTTCCAGTACAAAGGTACACACTACAACAATTACATGGAACAGCAATGGGCTCACCCGTTTCTGTTGTAGTTGCTGAAATTGTAATGCAATCTATAGAGGAACGGGCGCACACGACTTACAAACATGCACTAGGTTTTTTGGTTCCGCTACGTAGATGACACAATCACAGCACTACATGCATACGAGATTGATGACTTTCATACTCGCATCAACAAACAGAACAGCCACATACAATTTAAAGATGTCGAAGAAAACGGAACTCTTCCTCTTCTGGACTGTTTGGTAAAACATGACAATCAAAAACTACGAACAACAGTTTATCGCAAGACCAACACATACTGACCGACTACTACACCAATCATCTTACAACCCTACATCACACAAAGCCACCACAATCAGAACACTAACAAGACGTGCACGAATCATATGTGATTCACCGGACGCTCTACACAACGAAAACAACTATCTCAAACGTGTTTTGACAAAAACAATAATAACCCCTACTTTATCAAACGCAACACTTACATCAAAGAACAACTCAGTGACAACAGCAACGATACCTTACATCAAAGGTACGTCTGAGACTATCTCACGTATCTTACGACTATACAACATACGTGTCGCACATAAACCAATCACAAAGTTACGACAAGTACTAACGAACATAAAAGACAAAGAACAACCCAACGAACGACAAGGTAGTTTACAAAATAAACTGCTCCGACTGCCATGCCTCCTATATCGGGGAAACTGGCAAGAACTTAAACATAAGACTTACTGAACACAAACGAGCTACTAAGAAACAAGACAAAACTAATCACATTGCCGAACATCACCGAATCACAAAGCACAACATTGACTGGGACTCGGCTAAATGCATTGCTTACAGTACTGACAATAGACAACGGCTTACATTAGAAAGTTGGTATACTAACTTTTAACAAACCCCCCTAAACAGATCACAGCAATTACCGGTGTGTAGACGCACTCAATCAAAACTCTACATGGTGGTAGAGATGGGATTCTGTCTAAAATGGTAAAGACCAGTGGACAAGAGACGTGGAGATAAATGAGAAATGGCATTTCAAACACAAATTCCATTGCCAGAAAAATTAGAATCGAAAAAGCCCGAAGATTGGAAGCGATGGATTGAACGATTCGAATGTTATCGCATCGCAGCTGGCTTAGACGAAAAAGATGATAAAGTACAAATCAATACTTTGGTATATGCTATGGGAGGCAATACCAATGATCATTTAAAAAGCTTTCAAATAAGCGAAAGAGATATGGTGTACGGAAATGTTGTAGAACAATTTGCATCGCACTTTGTTGGTCGATCGAACACAATTTTCGAGCGTGCTCGGTTCAATAAACGAATACAGGGTGAAAAAGAATCAGTCATCGACTTTGTGGAAGATTTGTACAAACTGGCGGAAACTTGCCAATTCGGAACACTGAAAGACGAGTTGATATGAGACAGAATTGTCGTCGGTATACAAAATGCAAACCTTTCACAAAGGCTAATGCAAGATGATAAATTAACATTGGAGAAAGCTATTAGGGAGGTGAAATCATCGGAGCTTGTCAAGCACCATCACGATATTCTAAAAGGAGACAGCGAAAATGGGCTGATTGGTCGCGTAAGAACAAATCAACGAAAAGGTAATGATACGACACAAAAATCGAAGTTAAAATGGAATCAGAATAGGAGTCCCGATCAACATTCGAGAAAGAAAAACCGTCAATGTTCTCGATGTGGAAGATCAACAATTCACAAAAGAGAGGATTGTCCAGCGAACAATAAAACTTGTTTAAAGTGTAATATACAAGGGCATTTTGCAGGGGTATGCAGAAGTAACTCAAGCGCAAAAATTCAATCAGTTGATGACAAAAGCACGGATTCCCCAGGAGATATTTTTTTGGGACAATTAACGATATAGAAAATGAGGGAAAATGGGCAATCGACTTATTATTAGGAAAGTCTAAAGTGAAAATTAAGATTGATACGGTCGCTGTTGTGACGGTGATTCCAGAACCGGTGTTTATGCAAACAGGCATAACTTGGATGCAATCAACTAATAAAGAATTGTTCGGGCCAAATCAAGCAAAGCTGTCAGTAAAGGGAAAAATTTGAGCAAAATTGAGAACTGCTACTTCAAAAACAACAGAGCAAGATATTTATATTGTGAAAAATTTGAAAGAGCCATTGGTGGGACGTCCAGCTATCAATGCCCTTGATCTAATAGCGACAGTCGAAGCGATTCAGTCAAATGATGCAAGTGATATGGAAGAAGAAATAAAGGTTACTTATCCAAACTTGTTTAAAGGTCTGGGTGAATTAGACGGAGAATACAACATCAAATTAAAACCTGGTGCTATCCCATTTGCGTTAACCACACCTAGAAGAATACCTTTAACGATGACAAAGAAAGTTCATGATGAATTGACGCGCATGGAAAAACTTGGCGTTATTTCAAAGGTTAATATTCCTACCGATTGGTGCGCTGGTATGGTTGTTGTTCCAAAAGCAGATGCTAAAATAAGGATCTGTGTTGATTTCACAAAGTTAAATGAGTGGGTCTTGCGAGAAATTTATCCACTTCCGAAGATCGAAAGTCTTTTGGCAGAAATAAGAGGATCAAAATATTTTCGAAGCTAGATTGTAACTACATTTATTACTCCGTTCGGAAGATTCTGTTTCAACAGAATGCCTTTCGCTATTAAATCTGCACCTGAGTATTTTCAGAAAAGGATGAAACAGATGCTGGAGAAACAAGATGGTTAAGTAAGCATAATTGACGACGTACTTGTTCATGGAAAGACAAAAAATGAACACGACAGTAGACTGAAAGCTGTGCTGAAAAAATTTGACAATGCTGGAGTAACACTAAATCCTGAGAAGTGTGAGTTTGCTAAGAAGATGGTAAAGTTTGCAGGTAATATAGTGAGTGAAGATGGAATTCAAGTAGACCCAGAAAAGATTGAAGCAGTACAAGGTATGGAAGTGCCACAAAATGTGAGTGAAGTGCGAAGATTTTTGGGAATGGTTAATCAATTGGGAAAATTCATTCCAAATTTGTCTGAAAAAACAAAACCTATTAGAGATCTATTGAGTACAAAGAATGAATTTCAGTGGGGAGGTGCTCAACAAAAAGCTTTTGAAGAGATGAAAACTGAATTAAGTTCTGTACGAGTTTTAGCCTATTATGACCCAACGAAGCGAACTGTTTTGGCAGCCGACGCATCGTCGTATGGTATAGGAGCAGTTCTTTGGCAATTAAATAAGAAAGGAGAAAATAAACCAGTCGCTTATGCGTCAAAATCAATGACAACTACCGAAGAACGATGTGCTCAGATTGAAAAGGAAGCATTGGCAACAACTTGGGCTTGTGAGAAATTTAATGATTATATTTTAGGAATGGATTTTGTGATAGAAACAGATCATAAACCCTTGGTTCCTCTGCTTAGCTCGAAGATATTAGACCAACTTCCTCCAAGAATACAGAGATTCAAGATGAGGCTGATGAAATATTCGTTTACTATTCGTCACATACTAGGAAAAGAGTTGGTTGTAGCGGATGTATTGTCTCGAGCTCCTATTATGAAACAACCTACAAAATCTGATAACAATTTATCCCAAGATTTGAACATTTATGTTGCACAGATTGTTCAAAACATACCAGCTAGTGAGAGAAGGCTAGAAGAAATTCGCCGACACCAACAAGAAGATCCGGTTTGTACGAAACTTGTGGAATTTTGTTCGGAAGGTTGGCCGGACAGAAATCGAATTACTAGTACCTTGTTACCTTATTATTTTGAAAGAGCAACAATTACAATGCAGAAAAGAATGTTAATGAAAGACTCCCGCTTAATAATTCCATCATCGCTACGTTTAGATATTCTAGAAAAGATTCATGCTGGCTATCAAGGCATCCGTAAGAGTCGTGAAAGAGCAAGAGAATCTGTTTGGTGGCCTGGACTAAGTAAGCACATTGAAAACATGGTTACTGATTGTTCCATTTGTTGTAAATACAGAGAAAATCATGCAGAGCCGTTACTAACAACGTGTTTTCTTCAACGACCGTGGCAGAAAGTTGCTACAGACTTGTTTGAACATAGCGGAAAAATTATGTGCTTGTAGTAGATTATTATTCTAGATAGCTATTTTGAAATTGCTCCTTTGAAAAAAAGCACAACTGCAGAAGATGTTATCAATCATATGAAATCCATATTTTCTCGTCATGGTATACCAGAAACAGTTGTGTCGGATAATGGTCCACAGTATGCTGCAGCTGTTTTTCCAAATTTGCTGAAGAATGGGATTTACACATTTAAGAAGTAGTTCTCGCTATCCTCAAAGTAATGGAGAAGCAGAAAGGGCTGTAAAAACTGCAAAAAAATTAATCATAAAATCCGAAGATCCTTATTCAGGTTTACTTGCATACAGATCATCACCATTCCAGAACGGGTACTCACCAGCAGAATTATTAATGTGGAGGAAATTACGTTCTAATCTACCAGTAATATCCGAAAAGTTAACTCCAAAGCTTGCTGATACGGCAAAATTGAGAAGAGACGAAGAAAGTTACAAACGACGTCAAGCAGAAAACTTTAATTGTCGTCACAGAGCTTCAGTCCTTCCAGACTTGAGTCCTGATGAAAAGGTTTGGGTAAAAGATATAAAATCACCAGCTGTGGTTGTGGGAAAAACTGATGAACCAAGATCATATATGAAAATCTGAGGAAAACAGTGAGTTGAACGAAAGAAGAAAAATGAGTTTCAGTGATAAGAACGAAGTGAACGAATCTTCAAGTAGTTTGGACAATGAACAGGAATCGAAGGTAATTCGAACCCGTTCAGGAAGAATTATTAAACCCCCAAATAGATTGAACTTAGAAAACTTTTGAAAGATATTTTTTGTATAGTTATATATATATAGAGGACATTTAGATAAGGGGGCACTTAATAAAAACTCTACAACCGGCACCTTACAAATGACTTATTCACAATACAAACAAACGATCAACTAAAAACATTACACTTCACACAAATTCACAATGACAATACACAATTGACACCCACACGTTACAACTAAAAACATCACACCTAAATCACACATCACAAGTAAAATTAAAAATATTTCACTTCACACTAATTCACAATGACAATACACATTTCCTGTACACACAATACAATGACGTAAGAACCAGATAACAAATACGGCTAACCCGACGTTTACTCCTCATTTGACTCTGAAGATGATTACCGCTAAGGTTGTCGAAACGTCAGTCAACAACAACAAAAACAGTCCTTCTCAGAAATATACCAACCTGGATGATAAACATTGACAAACATGTAACGATACTCTCGGGTTCAAACCATTTACTCTAAAAAAAACTCGTCGTGTATATTAAATGCGCATTAGCAATAGTGCTTTTACGAAATTATGCAAAGATTGGAAATACAATGGCCTCGTCACAGTCTTCAGGACAGCCTATCAAAGGCAAAGAGTCTTGGAAACATCCATCCCGAAATGACCAAAGTTCTTTTGGGGGGGAAGGGGGAGGCTGAACAACCCCCTATGGAGCAAGCAAGTTCGTGGAGTCCAATGCAAAACAAATAATGGAAAAAGACCAAACCTTGAGTACACAAGATATGATCAAAACCTTAAGTACATTACAGGTACAGGATTTTGACTCCTTATACTTGCTCTTTTAAAATTTTCCCGACTTAAAAATACCGAATTTAAGGTCGGTAGACTGGCTTTTTATGTGGATCAATGGAAATTGCTAACCTCAGAGGAATTTATTTTAGACATGATGTCAGGAGCACATATGGAATTCTCCTCACCCCCAGTGCATACAAAATTTCCTAAAGAGAAATTATTTAGCTGTAATAATAAAATTCTCATCAATTCTGAAATCAAAAGTCTGCTTGCTAAACGTGTTATTATCCCTTCTTTTTCTGAGTCTGGGGAGTTTATTTCACCCATCTTCCTTACTTCTAAGAAAGATGGATCGTATCGTATGATGCTAAACCTAAAGTTGTTTAATGAGCATGTCACTTACCATTATTTTAAAATGGATACTTTGCAATCTGCCATTAGCTTGATAAAACCACATTGTTATATGGTTTCAGTTGATTAAAAAATGCCTATTACTCTGTACCCAGGAGCGGATCCAGCTCCTAAGCTGACCGATGCATTGGGAGCGCTAAAGGCCCAAGCCGTCGCTAGGGCGTCTGGAGGCATGATCTCTCAGAAAATTTTTTGAATTTTCACTGTTGGAGAAGCGATTTCCAGCGATTTGGGAAGGGTCATAGAAAAATCTTAAGCATAGATTTTATCAAAAAAACCCATTTAATCTAAAATACAATTAAGAATATTAAAATGGTACGCATCCTTACATATTATAGTTTGTATTGTCCTACATATGAATATAAATATAAGTGCTGTATAAGTAATATGGCATCACGTATAAGTTTAAATAATTGTTCGTTGTTATCTATAAGACTACAGTCTGAGTCTGAAGAGTTTACACTGTTTCCATATAAAATACCCACGCATAAAGGTAAAATTCCTTGCTTTAAAACTCTTAGTTCTTCACTTTGCCAATAACTGTCAAGTGTTCACGAATTAATATTTCGAATGACTCATCTCTCCCAATTTCCCCTTTTAAAAGGGACTCCGAGGAGAGAATTTTGAAATTAAAGTAGCAGCTTTCGTTTCACAACTTTGACGCACTCCATCAATATCCAAAGGTTCTCTTCTCGTAGCAGAGTACACAGATTGTGTTTGATATTCTCGACAGGCATGGCTTCGATCATGATCTCGAGTTATATCAAGTGAATTCTTAATATAAACATCAAAGCCCAGCAAAGTGCTTTTAAAAGAGCCATTTAATGCATAAAAAGAGATATTTATTTAGAAGCGTAACGTTTCGTCAAGACGAAACTTATATCATAGTGATCAAATAACAACATTACAGTTCAATGCTCAAATGCAATGCATCGGTGCCATGTGCCACAATTACAAAATTATGGAAAATGCATCGCTCAGCGGCAAAATCTAGCGTGACGTGAGACCCTAAAACAATCGTTTTGCTCATGTCACAGTAGATTCCACGCGGAAAAGGACTCGGGATAGATGCATCGACCGATGCATAGCAAATCTACTGTGACGTAACGATGCATCTTCCATCTACTGTGACGTGCTGGCAACTTAGTAATTACGTATTCACGCAAGATTTCGCTAAATTTTATCGGCTTTTCTTTCCCTCTTTGTGTCGTGAAATATGACAAAATTATCGGAGAACACAAATGTTATTTCTAGAACAAATTTTAGCTTAAAACTGCCAAATGTATAGTATAAGTAAACAATATATCACAATAAAATGTGTTTTAAATAATATTGCCAATTTATTTCATTAAAATGCAAACTCGTAGATTTTATTATCTAAAAATTTTCACCGATGCATTCACATCGGTTGCATCGGTCTGGATCCGCCCCTGTGACCGTACCTATCTCCCTAGGTCACCAAAAGTACCTCAAGTTTCGTTGGCAAGGAAAATTATACAAATTTGTTTGCTTTCCCAATGGGCTTGCATGTTGCCCTCGTATGCTTACTAAATGCTTAAACCTTGCTTTCACAACAAGGTCATGAGTCATCAGGGTACATAAATGACTCCTATTTGCAAGGAGGTGATTATGTAGACTGTGTTACAAATGTAAAATGTACTTTGAGTATTTTTCACTGGCTACGTCTTATTGCTCAACCGGAAAAATCAGTCATGTCACCAACACAAAAGTAAACGTACCTTCATATTAGACTCAGTGGAAATGAAAATCGTTTTAACTCCAGATAGAACAGAAGGTTTAATTAAATTCTGCCGAGATGTGCTTTCAAAACCTAGAAACATTATTCGTGAGGTTGCATCACTTGTTGACATGATGACAGCAAGTTTTCCTGCTGTTATGTTTGGTTCACTTCAATACCGCAGCATTGACATGGATGAAAATGATGCTCTGAGGAAGAATAAAGGGGAATTTTAATACTTTTGTGAACTTATCCAAATCTAGTATCAATGATCTACAATGGTGGATGGCTTCTGTCCCCAGTACATTTAATGTATAATTCATTGAGTTCTATAAGACCTGGAGGGGAAACGTCAACAAAATTACTATAGATTATTAGCGCGCGGCCGCGTGGTCAAAAACATGGCGGATTTTGGTGGTCAAAGTCAACGGAGAGACGCGGGCTCATGAAATAAAATTTTTGTCGCCCACCCTGATTTGACCACCACGATTGGAAGTATAGAAAATATCAAAACTATTTTCCTAACATATACACTTTTTTAAAATTTTATTTATTAAACAATCTGCAAACTTCCGTGGTGTGCGGATGCTGAAATAGCGATAGAAAAGGAAACATTTCATGACTCTGGTAAGTAGTACAGTAGTAGTTTTACTATTTTGTTTTTAGCACGATACTTGAAGAGTGTCTCTACCACTAAGTTTTGATTTAAAGTTATTTTGGTCCAGTCTTGTTTGTTCTTCACTTTATCACTCGCCAGACGTGGCGAAGCAGCCAATTTTTATTGAGGTTTGCATCCATCTTGTATCATGATCAAGCCAAACTCTCCTGATTTGAATTGAGTTTACCTCCCAAAATGGGGCAGAATTAGTTCATATTTTTTTAAAAGATGAAGGGAAAGTTTACAACAGAGTTGTGTTGAAATTGAATGCAGTGCCATGCAAAGTTAACGAGAACTACGGTATATGCTGTATAATAAAAATAACTATTAAACTACTTGCCTGCTCAATTTGACTGACTGTATAGTGTAGACAATTATAATGGGTTTGGAAAGTTGGATTTATGCAAACAGTTTTAAAGTACTACTTAGTGTTTCTGTAAATGAAGTATTAATTGTTATTGTAAACAGGTTAATACTTGAAAACCAAGATAAAAGAAGTGTGTTGAAAAATATGCTAAGACTTACTCCTACCTTGAAATTTTTGTTCAACAATAGCTTATGATTATATCATTAATATGCATGAATAATTATACATATTGTCTCATCTCACCAAATCCATACTTGGTATGATTCCAGGTGATCCACAAATTCACATCAGATGCATTGGTTAGAATGAAGTTGAATGTGGAGGAAGCAAAAATAGATGGCAAAGAAATTCTTTGTGTCTTATGAAGAATTAGTACAAATCAATAAAAAGAATTCTTTAAGCAAATTGTAAACAAATTCAAATTGCTCATGGTCAAGCAACCTAGTCAAAGAAGCAAAGTCTGTCTTCAACATGTGACCTTTTCAATTTTGTTTAGTTTCTTAAAACAAAATACTATTTTTGAGAAACTTGATTTGTAAGTCTTTCATTAATATTTTTTTACCAAAAGATAAAAGAAACAAATTCAAAGTCTTCATGAAAAATGCAAAGATTTATCAAGCTGTTTATCATTTAATTCCCAATCGTTAGTTTGTAGATATAATTAGTATTGGTAGCTGTAAGTTGTTCAAGCAAAACAGAAGAGTAGTAGTGCTCGAAGGGGTTAGCATTTTTGAAAACTTATATCTTGTTCTTGTCATACATTACACAATTCCAAAAGACTGTAATTAATACACAATAATATCTATAGAACTTGATAAATTTCTTCGCCTACACTGTCAATTAACTATTTTGACTTCATGCAGCAATAGACAGAGTGTTTTTGTCAGAGAAACCAATGCACTTTAGTTTCCAAGTTTGTAATTTCAATGGAAAATTAATGTAGTTGTTTTCAGTAATAGACCCAAGGTTCTGCCAAGCAGTTTACAAAATACAAATTTCCAACCAACATATCATGGTGTTTTGAATTTTTTTTTATTTGTAGCTCTTCTAGTTCAACATACTTTCTTTATGAGTTTTCAGTAGATTTATCAGGTAATGACAATACACTTATGATACTTATCAATGGTAAATTTTCAGTTGACTTATGTCGTAGAACTGAAGCAAATATTTTCTCGCTTCCTTAGGAGCATTTAACACAGATTTATCCATTTGAGCAAGAAAAATAGTTGCACCAAACTGTTTAGAAACAGTAAACACACAGAAGCATGAAATAATGTATATGTTTGACGAGATTGACAGGTCTTCTAAAGAATGCCGTTTGATTTTCCCTTTTAAAAGGTTAAATGTTAAATGTTAAATTAAATAAATTAAATGTTACAGCCAAAATATGCGTTTCTCTACCGTCGATTTTCTTTATCTTGATGTGTGTGTGTACTGTGTTTTCACGCAATGCGGAAGCATTATTGTCACATGATATGCTGTCGGTAGCGTAATTGTTTTTTTCTCACTTGTTATCGTTCGTATAAAAAATCAGGAGGGAGTGAATATTGAAAAAAAATTTCAAAGTGGAAGTTTTGACCACCAAAATCCGCCATTACCGCCATGTTTTTGACCACGGGATCCAGGCCCTTTTCCCCTCCAGGTCTTATAGAACTCAATGGTATAATCCCATAGCACGTATAATGCGGTTATACAAACCGATGCCTCAACAACTGTTTGGGATGGGATGTTGGAACACACTAGCACAGGGGGCCATTTGACTCATACAGAGTCTTCTTTCATATAAACTATCTGGAAATATTAGCAGTGCTTATGACACTAAAAGCATTGTGCAATGAGGTGAAAGGTAATCATGTTTATGTGCTTATTGACAATACGACAGCTCTAGTTACCTTAAACAATATGGGTACAAGCTACTCTAGAGAATGCAATATCGCTTGTAGATCAGTATGGGATTGGTGTGTAAATAATAAGGTATGGCTTTCCGCTTCACATATTCTCGGGATAAAAAATACCCTTGCTGATAAAGAGTCGCGTAGGGCCTCAGGCTCCAGTGAGTGGGCTCTTGACTCTGCTATCCTGTCACATATAATACAGTGTGCTCAGTTTACATCTGATATTGATCTAGTTGCCTCAAGGCTCGAATTCAGATCTGACATTTCAAAAATTTTATAATTTGCCTATTCAGAAGGACTTGAACTACAGTAATGAGTTGTTCAGTTCAATCACGTAGCTTTACGCATAAACATGTTTTTAATTTCTCGATGTTTATGGTTTATATATATATGCCATCCTTGTGATCATATTGCTTTGAAGTCTCACGTGGCTCCTTAGCCACCAATGACCAATGATGAAGTAGAAGTTAAAAATTAAACGAAACTTACCCTAAGTTGAAGTTTGATTTGAATTCTGTAAGGTCATTGGTCGGGAGGTAAGGACTGATGTGTCCACCCGTCTGGGATACAAAATTTTGTAATAGGGACCTTGTCCTGTTCACACGCTTTATTTTCATATTTTCATATGATCGCATCTTTGAAGAATGAGCTTCATGGATCGCGCGCGTTCTCACATGACTCTTAGCTCCCGACCAATGACTTCGTAGAATCCAAATCAAACTTCAACCTAAGGTATTTGACAGCACCAGCAGGAGCGTAGCCAGCCCGCAAGTTTGGTCGTGCTATGTAAATTTTTCTGTGTTCACTCACTGTAAAAACAATATATTTCTAAAGAAATGAATAATGATAATGGTCTTAAATTTACATAGCACGACCAAATTAGCGGGCTGGCTACGCCACTGAGCACCAGTTCTTTTTATGGAAAGGGAAAAAACAGCATGAAACATTCTTCTACGTAATCACAAATATTTAAACTCATTTAGTTTCTTAGGAAGTGCATTTCCCCCGTCAGAAGAAATTGTTTTTCAACTAAATTGATTTGTTTGTTTACGGTGAAAAGAACTTTGAGGCTTCAACAAATGTCGGCTATCGTTGTTCAAGGCAGGAAAGTGTTCAGATGAGCAACTACCACCAACGTGTGACAGTTTGCTTCAACATATTCGTTGGTCAAACTACCAAGCTGCGCTTTGGCCTTTCTGTTTACAACCACAAATGGATATTCCTCCTCCAGATGAAAATGGGTGGCAAACGAGTGACGGGAAACTGCAAGTCTGAAATCGTATGGATGACCATTCCCCTAGCGCCGGATTTCCTACTTGATAACGTTCATTGTTGTTGTAGGACTGGCTGTAACGTGCTGTAACTCACAACGTTGTTCATGTAACAAAGCAGGAGTGAAGTACACAGATGTTTGGTCGTGTACTGCATGCACAAATGTAGATATTGATGACGACAATGATGTTTAGAAAGAGAAGTTTTTTAATGATGCCATTGACGACGAATTTGAGGCAGACCTTTAAAAAAAGCGCGCCTTGTCTTGCACAATACGATTATAACTTTCAAAATATTATCTTCGCAACAATTACTTAAATCCAACCTAATGCACGAGTCAAATATTTATTTCTTTTAGGCATTTTACTTATGTTGCCAGTATTATCGTGCGAAATAGCTCTCTATTAGGTCTGGCACTAACACACAAAATATAAATAACACGAAGTTTCTCTACATGTTTGTAAATGTCGATCGTCCAGGTTGGCATGACAAGGTCAAGAGATCTACTTGTGGTGAAGAAAGTTCACCTTATTTCTCCTGCCTATTGTCGTGGACCAAGACTTTCCTCTCGTGGAACAACTCATACTCGGCCGTGTTGCATCATTAAGATCTCATGTTGAAAGGAATATAATGAAACTAAAGCAATTCAGATTTTATCAGGAGTTATTCCATTGACATTAAAACCAGTTTTGGACAACATTTTGTTTTTGTATGCCGCTATATGTAATTTAGGAAAGCGTGGTATAAAGTAATCCTTACATAATCTAAAATAAATTATACTTAATAGTTTTATTTTGAAAAACTATCATTTGTAATTATAAAATTTTATCATTGCACATATGTCAATAAAAGATTACTAATAATATAATTCTTATAGAAAAGAAACACAGTTTTAAATACATCACTACAGAAGTCAGCATCAAATGGTATTTATACTTTATCAATTTCTTTTTCTGTAAATACAATAAAATCACATTTGTTGATTTGGCTTATAGCCATACCCATTTGGACTTGAAAGTAATGTAAATGGTTCCTTTCAACACTTTCTTTGCACTATCATTAGTTTTCCCACCAATAGCTGTTGAGAAAAATGCAGATTTGGGATCCATATTCTTGCATGTTAGAGGGCACTTAATTTCAAGTGTCCTTGAACCACAACATTCACATTACCATATTCCATTCAAACTCACTCCCATCCATAAATTTTTGGGGTCAACAAGTAACCCAGGTTCTTCTATTTTAACTTTTTCATGCTTCTTTGTACGCAGTCTCCTGTTAAGATACAGAGCCCCTTTTTCTTTGTCTAGTCAATATTGCATAGCATTTGAGTTTATCAAATTGTTCTTGTCTTCCAAGAAATTAGCAACAGTTTTTGATAAATCAGCCGAAGGGTTGCGCTCTTTTGTTTTTTGTCTGGTGTAAATAGCTTTGACTTTTTTGCCTGTTACCACGGCATGTCTCATTTTATGCCATTCCTCATTTTTGGATTGTCCTTTTGTTGCAGCTGAAATGAACAATTGTTCTTCTTCAGTGCATTTTAATGTGCTAATGAAGGTATCACAGGCTTTCTTCACTCTTTTTTTAATCAAATGTTGATTTTCCCTTGCAAATATTTTAGCTTTTGTTTCTGTGTTAGGACTATAAAGTTTAAAAACAGTTTTCATTTTTTTTACTTTGTCTGAATATGGGCACTCAGGAAGGAAATCCAAAATACCAGAATTTTCATCAATGTCTCTCAACTTCCTGGCAAATTCTACTTTGTCTACTTCACTTATTGTGGTTCTCATACGATTTGGCATTGGGTCAAATGAGTCAACTCAAGAGTCGTCGAGAGATACATGTTTCCTTTTCCGTTTGGATTTCACCGAGTGACAAATTTTCATTTCCAGCAATGGCAAGGGCTTATTTCTTGGTGTTGGCTTTGGTTGCCAATATACTGGAAGTGAAGTCACTGAAGTTCTTTCACCTGACAAAGAACCCTTCAAGTTCAAACATACAAGCACCCAAGTGCTTGCATCCCTGTTCTGAACCACCTTTACATTCACAAAAGGCAGAAAATGTAGAGTTTTTATTAAGTGTCTCTTATCTAAATGTCCTCTATATATATACATTATAAGCGGAAGTAATATTCAACAGGAAGTGACGTCTACACATCTTCCCTTTTTAATATAAAGAATAACTAATTAATAATAAATATTTATACCTATAACTATACAAAAAATATCTTTCAAAAGTTTTCTAAGTTCAATCTATTTGGGGGTTTAATAATTCTTCCTGAACGGGTTCGAATTACCTTCGATTCCTGTTCATTGTCCAAACTACTTGAAGATTCGTTCACTTCGTTCTTATCACTGAAACTCATCTTTCTTCTTTCGTTCAACTCACTGTTTTCCCTCAGATTTTCAGGATCAGGGATAAGATGTTTTCTATTTCTTCTTAAAACAGACTGCTCTGTCCTGACTATATATGATCTTGGTTCATCGGTTTTTCCCACAACCACAGCTGGTGATTTTATATCTTTTACCCAAACCTTTTCATCAGGACTCAAGTCTGGAAGGACTGAAGCTCTGTGACGACAATTAAAGTTTTCTGCTTGACGTCGTTTGTAACTTTCTTCGTCTCTTCTCAATTTTGCCGTATCAGCAAGCTTTGGAGTTAACTTTTCGGATATTACTGGTAGATTAGAACGTAATTTCCTCCACATTAATAATTCTGCTGGTGAGTACCCGTTCTGGAATGGTGATGATCTGTATGCAAGTAAACCTGAATAAGGATCTTCGGATTTTATGATTAATTTTTTTGCAGTTTTTACAGCCCTTTCTGCTTCTCCATTACTTTGAGGATAGCGAGAACTACTTCTTAAATGTGTAAATCCCCATTCTTCAGCAAATTTGGAAAAAACAGCTGCAGCATACTGTGGACCATTATCCGACACAACTGTTTCTGGTATACCATGACGAGAAAATATGGATTTCATATGATTGATAACATCTTCTGCAGTTGTGCTTTTTTTCAAAGGAGCAATTTCAAAATAGCTATCTAGAATAATAATCTACTACAAGCACATAATTTTTTCCGCTATGTTCAAACAAGTCTGTAGCAACTTTCTGCCACGGTCGTTGAAGAAAACACGTTGTTAGTAACGGCTCTGCATGATTTTCTCTGTATTTACAACAAATGGAACAATCAGTAACCATGTTTTCAATGTGCTTACTTAGTCCAGGCCACCAAACAGATTCTCTTGCTCTTTCACGACTCTTACGGATGCCTTGATAGCCAGCATGAATCTTTTCTAGAATATCTAAACGTAGCGATGATGGAATTATTAAGCGGGAGTCTTTCATTAACATTCTTTTCTGCATTGTAATTGTTGCTCTTTCAAAATAATAAGGTAACAAGGTACTAGTAATTCGATTTCTGTCCGGCCAACCTTCCGAACAAAATTCCACAAGTTTCGTACAAACCGGATCTTCTTGTTGGTGTCGGCGAATTTCTTCTAGCCTTCTCTCACTAGCTGGTATGTTTTGAACAATCTGTGCAACATAAATGTTCAAATCTTGGGATAAATTGTTATCAGATTTTGTAGGTTGTTTCATAATAGGAGCTCGAGACAATACATCCGCTACAACCAACTCTTTTCCTAGTATGTGACGAATAGTAAACGAATATTTCATCAGCCTCATCTTGAATCTCTGTATTCTTGGAGGAAGTTGGTCTAATATCTTCGAGCTAAGCAGAGGAACCAAGGGTTTATGATCTGTTTCTATCGCAAAATCCATTCCTAAAATATAATCATTAAATTTCTCACAAGCCCAAGTTGTTGCCAATGCTTCCTTTTCAATCTGAGCACATCGTTCTTCGGTAGTTGTCATTGATTTTGACGCATAAGCGACTGGTTTATTTTCTCCTTTCTTATTTAATTGCCAAAGAACTGCTCCTATACCATACGACGATGCGTCGGCTGCCAAAACAGTTCGCTTCGTTGGGTCATAATAGGCTAAAACTCGTACAGAACTTAATTCAGTTTTCATCTCTTCAAAAGCTTTTTGTTGAGCACCTCCCCACTGAAATTCATTCTTTGTACTCAATAGATCTCTAATAGGTTTTGTTTTTTCAGACAAATTTGGAATGAATTTTCCCAATTGATTAACCATTCCCAAAAATCTTCGCACTTCACTCACATTTTGTGGCACTTCCATACCTTGTACTGCTTCAATCTTTTCTGGGTCTACTTGAATTCCATCTTCACTCACTATATTACCTGCAAACTTTACCATCTTCTTAGCAAACTCACACTTCTCAGGATTTAGTGTTACTCCAGCATTGTCAAATTTTTTCAGCACAGCTTTCAGTCTACTGTCGTGTTCATTTTTTGTCTTTCCATGAACAAGTACGTCGTCAATTATGCTTACTTAACCATCTTGTTTCTCCAGCATCTGTTTCATCCTTTTCTGAAAATACTCAGGTGCAGATTTAATAGCGAAAGGCATTCTGTTGAAACAGAATCTTCCGAACGGAGTAATAAATGTAGTTACAATCTAGCTTCGAAAAATATTTTGATCCTCTTATTTCTGCCAAAAGACTTTCGATCTTCGGAAGTGGATAAATTTCTCGCAAGACCCACTCATTTAACTTTGTGAAATCAACACAGATCCTTATTTTAGCATCTGCTTTTGGAACAACAACCATACCAGCGCACCAATCGGTAGGAATATTAACCTTTGAAATAACGCCAAGTTTTTCCATGCGCGTCAATTCATCATGAACTTTCTTTGTCATCGTTAAAGGTATTCTTCTAGGTGTGGTTAACGCAAATGGGATAGCACCAGGTTTTAATTTGATGTTGTATTCTCCGTCTAATTCACCCAGACCTTTAAACAAGTTTGGATAAGTAACCTTTATTTCTTCTTCCATATCACTTGCATCATTTGACTGAATCGCTTCGACTGTCGCTATTAGATCAAGGGCATTGATAGCTGGACGTCCCACCAATGGCTCTTTCAAATTTTTCACAATATAAATATCTTGCTCTGTTGTTTTTGAAGTAGCAGTTCTCAATTTTGCTCAAATTTTTCCCTTTACTGACAGCTTTGCTTGATTTGGCCCGAACAATTCTTTATTAGTTGATTGCATCCAAGTTATGCCTGTTTGCATAAACACCGGTTCTGGAATCACCGTCACAACAGCGACCGTATCAATCTTAATTTTCACTTTAGACTTTCCTAATAATAAGTCGATTGCCCATTTTCCCTCATTTTCTATATCGTTAATTGTCCCAAAAAAATATCTCCTGGGGAATCCGTGCTTTTGTCATCAACTGATTGAATTTTTGCGCTTGAGTTACTTCTGCATACCCCTGCAAAATGCCCTTGTATATTACACTTTAAACAAGTTTTATTGTTCGCTGGACAATCCTCTCTTTTGTGAATTGTTGATCTTCCACATCGAGAACATTGACGGTTTTTCTTTCTCGAATGTTGATCGGGACTCCTATTCTGATTCCATTTTAACTTCGATTTTTGTGTCGTATCATTACCTTTTCGTTGATTTGTTCTTACGCGACCAATCAGCCCATTTTCGCTGTCTCCTTTTAGAATATCGTGATGGTGCTTGACAAGCTCCGATGATATTTCACCTCCCTAATAGCTTTCTCCAATGTTAATTTATCATCTTGCATTAGCCTTTGTGAAAGGTTTGCATTTTGTATACCGACGACAATTCTGTCTCATATCAACTCGTCTTTCAGTGTTCCGAATTGGCAAGTTTCCGCCAGTTTGTACAAATCTTCCACAAAGTCGATGACTGATTCTTTTTCACCCTGTATTCGTTTATTGAACCGAGCACGCTCGAAAATTGTGTTCGATCGACCAACAAAGTGCGATGCAAATTGTTCTACAACATTTCCGTACACCATATCTCTTTCGCTTATTTGAAAGCTTTTTAAAAGATCATTGGTATTGCCTCCCATAGCATATACCAAAGTATTGATTTGTACTTTATCATCTTTTTCGTCTAAGCCAGCTGCGATGCGATAACATTCGAATCGTTCAATCCATCGCTTCCAATCTTCGGGCTTTTTCGATTCTAATTTTTCTGGCAATGGAATTTGTGTTTGAAATGCCATTTCTTATTTATCTCCACGTCTCTTGTCCACTGGTCTTTACCATTTTAGACAGAATCCTATCGCTGCCACCATGTAGAGTTTTTATTAAGTGCCCTCTTATCTAAATGTCCTCTATATATATACATTATAAGCGGAAGTAATATTCAACAGGAAGTGACGTCTACACAGAAAACACAGAGCCGTTTGGTGAAAGTATGAACCGGGATCTGTATTCTTTCATGCCTTCTGGTGTTTTGTCCCTTTGTGAGGGTAAAACATTGCTAATGACAATGTGAAACTTGATATCATCATTGTTCTAGAAAATAGTTCCATATAAATTCCTTACATGACCATTTTGGTGTAATTTATAATCATCAAATGTTCTCCAAGATGCCAACATTTCTTTGTCATATTCTGCTTTACTAACTATTAAATGATTGAAAATATCCAACAGTCCAAATGTTGGTAAAGCTGACATGTCATTTGATGTATGGGTCATTTTAATTGGATCTTGAAGGGGCTTTCCAGCAGGAAGTGTCAATCGTTCTTGAAGCAATGCTCCAAGGAATCCTTTGAAAAATCAGGATCAATAGGTAGTTTTGCCTCCTCAGTGGCTTCTACTAACTTTATGAGATCAGATTTTAAATAGTTTGTAGTTGGTACACCTTTTCAAATCTTTAACTTTCCAGTCTTTGAAATTATTTCTCTGGTGAAATTGCTCATCCATGACAGCTGTATTAGTGTCAACATTCTTCGCAATGTTTTCATTTTCAAGCTTTTCTTGTTTGGTTTTACAAAATATGGTTTTATGTTTACATAGACAAGATGTGTTTTGGGGTTTGGATTTGCGGGATATTGTTTTAGGTTTTGATGGACAAGGTACAGTTCTAGTTTTGAGTAGAGATGATTGGTTATTAGAAAGAGATGGTTCTTCCTTAAGTTCAAGATCAACCAACACAGGTGGTTGGTATTCATTGGCAGGCATTGGGGCGAGACAACAACTATTGATAGGTTGCAAAATGATTGAAATGGCAAGCAGCTCTGTGAAAGTATGCAAGACAAAGTGATTGGACAATCACAGATTGGATGATATTTTAACAATGGACGTAACTCCAGGCGAGGAGTGAAATAAAACCATTTCTGCTCAAGCATAGCATAAACACAAATTTCATGCTGCAAGGCCGTGGCACAAGCGTACATATCCACTGTTTCTTCCCACGTACCGGACATAATGCTTCGCTCCAGGTGCTTTTCCATCGATTCGTATCGAAATAAATACGGTCGAAAAGTAGCCGGATTTTGTATCAAAATATCGTTACACATTTCTCGAATGTGAGCAAAGTTTTCGTCGCTTTCACCGTTTATAGCCAACACAACTGCTCGATAAAAGCAATTGCCGTCTCCACATACTTTTATTTCTTTTCTCCCAACTGGTTACGAATACCGATTACAACAAATAGCCATTATAATGGAAGTAGGTGCTTTAAATTTAGAATTCTCAAAAATATCACTATTACAGATAAATTTCTGAAGAAATGTTTGCCCCCTGGCGATCCCAAAATGCATTGCAAAAACCGCGCAAAGTTAAGGGAGACTGGCAACCGGCAAATACCTCATTGGTTCGAGAGCAACTCATTGAGTTCTATAATAACTGGAGCGGCTATCTCAAGCGCAGCCTTAGATATCTGATGACGCCAAAAAAATGGCGGATTTCGTCCGTTGCCGCTGAGATTTACCGAAATTGACCGCTTTTCCGAATATTTCACAACTAAATATTGCATTGAATTTTAAGTTCTTTATAGTTTGTAAGAGATGATTCCCATGATAATATACATGTAAATTTAGCGTGCACAAATCGTAAATTGCTGTATCAGTAACGTTGAAACAGGGGTGTAAATCCTGGAGAGGGGATTAGTATGTGGTGGCTCAGCTTCTCCCCTTCAAAAAGTTAGCAGTTTTGTCGAGCAAAGCATTTAATTTTTCGGAAATTTAAAAAAGGCAAATATTAGCGATGACGTTTGGATCAACTCATAACTAAGTAAAAAGCGATTTTGCTGGTATTAACATACAAAATTACACTACGTTTTTGTTGGGCAAATCAAATTCTGCAACGTTTCTCCTCTCCATTCTCGGAACTCAAGTCACACCCCTGCATTCAAGTAACATTCTCTTAATTTTTTTTTAAGTTATTCGAAATTTAACCGCGTTTCGATTGCTGTTTTCACTATGATAACGGCCATAGATGTCTATGATATTGCAGGAAAAATAATATTCTATTATCATTCAAAGTGAAGAGTTTTTGACGACGACCATTTGCTTTGTTTGTAATGGTTTTGAAAGTGATTCAATTGTTGTAGGAGTGAACGGCAAATAACAAAATATGTCAGGTATTGTCTAGTACGAAAGTATTTTTTGCATTTTAGCAGTTTTAATTGCTTTTGAACAAACTAAATCACATATTATGACAAAGATCTGATATTTTAGTTCTCAAAAAATTTTTGTAAGATTTTTTGTTGTACCCATTTGAGATTATTTAACTGTGTTTTTTTTTCAATATAAAGAGTTAGTGAACTTAAAAGTATCACATAAATTCAAGATGTCTTAGCTATATATTTTCTAAATGAACAACAAAATATTTATTTCTTTTATATGTACGCCTTGTCATTTAAGTCTTTGCTCATGAATCTTGTTGTTTGCTGTAAGTCAGCTTCAATACTGAATATTACCCCTATACTGATTCTGAACAAAGAAAAACACATTGTTACATATGCTTCAATCTGGTCAACTAAAAGCCTATTTTTAGTTGAAAATACTTGAAGTGTAAACCTGCAACTCTAGTTATCATATTTCTCACATTTACAAGAAAATATCCCTTAGGGAACTTTAAGAAATGCACTGTTTTCATTAAAAATGGAATTTGTTCTTTGCTTTATGATGAAGTAATGGCAGTTTTCAGCAATTTGATAGGCATACTTTACAATGTGGTGATATTTGCTATGAACATGCACACTGCATATTTTAAATCAGTAAATATTGGTATTAATTGTAATCGTGAATATCACATTTAGGCAAAACATGTGTCTGGTTATGTGAACAGACAGGATTCAGGAAGTGAAGTGGGAGATAGTACTGCAATGATCTTTGTGGGTAAAACTGAATTTCAGGATGTACTGTTCTGTTTACAACATAGGTACGGTAATGCTCACAAAACTGTTTTGTTACAAAATTTCAGCGGCAAAATACACCCTTTCAATTGATGAGTTTAAAACATGGATTGATTTAATCTCAGCAAAAACAGGCAGAAAATTGTTGAAGCCCACATGGATAATTGCCACAATTTTGTAGAGTGTTCCAAGGATTTTTACCCAGGAAGTCCTATAAAAAAATAGTACATACTTCAAAATTTTCATTTATTAATGAGCACACATAGGTCAGATATTGCACACCAAGCAGAGCCAATGGTTGTAGAAAAATTTCCCATGGATGAGACATGACAACTTACTTGTATGTCCACTTACTTGTACACAAGATCTTGATCATTCAAGTGGCCATCAATTTGCTTTAATTCTTCTTTTGATGGATCATGTAAAACTGAATGTTGCGAACCTTGACAATGACAAAAAGAATGTGCAGCAAGTAAAAATTATTGCAAAAGTTGACAGCTGATAAAAATGTAAATGCAGAGACTTCAGGGAATTTGGGCATTGAACCATTTCATGTTTGGATTGTACAACCTCAAAGACACAAACATTTATCACTTACACTAATTTTCTCTGCAGGTTAAATAAATATTGTCATTCAATATTTAAGTAATGTATATACCTGATCCACATTCAAGAGGCTTCATAATATAACAACTGTAAATGGCACATTGATGAAATTTCCAAGGGAAACAGCAACTTGCTTGAAGTGTGTGCTTTGACTAAAACCTCATGCACCAAGATCGTACCATTGGGCCAAGCCTGCAAAAGTATTAATTGTGAAACTTGTACATTGCCTTGAACTAGACTAAATATCACAATAATAAGGTTTCACAATGTAAATTACATTACTAAAAATAATTGGCATGCCATTTACCATTAGCCATTATATAATTTTGTATAATTCTACTGTTTGTTTTTCTACAAAGCAGTTACCTGACAATGGTTCTTGGTAGTGGATTATGTAGTGCATCTTGGGGATAATAGATGCAGCGGGGTACTGTTCAACAAATCGCATATGATGTTCTTCAATTATAGTCTGCAAGTAGCTCGCTCGTTCACCACTAATGACAGGTGAAAACACCAATTCAACTATTTCAAGCAGTAATATGAAGAGCTGAGGCTTTTCATCTTCTTCAAGAGAATTGTGTGTCGCATTTAATGTCTTCATACTAATTGCTGATGGTCTATTCTTGTCATTAGAATAACCAAAATCAAAATGGATAAGACGGTCGTTTAATTCATCCAATGAAAGGAACTTTTCACGAAGGATAGCATGCTTTAAAAATTCTTTGGCTTCATATTGAAGTCAGTCCTCAAGAATATCATGCATTGCATCCCCTGGTAAGCCCCCAACAGCATGGAAATACCGCGATTCATTTAGAATGGATGGATGACAAATGCCAGTTTGAACAGATATAGCTCCATCCTCGTCTTCTAACAGCCTTCTGCTGATAAAATTATACGACTCTCTGGTTCTCAGTTAATGTTGCTCATGGAGCTATATGAAAGTGAAAATATTGAATAAAGCTGGGCATCCATTCGCCACACGTATCAATGAATGCTAGGTATTTTACAAAGGTTGCACAATAGGAAGCTCCTCTGGTCTTGAGGGTAAAAATTAGCATTGCCTGTATGACTGTTAGTTACTGCAATCTGCAACGGAAACATCATTTACAATACATGAAAAATATAGTCACAGTTAAAACCTGTGCCTTTCGTAATAAGTATTTATTTTTACCTTTGTAGCTAGATCAATAGACAAACCCAAGCATTCACGACACTTAAGATTTGCAGCAGAGCCAATCTTAAAACCTCCTACTTCTTAGCAACCAAGATTATCTCCAGACACATATGCAATGGTACCCCTAAAGTTTCTTGGAAACCCTTTGATTTTTAATTGATGTCCTTCATCTTAGATCCAACACACAATGTCATTATCTACCAGAGGTGCTAAAAAGGGGTTGGGTTGGGGCAAAGAGGGGCGACTGCACCCTTCCGAATATTTCCCATAGAAATTAGATCTTCATAATATATAACCTGAAAATGTCAGTCTTTTTAAACAACGCGCAATAAATGTATGTAACATTCACGGGGTGTCCCTCCCTTCCAAAAAAAATAAAAATCCTTCATCTACCATAGAATGCAAAGGACAGAAACAATGGCTTAACACAAATATGTATAGATAGCACAAAATAGATGAGTATACACTCCTCTATACTTTCAAGTAAAATAGTGGTCTAAAAATAGGTACTCAATGTGTACATGTGGGTAGCCTTTCAATCAAATAGATTATAAATAATACTAGTGGTACTATTTATAATCTCCATGCTTTCAATAATATAGCAACAAATGAAGTAAATCAACAAATAAAGTTTACATGATACGTATATTCTTCAATATTATTTACAGCAAACTTGTTCGAAGTTTATGAATGTGTTTTACGACCATTTTTCAGGCAAATGAGCGAGTAAGTTTTGTTTGATCTTCGAACGCAGATGTATGCTTCAGCAATACTGCAATAATTTTATTGCATTCATTGCACAAAGCATTACAAATTCACAAATGTGCAATCAAGAAACCAAATATAACTTAAATACTGCTTAGAAAAGAACTTCATGTTGTTTAAAACAATCACTTTGACACACAAATATAATTTTTCCTCACGATAAATTCGCCGGCTTTTGCAAAGAGCTGTGGCCTCTGGGATTGTCCACTGTTTATTCATTCCGAAGATTGCCAAAGAAGTTGATTGCTTTAATTTTGCAATGACGTCACCATGCAGGCACTTCTCAACTCACACATTGTGGTTAACCGCACATGCGCATACATATGTGTAATCAGTGTCCCAGTTCAGGTTTGAAGTTTTTAGGCACACCACGTTGTACTTTTTCAAGTTCAGAAAGCTCTTCCATGAATGAACATAACAGAGAATTAATACCATAATTCTTAATAACAGGTCTGCTTGCAAGTGAAATTAGTTGTATATCTTTCAACTGCGACCGTGGTAAAATGTTACCCAATGTGTAGTAAACAAGTCCTATGTCAAATATAGAGAAAACAAGCAAATTAGTTTAGAATGTTTTTAAAGTTGACTTGCAATTTGTGTTTTGTGAACATGAACTCATTTGTGCAACACTTTGTGGCAACACTTTGCTGCAACACTTTCGACAAAAAGTCAAAATTATAGTAAATTAATTAGGGAGGAAAGGATTAGGTCAGACAATAAATCTGCAAAGATTAATAAATGTGGCTGATGTAGACCTATAAGTACTGTACCTAGTTTATGTTTCCCTGTCTTGCTTCCCAGGGGATTGACACTTTCTACTTCATCATAATATAATATAATTTGAAGAGCAGTCGGATCGATGGAAAACAAGGGATGGCTTTTGAATTCATTGCCATCACAATAATCTGATAACAGCCCATCTTGTCTTTGGTGTGAATGCAAGACCTAAATAAGTATATATATATCATTTATAAGTATATATGTATCATTTAAAGTGCAGGAGTCACCATTTTACTATGGTGATAGCCGGGAGGGTACATTGATATACACTTTGTATATTACGCTCGCTGCGCTTGCGCAGTTTGAGCGCTCTCGGATTGTGTAGGGAATAACATATAGAGACGTTCACCGCTTTTGCTTTGCGCAAAGCTCACCTTTATAGGTTTGAGCGCTCTGGTGACTCTACAATACAATCCATACAATGTGTTACCGTACATCCTGTGTCCCAAGTGAAGGAGTCGCCATTTTACTATGAAGACATTGCTAAAATTTTGATATGATGTGGAAAATTTCTCCCAAGTTAGACATAACAGTTATCTTTGAAATATTTTAGGACATTTCTCATATATATAACGCTTTTATTCATTGACACCGACGAAAACAGCTTGTTTTGCGTACGAGACCTACGTTGTTTACTCAAAAAAAATGCCGATCGAGGGTTAATGATGTAAAAAAATACACTGTTTCACGATATATCAATCAAGAAATTCTTTTATTACCAAAAATAACATATAAAAAAACAATATAAAAACACGTGTTTCAATGGTATATTTTGTAAAAACTACCGCCCTTTTCGTAGTCAAGGTCAGTTAGACGTTGACAATGCCAAGGTCGGGCAAAGGTCGCATCCTTGGTAAGCAATAGGAATTTTTTAAAGCTGACATGCGTGATGTCGTTAATTGTATTTTACTGTTAGCAAAAATAAGAATGTATGATTTCTCAAAAGCGATTTTGCCAGACAAGTTAAAACTCTGTACTTCAGAAAGCATTTTGGGCAGTTACAAAGTTTTAACTTGCCTAGATAAATCTCTTTTAAAGAAACCACACGTTCTTTTTGCTAACAGTCATGACAAATACATTTAATGACGTCACACCTCAATTTCTCATAATCATGCCTGCTAAAATCAATAACTGGGTGACTAACGAACTAACACAAAAATCTAAATCAGGGATGTGTATTCACGATTTTTTTGGTAGGGGTGTGTGTTTGGGAATAGCTTGGTTGTGGTTTAGGTTACTACTTGTCTAGAGTGTATGTGATTTCTGTGAGTACGTATTTGTTGCCAAAGGATGTCAGACTTTTTTTGTTAAATTCTGTTACATATTTATTGCGTTCGTAGATTTTACCAATTATAATGGCATCCTCCATTTATCTCTAATCACAATTGCTTTTGATTTGACTGGACTCCAGATTTTTTCGATTAACTTACTTAAAACAATTACTACGCGCGCTCTTATACACTTATAATTGATATGAACCTTCAACGCCGATAGAATTACTACGATTATATACAAATATATGTTAACTAGGCTTTAGTATTTTGAAGAGAAGTGGACACATCTTCCCATCCCACCCCCTAATCCAAACTATGTGTTGTAAATTTACATTATCACCTTGTTATATGCGTTTTTGTTGTAATGGGCTGCTTGCGTCTCTATTTGGTAAATGATAAAAAATAAATTTATTTGTCTTTTACTACTTTTAAATGAAAGCTTTAATGAAAGCTTAAATGAAAGCTCTTTTATAGGGATCTATTGAGATGAAAATCTATAACCGATTCAAAAAATTGCAAAGAAAGAGATCTAACACGCCTGTTACCAATGTCTCGAAAAATAAAGGCAAAACAACAAAGAAAAGGAACAGTCACTGTTGGACGAACGTTCCCGAGCCGTGCAAAAGTGAAGATCTTACCGCAGTGGTATCAAAACTAAAAAAGGAGTGGCAGTCAGCTAAAAAGGATCATGAAAAAATTCAGGAGTTGATGGCTGCATGCTATGCCTCAAGGAGATCACTTGTCTTGGAAGACGTCAGAAGAATAGTGAAAGTTGTTGAAATGTTCTCTCCTTTAAAAAATCTGCTATACGTTAGTAGCTAGTAGTATTTTTATCCCATAAAATACGTACATAAGTTTAGCAAAGCTTATAGGTAACTGCTGTACATTGTATTACTGCAGATCAAGGCTGAATTTGCAAATGTTATGGGGGAATAAAGACGTAGCTACACAGGTAAAGGAAAACTTCAACAAAGTCTGGCGTCACAGGCTGTTGGCATATGCTGAGAAAAATGGTGGTAAACATTCAAAAGACTTGAACAAAATGCACAATGCTATTGACAGTGGTATCCTTGATGAAGGTATGTCAGCTGATAATCAACTTCATACACATCAGAAATTCTCTTGAAGAAAATAAAACTAAGAAGGATCAGCAGTTGTTTCTCGATCAACATTTGTGTAGTAATGTGTGCTATTTTTTAGGCGAATGTGCTGGTAGAGCAGCTATCAAAATCGCTCAAATTGTCTTCAAGCTTCCAAACAGTAGGAGGACGCCTCATGTTAAAGAAGCTGTTATCAAAGTTGTTAAGGTAAAACCGGCATTATATCTTTGCTATAAAATGAGTATTACCATACTACTTCATTTTTGTTTCTCACATAACAAAAAGTAACTTGTGAACCCTAATGAAAGTAGACACTTAAGACTTTATTGTATAGTCTCAAGCTAATTTTCTAAATTTTCTGCTGTCTTTTTATCGTTGAATGGCGCTTTCCTCGATGAAAAAATAAGAAAGCAAATTCAACCTTGTATTTTGGTAGTGGATGACATTTATCAAAGTGACATTATATATGTTGTCGCAGCAGGAATAGTTTTGTGCCATGTAACAACCAAAAAGATTGGCGATGCTCTGGTTGCTTTGTTGGCCACGTACTATATGTACAATATAATATACATTGAGGGCAAGAATGTCTATAGCTTTCTTGACATGGCATTATTGGGAATTATCCCAGAGAAGTGTCCATCTTCTGTGAAAAGTTTAGTTGGAGTGTTATCAAATGTGTTCAACTAATGATGAATGCACATGGCTATAAAGATTATGGTTTATTTCAATTCTTTTTTGTGAAGTTTAATTTGAGTGAGATGAAAATATGTGCATGTAAAGTATTTTAATGAAGATGTTAAGCACTTATGTGCTTACGTATATTATACGAGTCTTGTTTATTGTAAGCTTTCAGTAATTTCATTTCTTTCCAGGGCAAGGGGCTGCTTTTTAGCCATTGCCGATTTGATGAGATAATGGGGCTAAATTGGCTATTCTGTCTAGAGCTGAATTTCACACAAAAGGGGAAAAATAGCTCGCTATGGGGCTAAATTGGTCCTCTTACCTGGGGCTGTTTCAGCTACGTTTTGGGACCAAATTTGGCCCTTCTCTAAAGTATGGGGCCGTTCTGGGGTCAATATTTTGGCTCCATTTTGGGTGCTAAAATGGCCCTTTTCTTTTTACTGTGTAGTACAGTACAATCACTTTCAAAAGATATCAGTTTCAAATCCACCCCCACCCCCAATCTCAGGGAGTAGAGTGAAGGTAAATAGTAGTATCACTAATACTGTGGTATTGGCATCGGAAGTCAAGCCAACAGCTCCTAGCTATAGCAATGCCAACCAAACCCAATGAATTTGCAGACATTTACTCCAAAGTCTATTTGTCTACACATTTCAATTTTCTGAAGTATTATTTCGTAGACACCGAATATCCTTTGCTTCCCTATTAATGTTTTTTGAATACAACGACTACAACATGATGAAAGGAAACATTTTTAAAATACAGAAAGAAAAGGAATGAACTACAGATGTGAAACATGAAGCCAACGACCGAGCTAGGTGGGCAGCAGAGTGCAAGTTTATTCTCAAAGAACATCTATAGCGATACAAAGATTCCAGCCACGCCTGGCATTTTTGCATGCCAAAACGCTAGTTGGTAAGTCATTGTGTCCAGCGGTTTTTGCACAAAATACTTAATTAAAATAATTAATTACTGAAGATGGCGGCTGTTTCAAATGTGCGATTTTCAGCAGAAGTTTTACATCAAGAGGAGATATACAGCAGAGCCGTTGAAGAGCCGCATTCCTCCTTAAAAAAAGTTGAAGAGGCAATTTGCGCATTAGCAAGGGAAATGCAATGCGAAAATGTCTCAAAGAAGTGTGTCGAGCAAGTACAAGCTATGCTTGAACTTGCAAAGAGATCTACTTCCACGCACAACAATAGTTCGCTGAGATTGATGGGACTCTCTATTAATCCAGCCGAGCTTTTAAAAGAGGAGTCACGAATTTGGCTAATGGGGATTCGTCGACGACTTGGTGGCAAAAAAAGCATCAGAAACCCATATTATGGGGAAATTACAAGGGACACTCCTCATGCTTTTTTTGCTACTGTTCGCACTTTGGATGGTTTTGTGGCTCCTTTTTGTTACCAAGTTGAGAAAAAGAAGGCTGAGGTGATATCCTTCACCTCCATGCGCCTTTTGAATGAGTTGCTTGTTTTGTGGTCTGGCTTGTCCAAAGAAGTTGCTGCTTACCTAAGGCGAAGTTTTACCGGACGTCGAAAGGGTCAAACAGCAGCAGTTATGGTTACCGAGGTGAAAGACTTTGTTTTTATGTACAAAAAAAGGCCTGGAAAGCTTATCATTGGATTTAACTATGGAGAGTGGAATATTAATGGGTTCCTCAACATGTTTGTTAGCTTATAAAATATAAATGTGTACAAGGCTTACAGTTGTGATTTCTTTGCATTGTCTATCTTTTCAGGTAAAGCAAAACCAGTCTGATTGTTCTGCTGTCATGCCTATATTTTACTGTGCTTTTATTGGAAAATAATAAATCGATTCATAATTAGCTATATAAATTTGCTTAAAAATTTTCATACAATGAGATGAGCAAACAATCAGGCTGAATTCTAATTGTTACTGTCATTACGAAACATTGGTTACATACAACATATTTTGGTTGTCTTTAGTTGTGCATTGCATTTGTTTAAATTTTCACAACTGTAAGTAATATATCAAAACCTTTAGATTTAGCATGGTGATTGTTTGGTTGGAAATTGCCTCCAAAATAATTTTTGAACGTATAATTTAATTTAGTCCTAATTTTGAAGGAAATTACTACCATCAAAACATCAAATCTATTCATATTTTTTATTTATTTGATATTGAGCTTTCCAGTTTCTTATTTTGTACATAAAGACAAACAAACAAAAAAATGCCAAACAGCAAAAGAAGCAACTCATTCAAAAATTAAGAAAAAATATGAAAAAATTCAACCTAATTCATGCCATCCCTCTAAAAACAAAGGGATGTACAAATACTTTTTAAATTTATTTCAAATTAGAAAGTTGAAACCTGACTAACAACTGAGCCATTTATTAGCTCTTGGTTATTTGTTCATTGCCTGCTTTAAAAACAAAAATAGGGCAAACTAGCACATTGCCTGTGAATAATAGACAGTAAATTTTTTAATGAGGATACCACCCTCTGGCTTCTTCAAGTTTTTATTAAATTTGACAATGGTTTAAAAAAATTAGTTAAACTACACAAATATCAGTAAATGTAAAATTCAGATGAGTATAATATATGCAAATTTGATAGTATGCATATGTAAAGCTTGTATGCTCTAACATGTACATATTCTGGTAAGATTAAGTTGCACAGATTATACTTGTCCTAATTTGATAAAAGACTAAATAGTTTTGTTACATTGTATATATACAATTAAAATTTAATGTATTGCATTAATCTATCATAGGGAACCAGCCAAGGGGTGGGACATTTAGCAACACTAACACGCTTAGCCCTCTTACTACCACATATCTGCTCATATGAGCTAGCCTTATAAACTCTTCTATACTTTTCTTTGCCCATAACTCCTTTGCTATAATATACAGCAATCGATCTTAACATATTCTCATCTGATCTTTCGAACTTCTTCAAATCTTCTTTGTAAATTTTTGGAAAAACCTTGCTCTTAAACTTACTGCACTTTTCTAATCCTTTTACTATATCACCCACTTTGCACTTTTTTTCTAATGTCTCCAACATTCCAATGGTACCAGGCTTTGTATCATCCTTACTACCTCCATGAATGGCATTAGCCGCCAACATAGTCTCCATCCTGCGTGTTCGACCAGTGGACTCCACACAACCTTGCCCAGTTGGTTTGTTTCTTTGCCTAACAACTGCCTTCCTGCCTATGCTAAAACCTTTCTCCTCTTGTTCCTCCTGCCTACTTGCACCTTCAATGAACTCTGTCCTGATGCTATCTAACTCTTCTACTTCATTCACCAATTTCTTTACCTGTAAAATTTATGAATACAGTTCCAGCACAAAAATGCCATACATATTCTGATATAAAATACAAGCACAAACAGTTCACACTAAAAATACAATTAAACTGAAACAGTACGCCTTGGCGCTAAATATGTCGATTCTGTATAAAACAATCTTTCATTAAAAAATAAGCCTATCATTACAAAATTCGACACATCATGTCAAAATATTGCATATGTTGTTGACTACTACCGTGAAATTGGCACCACATTGGGCACCACATTCAACACAACATTCATCACAACATTCATCACAACATTCATCACCACATTCAACTAAAATTTATCATTCAAAATGATAAATGGAAACATCGTCTTTAAAACACGTTTTCCATCAAATACAACCGTAAAAAACATTTCTTAACTGTTTATTACTATTTTACTATCCTTAACCATCACAAAGAAAGTATAAAAGTCAAAAAATTGAACAAAACACTAAACTTTAGGTTACAGTGTACTTTTCATTTCCCTTAATTCGCGTATAATTTAAAAACTACACGGTAGAATTTTTTAGACTTGGCCAGAATATAGATAATTATATTGTCTAAAATATATCCAAAATCTGGAGAGTGCACAAAAAAATAAGTTGTAGAAAATCATCTACAAAGTTGGATGACTCAAATGCGCGTAATATAATCTTAAAAAATTAACTTCCTATATCCAGGTAACTTTGCAAACAAAGGCCTATAAATAAAAAACTACACGGTAGAATTTTTTTAAACTTGGCCATATTGTGGATATTTTTATTGCCTAAAATATATCCAAAATCTGGAGAGTGCACAAAAAAATAAGTTGTAGAAAATCATCGACATAGTTAGGTGACACGAATACGCGTAATATGATCTTATATAATTAAGTTGAGAATTATATTATACTACGCGCATTTGAGTCATCCAAATTTGTCGATGTTTTTCTATTATTTATATTTTTGTGCACTTTCCAAATTTTGGATATATTGTAGACAATATAAAATTCTATAATATACTTGAGTTTAAAAAATTCTACCGTGTAGTTTTTTAGCTATAGAGCTGTTTGTCGAATGTGGTGCCAACTTTACAGTTTATACCAGAGTACATTCTCAAGGAATATTATTCCCTTTATATTTTTGTGCACTCTCCAGATTTTGGATATGTTATAGACAATAAGAATATCTACAATATGGCCAAGTTTAAAAAAATTCTACCATGTAGTTTTTTATTTACAGGCCTTTGTTTAGGAATGACTTGAAATTCTTAACTTAATTATATAAGATCATATTACGCGCATTCGTGTCACCTAACTATGTCGATGATTTTCTACAACTTATTTTTTTGTGCACTCTCCAGATTTTGGATATATTTTAGGCAATAAAAATATCCACAATATGGCAAAGTTTAAAAAAATTCTACCGTGTAGTTTTTTATTTATAGGCCTTTGTTTGCAAAGTTAGCTGGATATAGGAAGTTAATTATATAAGATTATATTACTTGTATTCGTGTCACCTAACTATGTCGATGATTTTCTACAACGTATTTTTTTGTGCACTCTCCAGATTTTGGATATATTTTAGGCAATAAGAATATCTACAATATGGCCAAGTTTAAAAAAATTCTACCGTGTAGTTTTTTATTTATAGGCCTTTGTTTGCAAAGTTACCTGGATATAGGAAGTTAATTATATAAGATTATATTACGCGTATTCGTGTCATCCGACTTTGTAGATAATTTTCTACAACTTATTTTTTTGTGCACTCTTCAGATTTTGGATATGTTATAGACAATAAAAATATCTACAATATGGCCAAGTTTAAAAAATTCTACCGTGTAGTTTTTTATTTACAGGCCTTTGTTTAGGAATGACTTGAAATTCTTAACTTAATTATATAAGATCATATTACGCGCATTCGTGTCACCTAACTATGTCGATGATTTTCTACAACTTATTTTTTTGTGCACTCTCCAGATTTTGGATATATTTTAGGCAATAAAAATATCCACAATATGGCAAAGTTTAAAAAAATTCTACCGTGTAGTTTTTTATTTATAGGCCTTTGTTTGCAAAGTTACCTGGATATAGGAAGTTAATTATATAAGATTATATTACGCGTATTCGTGTCATCCGACTTTGTAGATAATTTTCTACAACTTATTTTTTTGTGCACTCTTCAGATTTTGGATACGTTATAGACAATAAAAATATCTACAATATGGCCAAGTTTAAAAAAATTCTACAGTTTAGTTTTTTATTTATTGGCCTTTGTTTGCAAAGTTACCTGGATATAGGAAGTTAATTATATAAGATCATATTACGCGTATTCGTGTCATCCGACTTTGTAGATGATTTTTTACAACTTATTTTTTTGTGCACTCTCCAGATTTTCGATATGTTTTAGACAATATAATTATCTATATTCTGGCCAAGTTTAAAAAAATTTTACCTTGTAGTTTTTAAATTATACGCTAATTAAGGGAAATGAAAAGTACACTGTAACCTAAGGTTTAGTGTTTTCTTCAATTTTTTGACTGTTATACTTTCTTTGTGCTGGTTAAGGACAGTAAAATAGTAATAAACAGTTAAGAATTGTTTTTTACTGTTGTATTTGATGGAAAACGTGTTTTAAAGACGATTTTTCCATTTATCATTTTGAATGATAAATTTTAGTTGAATGTGGTGATGAATGTTGTGATGAATGTTGTGTTGAATGTGGTGCCCATGTGGTGCCAATTTCACGGTAGTTTATTGACTTATTGACATAAGACAAGATCGAGTAAGCAAAGATAATTTCAAATAAAACTACTAAACATTTTTTACCTTATCATCAAGACGTTTAAGCTTCTGAGACACACATTTTGCTTTCTTTTGCTTGCTCATATTTCCTTCCCATGCCAATCTTTCGTTGCGCATGTATTCCCCAACATTGAATCGTTTGGAATTCGTTGCCTTGCGGAACGGCATGATTGACGACGCTAAATTATCCCATTTTCTTCAAAACAAAAAATATACGATTGTAAGAAGATTATTTATCTTACCAAATAACCAAAATCTAAACAAAAGAATGATCGGATAAAGAAACCTATACAAACCGAAGTTAGAGTAAATTATCAAACTTCGCCAACCGACGCCATTTCGCCAAAAACCCTCGAGCAACAAGCTCGTCTGTTGAAAAACAATATGTGTAACCATAGCAATTGAGTTATCAAAATGATCCTCTAGTTATCCTCTATAACACTCTTGTGTTCCCAAGTAGCTCAAGGAAAACGTTTGCTGGAAAATCATCGACAAAAATAAGGAATTTGCTGTTCGATAAATTCGTTACCAAGCTTCGAAAAATGTCGCGCGCCGGCAATAAAATTTGGCACATTCTAATTCTCTAATTTTGCGCACAAAAATGCCAAGCGTGAGCTATGTTCATTGCAACGCCCTTATTCCGTCGTGCCAGACAGTGCTGGGAGGAAAAGTCCGTCTTCAGTACACACCGGTACAAGACAAGACATTGATGACCACTACACTCGCGCGACCAGTATGCGCGTATCGCCTGATTTTTTAGTAACAATATAATTTAGGCTATAAAAGTCGCTCATCATTTCTCTGGTCGAAAGTCGAAAGTCCACTGCTACATATTTTCAAAATTTTGATCAGTCGTAGGGGCAAAACAAGTGGTACGTAATTATCATTATATTTTGCTCGATCTTACTGTTCACATTTTACTGTTTTGCATTATTTTATCAGTGACAATTAATTGAGATTCTGACATCATTTTAGACTTTCTTGTGCCATGCTATTATATGTATACGGTATCAGACTATCTGTAACTGATTGTTTTTTATTGCTCGAAATTGTATGTGTATGGACACAAATATCAATTTAAATATATCTACTTGCTAAATTTACGGACGTAATAAGTGCATTGCTTAGCTGCAAATTTTTCAGATTACTTATCAACTTATACGCATATATTACAATGCTTTGTACGATTATCATACACAGGGTGTATGGGAAGGAGACATTTTGCTTGAATTTCAATTCCCCATCCATGTACTCGCTGCTATTCCTATAAGCCATAATGAGCAAAATATTTTTAAATTTATGTGGTTAAACTATATTACATGCATTTGTTACAAATTCATAGCAAAAAATCATAAGCCCGTTGTCTTAACATAGTGATCAGACGTTAAAATTTTAACAACTTACCAATTTCTAAGAGTTTCCCTTTTTATACACTGTGTTGAGCAATGACAGAAATTAGCTTTCCCGTGCCAGACAGTGGCAGGTAGATAT
The DNA here is from genome assembly GCF_021976095.1 of Xenia sp. Carnegie-2017. Lineage (NCBI taxonomy): Eukaryota > Metazoa > Cnidaria > Anthozoa > Malacalcyonacea > Xeniidae > Xenia > Xenia sp. Carnegie-2017. Next base: position 588,732 of record NW_025813488.1, read on the forward strand.
CATGAAAGAGGTAATGAGCTATACTAGCACATCGAGTTTTGACCAAATCCCTTCATTATTGTTTCTATATCTTAGCGTATTTATTCTAGTATGTTCGCTTGAATCTATACCATTCCTGTTATTTTATAAATCATTCAATTTTAATAAGTTGCATGGCTATCAGTCAGTTCTTTGCATATGCCTGACTCTGACTCTTACGGTGGCGTCATTACTCTCGCCAGCGTCAGCGTAATGTAAGGTCAAAGTTAATCTTGATCGCATGGAAATGGCCGTATGATTCATTGCAGCAAAACAAAGGCATAGGAACTCAATTTCATTTCGATTGAACGAATCTCTCTCAGGGTTAGTTCACTAAAATGTAAATTAATCAAACGTGACATATGGCCTACAACAAAATAGGCAGTGGCGTAGCTAGCGAAAAACATTTGGTCGGGCGAGAAAATTTTCCGAATTTAGACTCCCTAGAACGTCGGAAATGGCTATCTTAGAAAGCAAATGCGTGATATTTATGCAGGAAATAGAACCATTTTGGTTATTTTAAATTGCCGAAGGATCTTATAGTAAAGCAGGAAACAGTTCAAAAATAGTTGCAGATATGTGATTTATTTTTTCAACACCACATACATAAATAGATACCTATGTACATCTTGTAAAGAAACTTTGACAAAAGAACCGAAAAAGGCTCAGATTTGTCATCAACAACTATCAAAAGTTGTGATGAAATTGTCGTGCTGAAATGACAATCATCATTGACTGCATTAAAAAATTCCCGGAAAAATTCTCACATGGCATGGACGTAAGACATCATCAGCTTGCTATCAGCCATATATGAATACCTATTTGTATAAGAAAGCAAGTCTTCGTGGTTTTTCAGTGAACTTCTTTACTACCTCATCATGCAATGTGTTGGCGTCTTCTTTCTCTGACAGTATGTCTGTGTGAATGGAAATCCTGCAAAGAGAACTAAAACGTCCTTGGCTCATAGTATTTCTAAGATAATTTTTTACCCTCTTCAAACAAGAAAATGACCTCTCAACTGAAGCACTTGTAATTGACAAAACCCCATTTAACTTTAACAGTTTTACAACTTCTGGAATACTAGATTGATAATGGAACTGAAAAATATATTTCAATAATTCATCGCATGAATCACAGTGAAAGTCTTTATCTCTGTAAATAAAACAAAGTTGGCTAACTAGCATTGGTATGTCAAACATATCACCATAAACCTCCTTTAGAAGATTTATCTTTTCTGAGGGCACTTCACCTTTCCACATCTTAAACACCCTAGGGTTAACAAGGTCAAAAATCTAAAACGCTCCATATTCTGAAATCGCTCAGTCAGCATAGTCACAACTGTGTCAAGAATTTCAAAATACATTTGTTTGTAATTATGCCGTTGGTCATACCTGGTTACTGATGGTCCCACTTTCTCAACAGCCAGGTTGTACACCTGACAATATTCTGTATCATTTCTCAGAGAAGCAGCAAAGGCCTTGAATCTCTCAAACCTACTCATTCCATAATGATAGTCAGTGTCCTTGTCTTGCAAGATAGAATAAAGTATGGCTGACTGCTCAAGAATTCTCTGGAAAACATGTACCAAGAAACAAAACAAGAAGCCATTAAGGTAGCCAAGTAAACCAGTAACCTTACTTAACGTTTCATCATCCCAACCTATTGGATTATCAGTAAGATTTTCAAATATGTCTATCAGTTTCTCATAGTTAGAATGCAAGACATTGATGACATGAGCCCTATAATACCATCTTGTGTCACCAGGACTAGGAAACTCAAGCCTATGGGATGATAGTAAAGCTTTTCTTTTGGGGGGAATTGCTAGTAAAGGTGCAGAAAGCACTAATATTAACAAAGAAAATCTTAACAGGTGAGATGGAGGATGCAGCTTGACATAATACTAGATTTAGTCTATGGGCAGCACAGTGAACAAATTGAGCATAAGGATAATCCTGCTGAACTTGAGCTTGAACACCATTGAGATGACCAGACATAACAGATGCACCATCATAAGTCTGTCCAATAAATTTCTCTTTCACATTACTATATTGACTTAACTTACCCTTAACCACTGATGATATAGCAGTTGCAGTCCTATCACAACTAACATCAACAAACCCAAGCTGTCTTTCAATGACACTTTCCCCTTTGTCCATTCGAACAATTACACTCAATTGTTCTTTGGTAGAAATGTTCATCAGTTGCCTCATCAACCTGTATAGTCAAGAAAGTGAAGCAATATATTTCCTTTAAAATCTCATCCTCTATTATCTTATCAAGACAATCAATCAAATCATTCTGAATATCAGGAGAGACTCCAGTAAACCGCCCTCCCCCAGCAAGGTGGGTTTCAGCAAGCCTTCCATGTAATCGCCTTTCAAAAACAGAATCCATCTTGGCAAAACGTTCAAGTAGCTCTCTATAATTTCCTCTATTCATGCTGCCACTAGATTCATCATGCCCCCTAAATGCAAGCTCTTGCCTAGACAAATATAAAACAGCTTCTGTTATGGTTTTCAACATTTCCCTGTTTTGCCTTACCTCCTCGTTATGACGCTGAATCTCTTCACGTCTAGTTTGTGACATGAGACAGTCGATACGAGGCTGAAAACCGTAGGTCTTCCAGGTCTTGTAGGCACCCATGTGCGATTTTGCCTTCTCATGCTTCTTACAATCGGATAGGAAATTCTTCATGTTTTTGAATCCCGTCTGCGTCCATGAAGATGACGATCCAGGGCAAAATAAAAGACAAGGCCAACAGAACAATGCATTCTTTTCTGAGCTACCACAAAGCCAATCTTTCTTCGAGTACCAACTTTCCTGAAAGCTTCTATTGCCTGTAGTCGCTTGTAAATTTGGAATTGGCCGCTGCTTTACGAGTATATTTTGCTCGCCTGATTGTCGAACAGAAAAGGGTTTCTTTTGTAGTTCACTTATTATATCGATTTCATTAGCCGAAGCCATTGTAATGTAAGTTATCACGATTTCCAAACGTATATTTCGAAAGCTCAAACTTCAGTCACGCTTTTGAAAATGAACCCCACAAGATGTTGTTAAACGTTTGAGTGTGTTCACAGCTACTCTCAACCAATCAGATTACAGATATTCCCACTATAGATTTTATTACTTGGTCGGGCTGAATTTTCAGAGCCCGACTAGATGTTGCGAAACAGCGCATTTGAGTTTGCTCAGTTGCTGTCAACCAATCAGATTGCAGATAATCCCACTATAGATTTTACTACTTGGTCGGGCTGAATTTTCAGAGCCCGACTAAACTGCGTAATGCCTGGCACTAGAAATGCACTAGTCATTGTTGCTAAGTAACGTTTAAAAATATGATAATTTGCTAATAACGACGCAATTTGACAAATATTACACTAATAGACTGTGGATTATTGCAAAAAGAGTCGCAGAATTTAAAATTTTCGCAAATCCAATTTTAAAGAAAACAAATTTTTCATTTTTGGGAAAATATTTGGTCGGGCTGGGCCCGACCAGCCAGACCGCTAGCTACGCCACTGAAAATAGGTCTTCATCATTGCAATCTTGAAATTTCATAGGACGCCAAAGTAAACAAGTGTATTGACTATATTCGCTTTAAAAGGAATTTTCTGCATAAATGGCGTTTTAAATGTATAAAATTTACTAGACCTGAGGTGCTTAATCAAAGTTATAATCTGGTGGTGTGTCGATATACGCTCAGTGCGTCCCAAATTATATGTGAGCTTCTTAATAGTTTATTATAGTAGCGAGAAACGTGCCGAGCAAAAGTCGAATTTGGATAATAAACTATTATTGGTTGAGGTTAACATCAAGAATAATTTAGACTAAGGTAAATCTTATCTTCCGAAGCGAAACTGAGCTAATATTTGTAAGTATACATGTTTGTTCAAACCATTTACTTTATTTGTAAGTATGACGTCATAATTACAGATTCGAGAATTATTGGCTAGTAGTTGACCAATCAAAACCGACATTGCTTGTAGAGTGAAAATATGGACCTTACGTTCTACCGACAGCAATGCGAACCAGAGCCTTCTATAAATAAGAGTTGGGACAAACGGTCTGGGGCGAGCGCGGAGCCGCCATTTTGGTTCCTACTTGCAAAGTGAAACTATAATAATACTATTGGAAATTGGGTTTATATGCAAAAGAAGAAGGCAATTTAAGCTTATTCCATGGTAGTATCAAATATATTAGGAATAATAGCAAGCTCTTTGCGTTTTTTTAACGATTTGCGGCACACCTGATTTAATTTCATTGATTTGAGCTTCGTTCGCGGTTTACTAGTTCGTGCTTCAAATTGATCGTGACCCATTGTAAGAAGAATTTTTCGTACGTGAACGTGTTTTCTCGGCTTATGTTCCGACTCTGTAACAAGTTTTCAAGATCTTTAAGCTTGGTGGCAAGCGGCAATGTTATCCTGGCATCAGTGTTATCAAATACTTAGACAAGACTTTATTCGAAACTTCGAATCATTCATTACCAAATTCATTACTAAAAATATATTGTACTCAGCTGTTTCAGTGAATATCCTAATTATAATTACTTCATTTTTAAATGATTAACTAAAAATACAAAATACAACATGGAAAATCATAAGAGTTTCTGTGATTTGGTGTAGTTGTTTTAGTGTGGAAGTGGCTGAGAATTGAGAGGTTTGTAGATTGACCAATTTCAGAACATAATGAGAAATCATCTTCGATTAAAAAACAAGCTTTGGAGTAAGAAAACTATTGAAACTGCATCAGCACAAACTTTTCAATGTTATTTGGCCCAAAAATGTTTCTCTACTTGAGTCAGTTAATTGAACCTTATATCAAAAGCAGTTCAGCACAACAATCACCATACTCAATCAAATTTCGTGAGTTCGACGTAAAGGCATTTCTTTCATTTTTTTCGTAATCCTCGATTCTTGCGATATGTAATGACATTTAGTAGCCTTCAACAATCAGTTATTACACACTTATCCATAAAAAAAACCGCAATATTATCTCAAAATACTGTATTACTAGCAGCAATTGCTATATAAACACTAACTCAAAATTCAAAACTAGGAACCAAAATGGCGGAAATTGATCAGGTGATCAATATTGCCCAATCAACGTAAGCGAAACGGATAACAATAGATGTCCCAACTCTTTCTTATAGAGGGCTCTGATGCGAACGGCAACGGCAACGTGGGCGTAAATACGTGTACGCATGCGCCGTTCTCGCTAAGCGTGCACGACGTCATTTTGACGTTGTGCGAGAACGGCATTAATAGAGTGCGCAAACAATCGATGTGTTCAGAAAGAACAGCATTAAGGTAAATTGTTTTGATATTAGACTAGTTATTTATTACAATTTTAGGCGTTAAAATATTGTGCAAAGTCAAGGCTTCACACAAATTTTTCATTATTTTTCTTTTCAATTAGTGTTCCTATGAAATGGACTGAGCTGCATGATCAGATTTTTGTGCGAGAAATTTTGTTGATTCAACCATGGAGCAGTAGGAAAGCATCTCCTGAAAGAGGAGAAGCATGGATGAAGATAGCTACTTCATTGAATTCTTTGGAAACACCAACGTTTCGTGTAACTCAAAGGTCTGTACGTGATCAATATCCTGTGCTCGAAAAGAAACATAAGAAGAAGATCCGTTATGAGAATCTTGCAAGTGGAATATCATGCCAGGAGAATGAAGTAGATCTTTATATGGATGAAGTTATCACATTGTTTCATTAAGCTAATGTGGAGCACGAAAGAGCATTAATGGAAAAGAAGAGAAAACTTGAGGAGGAAGCCAGTCAGGCAGCTGAAATGATACTGCAATCCTTTGAATCATTTGGTGAAACTCGCAAGAGATCAGAGTATACTAATTCTGAGGTAAAAACAGCCAAAAGAAAACACAGTAGTGGTTCTGACATGGTTTTGTATTTAAGTGAAAAAAGTGAGAGAGGGGCTAAGTTAAGGAAGAAGGAATTAGAAATAATGCAGCAGCAAACTGGCAAAGATTGAGAATTAAAAGAAAATGACATGAAACTTAGAAAAAAAGCAATGGAAGTAGCCCAAAATCAAAGTAATTCTGTGCTGAATCAGCTTGTCAAATTGCAAAGGACTTAACAGCAGCAGTTCATGCAGTTGATGAGGCGCCAGCAGGAGGAAAGTCCATACATGATGGCCGTTTTGAATAAGTTAACTTCTGGAAAATGAACGATGACTTAGACTATTACCAGAGAACAGCCTCCTTATTTTGTTTATGCTGTGATGATAACAGATCAAAGTAAACTTGCTTACAAATCTCAATTGTTCAGTTTTTTAAAGTAAATATTTAAAAAAGTCTATGCAGTTTCATGCTGTCTTTCATATTTTACAACTATTGTCTAAATGTTTAAATTTTTGCATTTAAATCCATTTATTAATGTTCTGTTTTGAAAGAATTTCTTATGAACAATGGCCTTTTTTATTCATTTACATGAAGTAATTGTGTATAGTGGGTGGTCAATGCCAAAATATTCTACTGTTGCTGTGCCATACAAGCATGCTCTTGCATTTTCTATAAGAGCACACACAACATACATTTTCCCAACTGCACTCAAACGTACTTTCAAATTGTTTTTAAAGTCCAAAAATTTTAAGTAATCTACAATGTCACAAACAACCATTCAACAGCTATTCTCACTTGACTCATAGATTTGTTCCATTGTTTTTGTTGTTCTGTTACTACAGCTCCTCGGAAAGGGCCCTGTAATTGTGGTCTGAGAGGGTATGCAGGATAAACATATATGCATAAAATAACCCCTTGCATGTTAAATGAACATTGCTGTAACATGTTGAGAATACCAGATTGGGCAAGCATTGCACTATCATGCCTTTTTCCTTCGACTGGACCATAAAGATTAGCTATCATGCCTGATAGTGTTGCAATGGATTGAACCTTAATAGCATGAACTTTCTTGTGTCCAAAATAAAGTGTACGTTGCAATCGACCTGGTCGTGCAACAGGACGAACAGTCCCGTCGACGAACCCCCAGCAGTTGTTAAGAGCTGTACCCTTTTAATGTATAACTGTGGCAAACTCCTCTAAATTTTCTGGTTGCAACCATGCCTGGTTAAGATCAGTGAGCAAATGATGCCATCGTTCATGAAATACGTTCAGAAATTGATTCGATATCATGCACAACTGAGGTTCAGGTCTGGCAAATCTATGAATCATATCAACATATCTGCACGAATAAGCAAACCTCTTCAAAAAAATAGAAACCCCTCAATGTTGTCTACTTTTAGTCCATTATAGCATTTTATTTCCCCAGGCAATTCCATTATTTTAGCAAGGTTGTAAATATCATTTCGGAAGAAGCGAAATTCTGCTAAACATTCATTATCTGTGATTCGATCTAAATCAAAGTCTTCATAACGCCAAAACGGTATCCTAGGACTTTTGGGTTTAGTTACACCGTATAGCAGAGCATATTCGTCATCATCTATTGCATTCAAAGCATGAGCGAACACAGTAATTTCCCTAAGACTCAGCATATTAGAATTTGATGAATCTGTATTTATACACAAAAATCTGAGTACATGCAATCGTAAGGTTAAATTTAATCGGGAAACGGCAACGTAAACCGCGCGACCGTTCCAGTCCCCGAGAGTTGCCGTTGCCGTTGCCGTCGCTTAATCGTAAGGTCTCTAATAATAAAAACAAGACGCCAGCTCTGGCGATGTGTGTGAAAATCCAGTGCAGTACACATATTTCGGTATTAATTTTGTGTCTAAATTGCTAGCTATGCTACTTTAAGGGATACAGCTGAGCAAATATTGAGGTACATCCGCAAGTCGTATCCACCACTTCGCCAATGAGAAGCACGTGTAGTATTTTCACCTGTTACGTGATACAAAATGTAAACATTGCGTACATCGGAACAGCTCTATCATATATTCTTATATGGCATTGGGTGTTTTTGTTTGAAAAATTTCGACTATTAAAGTGTTCTTTTCGCAGTTTTATGATGCAAACATGTTTTTATATCTTTTATAGATAACAGGGGTTCTGTTTGTAATATGTATAGCCTCTACAGTCAATTATTATCGATGGTAGAAAATGTAAATACTGAATCCAGTTTTCCGAAACGATGGCTAAAACGTGATGTGTTTGTTGTATTAGTAACAACGCTTCTCGAAATCCAAACTTGATAAAAAAGAATAAAAATGGTAATCGAGTTTGTTTTCATCGGTTCTCGGCGCCAAACCGCTTGCCATAGAAATGTTTGCGTTGGGTTGTAGTGTGTGCGTACTGTCATCGTGGAGACGCTTCATATGATGAAAAGACAGCTACATTTGCCATTTGAAATTTGGAGTTAACACAATACAAACAATTGTATGACGTGCTTTTTGGCTTTAGGAACCAATAAAAACATATTGAATGATCATATTATTTCTTAAACTAAGGATTGCAATTCCTCGTTTTACAAGTAGCTACCCGAAGTGCATTACTTTGTATACACAATTCAGACACCGTTACACTATACCGGATTGCTTTTGCATCGGATTGTATTACTATCCGAGAAAAAATTTTATAATTATGTGTTCACACTGTACGGCCGCTTAGCTTTTCCCAAACCTTTTGCTTTTGGGTAACAGATAGTTTGGCTTCGAATCTTGCGCCAAATTGGCGGTGAGAAATGATAAAAATAAACTCGATCACTATTTTCATTCTTTTTTATCAAGTTTGGACAGCGAGAATCGTTGTTACAAACACAACAAACACATCACGTTCTAACCATGCTTTCAGACTACTGATTCTGTATTCACATTTTCTACCGTCGATTTTTATTGACTGTAGAAGCTACACATATTACTAACCGAACCACTGTTATTTATAAAAGATTTATAAACATATTTGCATCAAAAAAGTGCCAAAAGAACTCATAAAAAGTCAAAAATTTTCAAGTCAAAACAGTCAATGCCGTATAGACCAATTTCACAGTATTGTAGATTATATTTTTTGTGATAAATTGATTTGGTAAAATCAACATGCATTAGTGACATACTCAATCAAAAGGTGAAGCTTAAATTTCAAGAGCTAGAAAAAATGGAAGATCCAGATGCCTTCGCCAAAGCTGCTTCTTTTGACTATTCATTTCGGTTTAAGGCTGGTTTCAGTAAACCACTCGTATCGTTTAAAAAAAGATCTGCTTTTTCGAGCTATTGTGTTGCATTATAACCAGTTATCTTCCTTATCTGAAATAAATCAGTTCGTCGAAAGGTTGAATATCCATGGCTTCATCGAATATCTACGCCAGTATCCTCACCAAGCGCGCGCATTAATTTTGTATAATGAGAACAAACTTACGGCTGAGAAACTGGACGAGGTTTTCAACCGGTATTCTCATCTAGGGGGAGCAACAGACGTATAAATGAGGAGGCTGTGTCATTAAACATTACAAGATATTTAGAAGATGTGGAATCTGGAGAAATTTCTTGTCTTATCATTGATCTGGAAACAGAAGAATTGTCTGAAATGGTTGCTGCATTGCCCATAGTGTTGCAATTTGTTACCGGGAGTACAAGTGTGCCAGCAATTGGTTTTTACTAGCCACCATCCATCACATTCGAGCATGATACTGCAGGAAGAAAGCTGCATGTTCATACCTTATTCTTTTGAATTATGACAGTTTCAAAATTGAGTTCACATCTTGTTTAGCTGAATCTCCAGGTTTTGGAAATGTGTGACAGTCTATCAGATAGTTTTGACAATGAAATGAATGTAACATCGTATTATATTTATATTCATAAACGCAAAGGACATGAGTCAAATGTTGTTTAGTAAGTAATGTTAGCTTTTTTAATTGTTTTTGGAACAATTTTATATACGAAGTTACAAAATTTATGTTTGTTGATAATATTTAGAGCATACAAAGATAAAGACTCATTTTGCAAAAGTGATGTAATTAGAAAATTATAGTATACTGTATAATTGTGCAAATGTTTTTTTCGTACAGTGATTTCATATTTGTTACATGTAGATGTAGTTGTGAATTGCTCCATGATGATTATTAAGTAAAGGTAGTAGTTGATTTAAAATGAAAGCAACAATTTCTTTTTTAGTCTGTCCAAGTTTGTATGTTACATGTGTGGTAAATAGCCAACGACATATTTGAAAAAAACTTCATAATTATACCAAAAATAACTGTGCCTTTTAAGTATAAATTCATTCTGCTAAAGCTACCAAATAATAAAACAAATCAAGAGCTTCACGCCAGTCATTTGGAGTTGACAAACCTCGAAGATTACACAATTCAAAATATTCTTGGTGATCCGTATTCCCAGCATTGCAACAAATTTCAACTTCATATAAGGAAATGACTTCATTCAACTGATTTTTATGGACAGGCTGCAATTGATCGACAATGCCTGCAAGTTCTGGAAAAAAATAATTCATCAGGTTTCCAGCAACAGTGTCATGACTGGATGGTCGGATTTGATGGGTATTCCAGTGTAATCTGAAGATATCCAAGTCACGCTGAATGACTTCATGGAAACAAAACCAAGCACATTGCATGTGATATACATTTCCATCTAGTAATAATCTATAGCTCTATGGATCGGAAACCCAAATGGTTTCAATTTACCATAACCGTCTACGTGACAACATTCGTTTGGCCCAACAGACTTGTACTCCCGCTTCTTTAGCCGATGTCGCTTTGGTTTTTCAGTTCCGCCTGGATGAAGTGTTTTTAAAATTCTTTAAACCATGTCTCTAGGTACGCTCAATCTATGCTTAAGCCATGGGATATGCCATATGCTTCAATAGCCTGATACACAACTTGGACCATCCAATTCAAGTTGTATTACTTTAACTATTTCCTCCTCGTTAACGTCATTGACTGTTTTTCTTTCCAGACCGTATTCTTTCAGCCGTCGCTTCAGTGTTGAGAGTGCAATACTAATTCCATAATATTTTTCCAAAAAGCACAAAAATTTTTTCATATTCGTATCCGGAATGAAAGTAAATTCGATGATATCTTGTTCCTTTTTACAGCTTTCTTCTTCGTCATCGTTCACTTGCCGGCCACAAAACGGGCGAAAATTGTAAGTTTTAAGAAGTTCGTTAAAATAAGACGAGCAAAACATTGGACAAAGTTAAAAAAAATAAAACGATGAATGAACAGCATGTTGGATGACATAGTTCTCAAAATTAAAAGTTCTCGAATGTGATTATAGGTGACCGCACAAACGTGGGTAAGAGACTGGGGCGAATGTGTAGTGAGTATTTTAAAATGTGTAGTATAATTTTGAGTGATGTTTTCTTATTCTTTGTTATGTTTTTTAAATTATTTTTCTGGTGGCCCCACTGATCTGAAATAGACTGGATAACGCAACAAACTGCAAAAAATGAAACCGGAAATAAATCTGCCCAAATCGAAGTTGGGGACCCACTTTTCTATAGATTTGTATTACAGAATCACCGTTTTTGCAATATTTTGCTTTTTACGCGTTTCTGATCGAGGCAGTTTTCTTATCACAACTATAGAAAGATAAGAAGAATACTTTGGAAGAAAAATTGCGGTTATTACGACTTCATAACGCTGTGAAAATTGATTCGCAAATTTGAGGGAGTGAACAACTTTGATATTATATACTTTTTGAATAAGGCGTATGATTCTTCACTGAAAATCGATGCGAAATACAGATATAATGATCCTAGAGTAAAGTAGTTTAGAAATTATGTTTGTCAACCATCTATATTCTAATCAGAAGCTAAAGCTGTTATCGAATACATTTGGACTTGGTTGTCTGGTCACTCTGGTGTGGAGAAATATACATGAACCATAAAAGTTCTCATGGTTCTTTTCAAATCCTGCAAGACCAGGCACCCGAATTGGTACCTGACTTGGTTGTTCTTTCCTCTAAGTTAGGGGCACAATAGGATCTACACTAGAAAAATTTGTTACTTATTTCAAGACTAAAACACTTTTATGATTATAATATTTGTACGACTAGATGTTAAAATTTAATAAATACTCTTAAATCAAATTTAAATAAGAGGCAACAGAAATCTTTCAATAGCTATATAGGAGATTGGAATATGCTTCCTGATAAATGAAGACTACTGAGAAAGAAGTATTTTCAATGAACAATAGCAATTTTCCCAAATCATATGACCAGCATTTGTTCGAGACATTGATCATATCCCCCAAAAATGTCAGTAAAACTTTGACCAAGTTCACACAAACTCGTTCTTATCAACAAAAAAATTAATAACATATAGAACCCACAAACCGACCAACTAGTCTTTTATCAGCTACATAATATAGTTACAAAGACTTACCAAATTAAAGTCATCATTTTTGATTCTGATAAGAATACAAATGGTTGACTGAACCTAATTTTTACCCCCAATTCCTCTATGATCATGAATTCTACATTTCAAATCAATTTTGTGACAAAAGTCCTGCGTCTTATTTAGAACAAGCTTGTGTATTGTAGGGTTGTTCACTCCTTCAAACTTGCGAATCAAGTTTCATAGCGTTGTGACGTCGAAATAACGGTAAACGTTCCTCCAAAATATTCTTCTTATCTTTCTGTAGTTGTAATAAGAAAATTGACTCGATCAGAAACGCTTAAAAGGCAAAATATTGCAAAAACTGTGATTCCGTAGAAGGCAGCCGATATGAACATTATGGCATTGGTATGAACATTCATATTGTACAGTCTTGCATTGGTGTTTGCATTTATAATTACATGCATTGTATTCATTGGTATTGACATTCATTCTGTCTTTGTTATTCACATTCATTCATATAGTCATTGGTATTCACAATCATATAATCAGTGACATTAGTTAAAGTTACTTTAAAGTTAATGTAATGTTACTTGGTTGCTTTGATGCAATGGCAAAGCTGGAAAACTATTTACATTTCAAATTGATTAATCAATGCAATTAATGCATAGTTGTGTACTAAACTACTAATTCAATTTATTGTAGTAATATATTTAGTGAAATGTGCTACCATGTATATGTAACTAGAAACTAAATTTGCAAAGATGCACATTCATACACATTTTGTCCTTTACCCATGCAAATGATTTCAAAGACTTCAAATTGCACTTGTCCCTTGGATTCGTGCAATTTTGTTTTTCTTTGAAAAACTCGCTCGTGCATTTTCCTCCTAAATTTCACTCAAAACCATGCTATTACCTATACAAACATAATCGTAATTGTAAACTTTGAAATACTTTGGTGAATTCTTGCCAAAATTTCGATAACTCATAGCAATTTAGTAATACTGAATAGATAATGATGTTGATGTTTAATGAAAATGATTTGAACCAAGGATATCTTAGCTGTTGGTACTGATATAGACCTACGTTTTGACAACCTTAGCGGTAGTCATATCTTCAGATTCAAGATGACTACCGCTAAGGTTGTCGAAACGTCAGTCTACATCAATACCAACATCCCTTCTCAGGACTCCACTAACCTGGGCGATCTTCATCCACAAGCATGATGTTGATATTTGTTATGCGCGAGGAGTAGGAAACCTATGGAATTGCCAATTTACGACACCGAAGAAAAAAACACAGGCGAATTTAAAACTCCGTATACCCTAAGAGTACCCGGAGCAATTAATGCCCAACATAAAGCTGTATGTAGAACCATGAATTTAAACAAAAAAGTAAAGAAAGTTTTAAAAATTGAAGTTATTGTGATTTTTCGTCTTTACCCATTAGACATCTATAGACAGTAATGAATACTATTGCATATTAAATATGATGTTATGACGAGATCATTTCTTATCAACATTCTGCTTCTTTGAAAGAATGTTATATGCAGTGCGGTGTTTTTGAAATTAAAAGAAGATATGATCTTCGCACTTTGCGGGACAATTTAAGCAATTTTCTCATGAAGCTGAAAAATTCAGGTGACTAAACGGGATTCGAACCCATGATCTCTGCGGTGCCGGTGCACTGCTCTAACCAACTGAGCTATGAAGTCACACAGTGCAGAGTAGGTCAATTTGTTGGGTTGATGTTTTCCCGTGAAAGGAATGTCATATGTAAGAGTGTTATATGCAGTGCGGTGTTTTTGAAATTAAATGAAGATATGATCTTCGCACTTTGCTGGACAATTTAAGCAATTGTCTCATGAACCTGAAAAATTCAGGTGACTTCTGCTTCTTTGTTGTTGTTGTTGACATGTTTTTAGTAACTTTTTATGTTAGCAAGCTGTAGTACGAATGCTGTGAGTACGACTACTATAGGAAAACGATCTTGTCAAAGCAGAATCTTGTAGCTGTAACTGTAGTATGAAGTTTGCTAGTATGTCTAATTTGTCGTTGTGGCATAGTACACCTTGTATTCATAATTAACAGTTTATATATGTATTTGTGCAAATTTGTCTTTAACTTAGTAGTCGATATTACTCTCAAGTTTATGATTTTTTATAAAGCCTTTAATGAGCTCCAATTTTCGTTATTACCATACGCTTGATTTCATCTTTCCGCTCTGCCCATTCATGGCTACAATTCTGAATACCGATAAACTCTCCATGAAGAGATAGCCAGTTGCAAAAGTTTGTTGTTGAGCCACTTTTGATTTATCAGTATCAAAATTGCTCTTTACTTACAAACTATGTGAAAGTTATTATTTCCGACAGAGTTAAAAAAAATTAAAATTCACTTATTTTTATAGATCAAACGTCAAGATGCTCTTGGAAGTATTGTTGTCCCTAGTGGCCATTTACCTGGTATCTTACGTCATTCAAACATGGCTCGAAATTAGAAAATTACCACCAGGTCCCATACCCCTTCCCATCATTGGAAATTTACATCAACTGGGAAATAATCCTCCATTTTCCACCGCAGCACTTTGCAAGAAATATCCGAACGTACTGAGGCTAAAGTTTCCCTTTGGTTACTGTCTATTTCTCAACAGTGCACAAGCTGCTCGAGAGGCGATGCTGACCAGAAAAACTGACTTTGCTGGTAGACCAGTTGAGCAATTTTACCCGTTAAGTACCATATTAGGTGAAAAGGATATTGCCACTTCCGATTACGGACAAACTTTTGTATTTCGCTCGAAGGTTTTTAAAAGCGCTATGCATTTATTTGGTGATGAAACACAAAAACTCCAAAAGCGCTTCCAGGACATGGTTTCGTTGATGTTTCAAAGGCTAGACAAACTTGTCGGAGAAAACGTTAATTTAAATAAAGTCGTAGAATGTTCAACTTTTGCGCTTATGTGGGAGTGGCTAACTTCTGAAAGATTGACGCATGATGATGACAAAATGAAAAAAATCATCGAATTCAGCGAAAAACTGAATTTTTTGGGACGCCAAGGCAGCTATTATCAGCTTTTTCCTATAATGCGTTATTTACCGACTAAATTCACAAAATATCTCAATTACGTGCTAAAAGCCAGGTATGATTTGTTTGGAAAGGCCTTAGACCACCATAGAGCTACATTCAAAGATGGAGTGATTCGCGACATCACTGATGCAATGTTATTGTCTTATACCAATGAAAACAATAACGGTAAAAAATCCCTGGTTCAAATGATGACGTAATGTTCTTAATGATTGACGTAATCTTTGCTGGCTCTGAGACTAGTGTCTCTGCTTTAAATTGGTCTATCTTACACCTGGTTCTCAAGGAAGATATACAATACAAAATACAGGATGAATTGGATAGATGTATGGAGAAAGAGGACATGCCAGATCTTGGAGAATTAAAAAAATTCCATTATTTGAGTGCTTTTGTTTGTGAGGTCTTTCGCTCGACTACAAATCTTCCCTTTCTGGCGCCACATCGCACTATACGCGACACGAATGTTATGGGCTACAACATACCTAAACACATGACGGTGTTTATAAACCAACATAGTATCAACTACGATCCACTTGCTTGGGACGATCCAAACACTTTTAGTCCAGAGCGTTTTCTTGACAAAAATAGCGAATTTGTCGGATGGAGTGCACTCACGGGCTTCATGCCGTTTGGTCTGGGACGACGTGCCTGTCAAGGAAAGGAGCTTGGAAAACTTCAGGTTACAATGATGCTTGCCTGTCTTCTGTATCGCTACCGTTTTAAGTTAGCTAAAAATCAAGAGCCACCTAAACTAAATGATCCTATTATGGAAATAACTGCACGTCCAAAAGACTACTTGGTGACAGTTTTGAAAAGGAAATGACATGAAGACTTATTATTCTCTAAAATATGTTACGATTCTCTACAGTCGACCAAAACACTACTTAAAAATTTGGTTTGGTCATGATTAAGACCAAAGTGCTTTATATGTTTGTGAATCACCGAATGATATAAATGGATCACTGTTATAAAAAATCCCCAAAGTTCAAGTACGTAAAGAACTGACCAAAGGCCTTTTCACAAATAATGATACATGTTATTCATTTGTTATTGCAATTCAACAGTTAATAATACTTTTTTCAAAATTCCATGTTATAATAGGTATCTAGAGTCAGGTGAAATAAAATTTCTCGACGAACAAAAATTGACAATTTTGTATTGACAAAAAATAACAAATTAAGTGTGCAAATCAAGAGAAATCCACGGACTCTTTTAAATAACGGAATATTCTAAAACTTCTTCCTGAGCTTAGGTTCTCTACTGTGAACAATAGGGAACTTTAGCAAAGACTAAGAATAGGACTACGAGTACGACGTACGTCATTTTGGCGCGAAAACATTTTTGCGACAACAACAACACGCCCTCGTCATCAATCTAAATACGATATTTTGTAAAAAATTCGTAGACGCGACTACGATGTCTTTTTAAGCAAAGAAAGTAGGTATATTTTTTCATTGTGTAAGAAATTAGTTTACAGTACTATTTTCGATCATCCAGGCTTTACTTCAGAACTATTTTGAGCACAGATGTACATTTAAAACGAAAATACGACCAGCAAAACTTCCATGTATTTTGTACGCAAAGTAAAAGGTAGACAAACCACAAAATAGTACAAATATATGCAGAAAATATAAAATCGTGAAGTTTTTTGAGTCTAAAGAGTCCAATGTTTTTGCAAAATCAGTATTTCCGACTCGTTGATCATTATTGATAAATAAAGCCGTAGCTCCTTCGCAAACTTCTGTGTTTTTAACAATAAAAGAGCTTTTTCTTTTTGACGAAGCGACGACGACAACGATCGTGACATACCCTTACACGGTCAAGCTTCGTACTAGTTGTCGTAGTCGTACTCATGCTAAAGTTCTCTATCATCTTATAGATAGCTACCTCCCACTTCTATGGATTAATTAATTAAATAATTAATTGATTAATTATTACATACCAACACATTATTCTAAATGTTCTATTTTCATTTATCTCATGTAATCATTTTTTTGTGTAACCTGTCATATGAAAACTTTCTTAAGACTGATTTTGAAGACAAATCAAAAATGGCATTATCATAACGCCTCGTGCCCGATTTTAAAGTAGAAATAGATCCTGGTTTATGCATGTATTGACTTGCAAGTACACTAAATAGCCTTACTTGATAGGCATACTTGTCTGAGCCATGACAAAAAAACATTTCCATTATTTACCAAGAAACTCAAATAGACTTTCTATTCCTCTCTAGTAAATATATACTATAAGTCACCACTTCAGGTTGGGATCAGTGGCGTATCTAGTACAAAATTTTTGTGGGTAGCCACGCGCGCATATGTTATACTGCAAAAATTAGAAGAACAGTCGACCGATTTCCAAATCATTGACCTTAATGAGTGAACTGGATGTAGCATAAACAATATAGTTTTCTAAATTCGTTTCGTTTACGCTATAATGGTGCAGTAATTTTCCTTGTTTGTACTGACAATAGTGAAAATTTAAAAGAATTGCTAGCCATTGCAAACATGAAGTGCATTTTGTTTGATCGAATGATCCGTGAGATTGAAGCAACGTATTTGAATTGGGTTTAGGTATGTACACTCTGTGACTCAGGTCACAGTGCTTTTACTTTTTTGGTGAATAAAACGTAAAGGAGAAAGCAAATAAATGTGTCATACGAGTCTTTAATGCACTAACTAATCTTGAAGTTATAGTTTCCCATGAAGTCAATCAATTTAAAGTGCGACGCATTGTTTATCAACTGCTTGGTTCCTTCTGGTCTCTGTTCTAAGTGTTTTTGTGTTAAATTAAAGACAAAAAGCTAGTTCATCTTTCTCTCTTTTGATACATAATAACAAATAATATCTGACATTATCTATGTGGATTTAAAACATACCAAAATTACCATAAACATTAACTCAAAATATATGTTAAACCGCGTCAAACTATGATCAGGAAATACAATTAAATCCGAAATGTTTGCTTGATCCATGATCTTAAAAAAAAGAAATTTCGTAAATTTTGGCCAGTTTTAAATTTTGTCCGTAAATACTACTTTTTGTTTGCCAAGTCTTACCATAATCAAATCAAAACAGTTTCATCCATTGTCATAATCCCAGTATTGTACCTTGGTAGCAATAGAAAGATGAAGCACGTAATGTTTTGCAATTAAAAGTAAAAGAACAATACAATACAATTCAAAAAATTACTGCACCATCTTTCTTCCTGTGTGGAAGGGTTAGTATGCATGGAACATGATAATATAAGCAATGCTCAAAGAGAATAAAAAGTCTGCTAAATAATCATTTCCAATTCAAATGACATCTGAAGACAGAAACACTTTATCCGAAGTTTCATCATCAGTTATGAATATTATAGTTCTACTGCGCCAATCTGCCATTATTACCAGCAAGAAATGATATTATACAAATAATACGTAAATATCAATCAGACTTCAAAGTTGATACATAATGCATACCACATCTTTATTTATGCATATGAAGACTGCAACAGTATTTCCAATACTTTTTCCATCTTAAACTTGCATTTGAAGACAGCCACATTTTTGTCAAAATTTCAGCAATTAAGACAATAATTCTTCTGCAGCAAGGTGGTATTATTACCAGAAGTGATGTTATGCACATATATATATATATCATATAGTAACTATTACAATTTTTTCAATAATATTTTTATACAATACTTTAATTAAATCCAATTGTGTATAATGTATATTATTTTCTCTTTCACTATGATAATAAAAGTAGTTATCCATTTTTTCTATAAATATGTCAATACTACCTTTTTCGCTAATTATCCTCCCTTCATCGCATAATTTGAAATTAAATTTTCTTCCATCTTCAATTTCTTCATTAAAAATAATCATTCCACCACCATTAATGAAATTAGATATATACTCTGATTTCATGATAATTTGACTTAAATCTTTTTCTTCATCAAAATCTTCACTGCGCTCAAATGTAAAAGTAATACTTTGATTTGAAGATTTTCCCGTCATCAATTAAACAGAAAAACATTCAAAGCAATAATAAATCTTTTATTGAAGATTTTACATTATCGTTGGCAAAAAAACCCGTTTGTTTCTTATATAAAAGGGTAATAAAAAAGGTAGGAAATTCGAATTTTTTTAAAAAATAAAAATAAGAAAAAATATGATTGAAAAGGTAAGAAATTCGAATTTTTTTATAAAAAAATAAGAAATATGACTTTTTTTAAAATAAAAGATAAGAAATGTTAATTTTTTCTATTTATTTACTAAAAATGTAATATATAAATCATTTAAATGTAATATATAAATCATTGTAGGGGAAGATAAACATATTGGTATAGAATAACGAAAGATGGAAAAATATGATATGAATGATGCTCATGACCCTTCCAAAAATAAAGGTGGATTATTTGGAAATCCGGCATTTGGAAATTCGACATTTCGTGAATTTAATAATTTTACTTCACATCATCTTTGTCTTCTAAAAAGATGTAAGCAATCATTATGTACAAAATGTATCTATTGTGAAATTGAATCTTCAGGAAAATCAAAAGTTTTTTCTGAAATTAACAAAATAACACCATTAATAAATGGAAAAATTACAAAAATAGAAGAAAAACTTGCAGAGAAAATTGATGAATTTATAAATCTTCTAAGAATGGAATTTGAGTTTAATATTGAAGAAATGTATGAGAAAATAGAAAAAGATATAAAAAGTTAGAAAAAGACATAAAATAAGATTTTTTTTCATTAATTTAAATAAAATTATTACAAAATAATAATATGGGAAGAATGTTGTGGAGTTGGTACTTGTAAAAAAATAAAAAAAATAAAAAAAAAGAAAGAAAGAAAACCATAAAAGAAACCCTCACAATGATTGTTTACTAATAATCATTGTGACGCTTGCTTTCATGGTATTATTTACATGATGTCAAAGAAACTGATAAATGTATCAAGACGCAATACAAGCCAAAATGCTAAAACACTGAACTGTATTAACTATTTTGAGCTGCACTCTCCTAATATCCTAATGCAAAATGTGGTTACAAAAGCAAATACTTAGCAGGTGAATTTCTTTGGAGGGGAAATATTGTTCATTGGTTGCAAAATCGAAAAGAAAGAACTCAATAGAATCAACTTTTTTTTGAAGAAAACGATTATTGTCCATTTCGATATAAATCGAGTAGAGTTGATGTTGGTTGTGTTCCTCGTTCTTTATATTTGTCGTTAAAGCAAAAAGAAAATGATTATATTGATGTTTGCAGTCGCTTGCAGTAGTTTTTTAAGAAATAACTCATTGCAATAATCAAAGAAAGTGGTAAAATCATAGTAATAGCTCATAATAATAATCATTATGTACTGCTCGTCACCGAAGGTGTGTGGTAATCGTATGAAGTGGAACAATACATATTGTGTATGTTTACAAATAAGGACATGGCTTTATTTTTTTTTATCAAGATTCTATTACGGAAGACGAGCGGTATTTTAGAGTTTTTAACAACACATTGCTATATTCCAATTAATATCATCAATAAATGTCTCAAGACTCTGGTATATCATCATTGATAGGAGCATCAGAATTTACAATATGTGACCAACCAGCTAAGTGGAATTCTTTTACTTGCGTTTGTATACAAATAGAAGTTGGCATAATTGGTTTTGTGACTATAAAGTTAGTAAAAACATTGATTCATATTTGCGATTCTTTCTTGTGGACAATGTATTAAAACAAAACGATTTGTATTATCAGTAAATTGGACTTTGAACTTTCTATAATATCATTTAAAAATTGGACTTTGGACTTTCATCAATGAAAATCTTATGTATTGTATAGTAAATATATCTTCTTTATGAAATATATCTTTTTGTGTTATATTTGTTTTTATATATATTTTCAGTCGTCTGCTGGTGGATTTGACAATCTGAATAGCCTCTTGTGTGTTCAACGAGGACTTCATTCTAAGTCCTGCCGGAAGGAGACCAAAAACCTTGCAGCGGTGGAAGGATGTGGTCATGGACAGGAATGATTACTTCAACAGAATGGACACTGAATGTTTTATGAAGTGCGGTATTTGAAATTAAATGAAGATATGATCTTCGCACTTTGCTGGACAATTTAAGCAATCGTCTCAGGACCTGAAAAAATCAGGTGACTCAACGGGATTCGAACCCATGACCTCTGCGGTGCCGGTGCAGTGCTCTGACCTACTGAGCTATGAAGTCACACAGTGGTGAGCAGGTCAATATTGTTGGGCTCATGTTTTCTCGTGAAAGGAATGTCGAATGAATGTTTTATGATTTAATTTCAAATACCGCACTTCATAAAACATTCATTCGACATTTTGACTTCGAAAACTTGAAAATCATATCTTCATTTAAGAATGGACACTCTTGTTAACGACAGACAAACGTACGAACAACTCAAACGAGACCCAACACCATCACTAGTACGCAAACTTAACATCAAGATCTTCTCTATGAGAAAATCTAACATTATATCCGACCACCCAGACTATACGGACTACCAAAACTTCACAATTCACAAATACCAATGAGACCAATTGTTTCATTCTGTGGTTCGCCTACTTACGAACTCTCAAAGTACTTGACTGACATACTGCAACAACTTACAAAAAAATCAAAACACGAGCTACAATCCACTGAAAACTTCATTAAAAAACTGAGCACTATACAAATACCGGACAGCTATATAATAATGTCTTTTGATGTGAAATCACTGTTCACCAGTATTCCACTTAATCTGGCACTTACTTGTACAAAAACCCTCATCACAAACACCACGGACGTACTGCCATTACCGACAGAAAATATTATGGAGCTACTGGAGCTCTGCCTCACCTCGACATACTTTCAGTACAAAGGTACACACTACAAACAATTACATGGAACAGCAATGGGCTCAGCCGTTTCTGTTGTAGTTGCTGAAATTGTAATGCAATCTACAGAGGAACGGGCGCTCACGACTTACAAACATGCACTACCTTTTTGGTTTCGCTACGTAGATGACACAATCACAGCACTACATGCAGACGAGATTGATGACTTTCACATTCACATCAACAAACAGAACAGCCACATACAATTTACCAAAGATGTCGAAGAAAACGGGACTCTTCCTTTTCTCGATTGTTTGGTAAAACATGACAATCAAAAACTACGAACAACAGTTTATCGCAAGCAAACACATACTGACCGACTACTACACCAATCATCTTACAACCCTACATTACAATAAGCCTCCACAATCAGAACATTAACAAGACGTGCACAAATCATATGTGATTCACCGGATGCTCTACACAACGAAAACAACTATCTCAAACGTGTTTTTGACAAAAACAACTATAACTCTGACTTTATCAAATGCAACACTTACAAACCCAACGAACCCAACGAAACGAACAACTCAGTGACAACAGCAACGATACCTTACATCAAAGGTACGTCTGAGACTATCTCGCGTATCTTACGACCATACAACATACGTGTCGCGCATTAACCAATCACAACGTTACGACAAGTGCTAACAAACATAATGGACATAGAACAACCCAACGAACGACAAGGTGCATTTTACAAAATAAACTGCTCTGACTGCCACGCCTCCTATATCGGGGAAACTGGCAGGAACTTAAACATAAGACTTACTGAAGACAAACGAGCTACTAAGAAACAAGACAAAACTAATCACATTGCCGAACATCACCGAATCACAAAGTACAACATTAACTGGGACTCGGCAAAATGCATTACTTACAGTACTTACTATAGACAACGGCTTACACAAGAAAGTTGGTATACCAACTTGGAACAAATCCCCCTGAACAGATCACAGCAATTACCGGCACCTTACAAACGACTTATTCACAATACAAACAAACGATCAACTAAAAACATTACACTTCACACTAATTCAAAATGACAATACACAATTTACACCCACACACTACAACTGAAAACATCATACCTAAATCACACTTCACAACTAAAAACATTTCACTTCACACTAAATCACAATGACAATACACATTTCCTGTGCACACAATACAATGACGTAAGAACCAGATAGCAAATATGGCTAACTTGACGTTTACTCCTCATTTGACTCTGAAGATGACTACCGCTAAGGTTGTCGAAACGTCAGTCAACAACAACAAAAACAGTCCTTCTCAGGACTATACCGACCTGGACGATCTACATTTACAAACATGTAATGTTTATATCTCCAACATATTTGTCATTAAAATGCTTTTTGATTAAAAGTATGATACTTTGTTTACTCAACCGATCAATCGAACGCATGAACTGTAGTTTTTTTCATCATTTCCTTTATAACATTTTGATAGAACTTTTTTCCGATGATTCTGTGCGACTGCGATAAAATGATTTATAGTTATCGCAAAGAGCAAACGCTTCTTCGTATTCATAATTCATATGTCATGGTTGAACTCGCACCATGCGTTTAAATTATTTTTGACGTCGATATTTCAAGTAATAATAAAAGCTGGAACGAAAATAAATACATGCTTACACAACATTTTTCTCACCGTGTGACCATAGAGCGCAAGATAAAAAATTTGAACCGAGCTGGCTAAATGCGGCACGGTGAATCCATTTCATGTGTTTTTCGCCAAACGAGATATGTATAATTGATGTCGGTAATCACTGGATTTTAGTATCTACTATATTGTGTTGTTTAGGCCGCATATCTATTCGGATTCCATACATTTAAAAACAAATAGAAACTTACAGGAGTTCCAAAGGTTCTACCTTATTGTGATTGTTCGTCGCCCCTCATTCCGTAAAAATTCCCCCCGGAAATGTTAACAGACAGACACAAATCGAGATTTCACCTCTATAGGCTGGAGGAATGGACCGAGCCATGTCAAGAATAGTGTGCTGCCACGCTGGTGCGTGGAGAAAAATTGGAGAAAAACTTGGAAACGTCAAAACATTTCCCTGGTTTAATGAAAGAAAAAATAAAGCAAATAGCAAATGTCCATTCTGTACTTTATCAGGCAAATAAGCTCAAAATATTTTTTCAACTAAAACTGAAATTCAGAAGAAGTATGTAGCACTGAAGTTTTCATCCTTGAATCTTTAATGCTTCAATATGGCATGCATTACACATAAGTAATATTCAAACAACATTATACTAAAATAATTTAATAAAGATGTGACATGATTTTATAATTTATTCATACAAAACACACTGCATGGATTGCACAGTTGCAGTAAGTCATCATCAATCTCAGTATCAATATTGACACATATGAGGCGCCAAATTGGATTTTATTCTAAACTTAGAATACAACATAACATACTAAAATTATACATGGCAAACTTTATGTACTTTGAGATAAATCTAAAAAATATGTCCAAAATTATTTCTCGTATCGTATCGTCAAAATTTATAGCTTATTCCGAAGTTTCATGCAGCGTTCCAATCCTTTTTATAACATGACAATCGTCGTATTTTTTATATCGTCTGTAAGAAATTTTCATATACGGTATGGCGAACTCTACATTGTGTTGCATAATGTTTGCGATCCCACTCTGGATTTTATATGAATTTAATTTTATGACTAGCAGCTCGTATATATTCGTGCCCAGGTCCCAGGTTTTCAGAGAAGTGTATTATTTTGATTTTGACGCCGCCATATTGACAATATGTTTGCATTCGTCATCGTGCTTTCTCGACTTTAAACTTAAAGGACACATGCAACATAAAATTCGGATTGTTATTTTTGTACTGTACAAAGGGGTATAGCTCCAACTAATAGTTCACCAAAGTTTGAGGCTCAAAGGATAAATATTTTCGAATATATGGAGGTTTAAAGTTGATGCTTTACGTATTGAAAATGCCCGACGAGCTAACGACGGCTACCGATTGGAAAAAGGTCGTTGTGACGTAATAGTTGACATTAGCTAAACGCGGTAAATTGCGCGCTTCGTTCAAAATATATTGGTAACTTCTTTGCCTGCATTAACAGCGCGACAATTTAGCATTGAAAATATAGTTTATTGTGCCGCATTTAATTGTAAAACGGTTCTTCTAAGAACCACCAAACGCAGCAAAAGATTTCTTTTTTTCGTTTCCCGAAAACAAGCGCATGCAAGATATTTGGATTAAAAAAATCCGACGAAAGAATTGGAAGCCAACAAAGAGCTCAAAATTGTGCTCGCAACATTTCGAGAGTTCGTGCTTCGTGCAAAATTTTGAAGCGATGCAATCAGTAGGATGGATAGCAGGACGGCTTCGCCTTAAGAAGGATGCTGTACCTAGGATTTTTGAATACTCTGTGGAACCTACAAGTGTAGCATCTAAAAGGAAACAGCCAACAAATGTTAGAACTGTATTTGAGAGGAGACGAAGGCAAGAGATAAATATTATAGTCATAGTTATCAATATTTGTTTACATTTATCAAAGACTAAGCTATATAGCATTACCAAATTGAAGACTATTTTATAATTTTAGGTTATTGACGACGTTCTTTTAGACGACGACCACGATGTGTCGACATCGGCTCGAAATGTTTGTGCGTTTTACCTCAAAGGAAGTAAGATAAAAGATGTCCAAATGTATGTAGACAGCGAAACACCAACATATACAGTGGTAACTAATTCAGACTAATGTCGTTTGATTATTTCTATGTTATTTTAACTCATAGAAAATTCCTTATACGTACCTTAGAAGCGCAATGTAAAATGCCAAGCAGACGTTTATCTCTCTCTGATTCTGATGGTAATTTTTATGTTATGGGAAAGATATTCAAAATGAGAGAAAATACATAGTGTTTGATAGTTGTCTGAAACACTTAGTGAGTCAACGGCCATGTTGTGGTGAAAGATGTTCCATTGTGACCAAAACGACTGGTAGTATGGTTAACGTACTAGTAAAATGTCATTGTGGTTATGTTCGAGACTGGAAGAGCCAACCTCCGCATGGGCAAATGCCTTTGGGTAACTTGGTCTTTGCTGCCAGCATCTAGCTGTGGTAGTAGCCCCAGCAAAGTTCTTCAATTCCTTCGTCACTCACGCATGCAATTTCTGTCTGAGCGCTCATATAGCTATATTCAAACAGCGTATTTTATACCCAGTGTTTCAAATTTTTGGCATATGCACCAAAAGCATCTTCTAGAATCAATCAGAAAAAGGAATATTAACATTGGAGGAGATGGAAGATGTGATTCGCCTGGATATTGTGCCAAGTATGGGTCATATAGCTGCATGGATTTGGAATCTAACAACATTTTAGACACACAACTTTTCAGGTAACAATTCTTCAACAACTGTATATAAAACATGGTTAGAATACTCACATAATTATGTTATACAGTCCAATGAAGTGTCCAACTCTAGAGCAATGGAACTTGAGGGATTAAAACGATGTCTGGCAAAGCTTGATGAAAGTGGGTTGAAGGTGAAGTCAATTACCACAGACAGACATGCTCAAATCAAATTTTACATGTCAAAACAAAGACCAAAATTGAGCACTACTTTGATGTATGGCATGTAGCTAAAGGTATAGATTGTCATAATAAACCAACCTTTTACACATTTCATCAATAAAGGTATTGTAAGCGAATAAATTTCAAAGTAACATCAACATTTTTTTTTCGTTAACTAACTTCTGATCTTAGATTCAAAAGCTGTTGAGCTGTCTTTGATTGTTGAGTCCAAGTATCACATGAGAGATATTGGAAAACTCAGTTATCGGAAGCAGACTTCAAAGGTTTCCATCGAGTGATAATTCTTTTTGCACCAAAACATACTCATTTTTTTTACAGATCAATTGAAGCAAGGTAATATAATTATGACTTGTGCACGATTACTTAAAAAAGTCATCATTGCAAAAGCAATAAGTTGCAATAGTTGCAAACATAAACTTAACATTCATAAACAAACATAAACTTAACTTAACTTCATTTGTTGATTGTTTATTGCCGCTCTTCATTTCAATGAGAATGGAAATAAAGCTTAGAAAACGAAGAATGGTGAGCAAACAGAAGAGCCATTGATTTGAAGAGTGGCTATTCAAAGTCAAAAGAAGGACAAGGGGTCATCAAACCAGTGAAAGTTGACAGCACTTATGGTTAGCACAGAAAAATAAACTTACCTTTCTCAAAGTGAAATGCAAATCCAGCATAAATAATGATTTGCTTTTCAGGATATGATGAAAGAAGTTTTGTACTGCAGACGCATTAATTCAACACTGTCCAAAGCTCTTGATGGCGCTGGAGTGAAAGAAATATCTGTCCCGTTGACTCTCCACAAATCGAAAATCAGCAAAGCTGAAGCCATTAAGCAACAGAAATCTCGCTTTTATAAACAAAAGGATAATAGAAATAACGTTCCACATGAAATAAACATAATTACAACTGAACAGACTTTGTCATACACTATAAGCCCTACCATTCAGTAGTGTTGCGCATATTCAAATCCTTTGTACTCTCCAAAAGGCAAAGGGAATGCTTTCCGGATTTTGTCCACAGCACAAGAAGGTATGGGTAGTCGGTACTTTTTTCCCAGCCTGCCATGCACCTAAGCCGTCCACTGTCGATACGTCGTGTAGCGTAATGCTCTTTGAAAGCTACAAAATTTTGTCTGAGATACTTATCGGCATTATACACTTGTCGACATATACGTAATTATACTTCTAAGATAATATTTACTCGTTTTCTTCACTCTCAGGCATAGGTCCAATGTCATGTGTGTACACAACCATAGCTGTTTTTACGACAGCTTCGTTTGTACACACTGTGGCAAGCTCTTCCTCTTGTGTGATGCAAATATGATCGCCATGTATCAGAGGCTCAGTATTGTTTACCTCTTGGCAACATATATTTTCCCGTCCTGTACTCATGACCACACAAAAGCCACACTCGCACCTAAAAGATAAAAAACATTCTTTTTACTTTGGGGAAAACAATGAAACATCAATAAAACACAACTAACTATTCAACATTTCCAATTCTGTGAATGTATTCATCTTCACTTTCCGATAACGAAGAATTGTCATCAGTGGCGGATCCAGACTACGTCAAAATAAATTGCTGCAGCACATTTTGGCGTATATTTACATTTTTAAACAGCTTAGAGGGTAATCTATTGGTAAAATTATATTCTTTAGAAATTAAAAACCAATAGTGTTTTTCTGAATGTAATTTCAATGTAAAATTGAGTAGCTATAATTTATTTTGACGTACACTGGATCCGCCACTGATTGTCATCATCATGACCACCTTGCGTGGCTCTTCGACGGTCATTTCCAACACTATCATCAACTACTACTTCATCAAAGAAAATCAAAAGACCACCATCAAAAAAGATAAAGAAACTTTGTGTTGTTCACAAAGATCTTGTCCTACTTCCATCTTCCACATCTCAATCAGTGCCAACTCATCAAACAAGATGTCAGCTTGAAAATAGAGGATTTGTAGTACATGGATGCCTAATTGACAAGTCTTGGAAAGAGTCTGAACTCAAAAACAAAATATATGACTTCCTATCTTAGAAGAAAATAATATTAATATTGACTTTGTCAAATCTTGCTATGGTCAAATTGTCACTCCAAAACTGGCAGGAGGTGTTCAATTCACTTCTGCTCGAGTTTTAAGCCTTTCCAGACAAGGAAGTATTTATATAAGACCAAAAGAGGATCTTCCCGATGATGATGAAGGTACATTTAGTCCAGGAACAGAAACATTTTCTGAAACATCTTTGGATATGCCAAGCTCTTTAGATTCCAGTCAAGAGCAAGTTTTCAATAACAATGAGCCATGCTCTTCATCTATAACAAGTAATAACGGGAGTGAAGCTACATTACGAGAAATGTTTCCAAACAAGGAGGATGATGTGTTACATCATGCTTTAGAAGTAAGTGGCACTGTACTATTCTATACTTAAACATCTTTCAAAAAAACTATGTAAAGAAAAAGAAAAATTAAAAGTTGAAGAGGAGGACCTTTTTAGTGATGTAATGTCCTATTATAAAGATCCCAATTTTGATGAAAGGAAACCATTGAGACTTATTTACATATAAACCATTGAAAGAACAACCAGCAGTTGATGCTGAAGGGGTTGCCAGGCAATTTTTTACAAATTTGCTCAATAAATAGAGTGAAATGTTTTTTGAAGGTGATGCCTACCAAAGTCCATTATATAATGCTGGTGTTGTTGCGTAAAGTATTATGAAATATATTGGAACAATTATTGTCCATAGTACTTTGCAAAGTGGACCTGGTTTTCCGATATTCAGTCCTTCGGTGTACAGATGTTTTTCCACTGGTAATTTTAAACTGGCTATGAGAACTGCAAACATTGGAGAATGTACTGCACACATAAAGAATTTCATTGATCAGGTGATATACCTAATACACATTGTTTTGCATGGTTTAAGCAAAAATTTTAAATCCTCAGCCTTAACTGATAATCAATAGTATAGCAGGTCATTCATGGCAAACAAAGCAGCTGTGAGAGATTACATAGGGTTGAGTAAATATTAGGATTCAGTGCTTAATGCACTTGAAAACGTATTTTATTATGATCATTATTATCTATTACAAATATAAATGTTAAAAAACTGAATCACATATGACTAAAATCAGTGTTTAAAAATATCCATGATAAAGGGACAGTCAAATGTAAAGACAACTTTCCCAATAACCTAGGTCAATATTTAAAGAATGTTCGCGAGTTGAGGCAGATCGACTTCCTCGTATCGCAGTAATTGCTGACCTAATCAGTGCGAAAGACAGTTTACAACGCATCCACGCTAGCGTGATGCCATATTGCAGCTTTCTCTTTTGTGACAGCAGATCAGCTAGCCGTTTATAAGCAATTGCAGTCTCTTTCCCCATACCACCTGATGTTGAAAAGACCAGTGGTGTAAAAGCAGCATATTCAATCTCTCTTACTCGATCACCATATTCCCTTTTCTTAGCCATCTCATGCTGACGATAGAGTGCAGGTAGATTGGTGTTTTGGTAGCTCGACGCGTTTGGGTGAAATACCCTTACATCAAAAAATGCATCTTGCTGTCTAGACCAAAAACCTTTAGCACGAATATCTAGTCTCGCTTCTTCTTGTCTATTGGCTGTACGAGGTAATATCACTTCCCCAGAAAGAGGTTGTAATTGTGGCTCTTTCACAACTGTCGAGCAAACTTCTGCCATCCAATGTGCTGTTATACCTCAAACTTCATTATGTCTCACTATTGGTAAACCACCATGAGGACATATCATCGCGTGATCGGCTGCAAAAGCCTACATACATAGTTTATGAATTTTTGCCCTTTTTTTCTGTTTATTTTTTATGTATTGTAACTTTATACCAGAATGAAAATAAAAGGAAGACTATTCAACTACTAATCATCCATGATGTCATTGGCCGGCGAAAGATTGTTCTTGACCAAATTGCCGAAGGATTGAATGCACTTGGATTCAGAGATAAAATGAAAGAATTCCAAGACAAGTTTCAAGAACTATTTGTTCCATGCAGTGAAAGTGAAATGAGTCTATCAGCAGTGGTTGACGTTCTTGAGTTCCCAGAGGTGTTAAATGAATGCGAGTCAACAATTGCTAATAATCTGCAGCAATTAATTCCTAATGCAGATCATCCAATTCTTTACAAATTTCTGATTTTTACTATTGGTTCCACCAGACTGCCAAAGTTTGGATTAGGTAAGATAAAAGTATAATTCAACAATGCCACTTCGTTTTTTGCTTCTACTTGCCTATTTAGTGTCAATCTTCCAAACCAGCTTATTGATCAAAAGTCATTCAATGCATCATTAAAAGATGTTCTTGAGTCATCTAAGCAGTCTTTTCTTCTCCGTAGGAATATAAAGGTAGACATTCATAGACTGCATAAGAATAACTGTTCTTACAACAAATATAGTTTGATGAAATGTTACGTTTTAGTTTTAAGTATTGTTAGTGTTTAATTGTTAAAGTTTTGGAACATTTTTTAAATTTTATCTTTCGTTAAATTTTTATAGTTCAGTTAAGATATTGGCAATAAAAATAACAATTCTTAGATTTACGTAGTCATTATTTTTAAAAAGCAGACACGAAATTATGAAATTTGCAAAAATAGCCTTGCCATGAAGAAGATCGCTGCTTTAAAAGAATCATATCCTTTTATCCTTGTTGTTACATCATATCTGTTGATGAAAGTACAAATTCAAGATAGCAAAAGCATTTTCATTGTTGCTTAATAAGTTGTTTTTATTTATATGTATTTAATCGGAAATTGAAAAAGAGTTTGCAATGTTTCAAATGTATTCCCTAACATAGATGGCAAACTTAATTTTTGTTACCAATTCTTACTGTATTAGTCGATATTGTTTGACGAATTGTTGAAATTAGTCAGACATATCTACGTATATTATTACATGAATACTACAGAGCAATCTTACACATAGTTACTGTGTACCTTGATATATACTTCAATTGCATGGACATGCGTGATCATCAAGGCCAGATTATCTGGGGGTGGCAGGGGGAAGCACACCTTCCTAAAAAATTCTTCAGCACCCTCCTAAGAAAAATTCTAAAATGGGATTAGGTAATGTAGATGCTTAATATAGTTGGATTCAAAACGTTTCCGGTTCTTTTAATTGAATATGTAAATGATAATTATAGTTTATTGAGCTAATCTAATGTCAGATGGGAGACGACGGACATTTGGCATCAAACTGTCGTCTGAATAAGATCAAATGAACTACTCTGCCTAGTAAAGCTGTAACTTCTGTAAGTAGTTTGATGAATTTATTCCTTTTCTTTGCATTTGTTAGAATTATTTGTTGTTATTTAGTTGAGCCGTACAAAATAAAGTAATGCGCGTTTCGAAGTATTAGAAACTTGGCAGAAAATTGTTGAGCCCTTAGTCGAATTCTGCAAATATAGCAGTATTAAAGGCTATGAAATTGTACAGTAAGACTGAGTAAAGGTTGAAATTTTCATTTCAAAAGCAATTATATATTTTATACCACCACCATTTTCAAACGAGTATTACCATGTGCGTTTTCATGAAAACATTAAAGTTGAAATAAATTACTAAATGCCCGCTCATAGATAAAAATCATACAAATTTTTTTATAAAAATAATGATATTTTCGTTATGCAAGTAGTTCACTCTTCTGTAGGCCTAAAAATTCTTAGAACATTGCGTTAATGGCATTCACAACATGCATGTACGTGTGAACTTTGTCAAATAAGTTGTTGTTTTGACTTGCTAAAACTGCAATATATGCAAACTGATCTTCAGTTAAATTTAGTGTGGTTTCATGTACAACCACACCAGCTACATTTTCAATTTCATCAAGTGCTTCTATTTCATATGATTCAACTTCATCGCTTCATAGTACGTTGTCTAAAGTTGAGTTGCTTTGTGTTACACATATTACAATGCTTTTTGACCAAAGTTGCAAAGGCAATAGCCCGCCATTTTGAATTTGAGAAAAAAGCGCGTAAACCTGTAAACGAAGTGGGATCGTAAAGCATTATGCAACACGATGTAAAAAGTTCGCCAGACTATATATGAAAATTTCTCACATACGATATAAAAAATACGACGATTGTCATGCTATGAAAAGGATTGGAACGCTGCATGAAACTTCGGAATAGGCTATAAATTTTGACGATACGATACGAGAAGTTACGAACGTATATGAAAAGTTTAGAATGTCCTACAGCAAGTTTCGGACATATTTTTTAGATTTATCTCTAAGTATATAAGTTTGCCATGTATAATTTTAGTATGTTTGTAGTATTGTAAGTTTAGAATAAAGTCCAATTTGGCGCCTCATAGACAAGCCACATACAATTTACCAAAGATGTCGAAGAAAACGGAACTCTTCCTTTTCTCGACTGTTTGGTAAAACATGACAATCAAAAACTACGAACAACAGTTTATCGCTAGCCAACACATACTGACCGACTACTAGACCAATCATCTTACAACCCTACATTACACAAAGCCACCACAATCAGAACATTAACAAGACGTGCACAAATCATATGTGATTCACCGGACGCTCTACACAACGAAAACAACTATCTCAAACGTGTTTTTGACAAAAAGAACTATAACTCTGACTTTATCAAACGCAACACTTACAAACCCAACGAACCCAACGAAACGAACAACTCAGTGACAACAGCAACGATACCTTACATCAAAGGTACGTCTGAGACTATCTCGCGTATCTTACGACCATACAACATACGTGTCGCACATAAACCAATCACAACGTTACAAGTACTAACAAACATAAAAGACAAAGAACAACCCAACGAACGACAAGGTGCAGTTTACAAAATAAAATGCTCCGACTGCCACGCCTCCTACATCGGGGAAACTGGCAGGAACTTAAACATAAGACTTACTGAACACAAACGAGCTACTAAGAAACAAGACAAAACTAATCATGTTGCCGAACATCACCGAATCACAAAGCACAACATTGACTGGGACTCGGCAATATGCATTACTTACAGTACTGACTATAGACAACGGCTTACATTAGAAAGTTTGTATACCAACTTGGAACAAACCCCCCTGAACAGATCACAGCAATTACCGGCACCTTACAAACGACTTATTCACAATACAAACAAACGATCAACTAAAAACATTACACTTCACACTAATTCACAATGACAATACACATTTCCTGTACACAAAATACAATGACGTAAGAACCAGATAACAAATACGGCCAACCTGACGTTTACTCCTCATTTGACTCTGAAGATGACTACCGCTAAGGTTGTCGAAACGTCAGTCAACAACAACAAAAACAGTCCTTCTCAGGACTATACCAACCTGGACGATCTACATTTACAAAGATATAATTGTATTGGTCATGACTAATCAATTGATAGCATAAATAGAGAATTTTAAAGAGCTTCTTGAGAGCTTTGCTATAGTTGATTTTGTCTTTAGAAGGTATTTGCATCATTGGCTTGATTGGATGCATGTTCTGCTTATGTGTCGGCAGACATGTTAATTTGATTTGTTGACTTGATTTGATCAGAGAAGATAAAATTTTGAAGAAGATAGATGATTGTTCTTTGTGATTATTCATGTTGATAAAGCAGTTGATGGATCATCTCTTTGTCCAATAAGTTGATAATATTGCAGTTGGAGTTTTATTACAAGTTCCATTTACAAATCCAAACTGCATTTCAATGATACTTCACTTTTAATTCATGCAAACAACCATACTTAATTGCTCTTTGTTTGAAACATCAGTCGTCTTATCAACCTGAATACATACAAAAGTGAGCTATCCATCACTTTTAAAATTTGATTATCTTGTCAAGACAAGCAATAAACTCCTTTGACATGTCTCGGGTTTGTTTATGTTGTTCATTGTGCTGCCTATAATAATAGCCTTAGTCTTGTATTGTGGCAAACTACAACTTTAGTTTTACTAGTGAATATTTTCTTTGTTAATGTGATACTTTCTACTTTTTTAGAAACAATACTCGAAAGAAAAGCCATTTTTAATTCCCACATAATTAAGTTTTCTTATCCTGGCGATTCAAGATGGTATTATAAAGCTCCTATCATTAATGTTGCATGATAAATGTCAGAAAGATTCATGGTTTTTTTATTAGTTTATTACCTAAAAACTACCTAATAATCTAATTTCTGTTTAGACAATACACTTTCTTTTATTTTTTATATTATTGTTAGTTTGCCTACCCCTTTATAAAAGTAACATAGTGTGTATTGTTTTCATGCAGTTAAACGGAACATAGATAATTGTCAATAATTGTTTGTAATCTTGTAGAACGAGAGTTACTTTGTGTAATACTAATTATTGTTAACGTAGATATTGAATATTGTTTTTTAAAAACTTTCTTTCGTAGATTTCAAGGGCTACTTTAACTTCAACTGGTTGGGTAAATGTTCTTTTGGGGGTTGTAGACGGTCTAAATTTTAAAAATTTTCTCGCTTAGCGCCAACCAAACATTTTTTGCTAGATACTCCACTGATTACAATGAGTGGAAAACCTTAGTCATGAAGATATGCTGTAGCATTTTATGTAATGCACTCATTAATGCAAAGACAATCTACGGTAAAAACGTTTGTTATGGTTTAATGACAATTTAATTCTAAAATAACACTAGGCGGCATTTTTCTGTGTTGCCCAAAAGCGCTCAACCGAAACTGCCTCATGCTAGTAAATCAACTAGGCAATTCATGTATTAACTCTCACGGATGACTTAACTGTTCGCAATCAGTTCAATGCAACTATCTTAATCTTTTAAGTCGACAAGGCACATGAAAATGTTGGTTTAACTCTACAGCTACAACATGCCAACTTGTCAACTGCTAGATTATCTTGATTCTTGACTATGTTGTCATTAAATGTTGAGTTAACTTTTCTGCTAGAAAATTGCTAGTAATCTGGCTGGTGTATGGCTACAGAATCATATTTCGGCAAGCTATTACAATAGGATGAAGGAATTTCACAAATTTCATAAATATAATTGTGCATTACGTGTAATGTTTTGGCATGTTAAGAATAAAGTTTGGACAAAAAGTTTGTTGAAGAGACTAAAAATCAACTAAGAGAATTTGCAAGGGCTATTTGTTTGTTCACTTTTACACTTTGCAATTTAAATTTGTCTATGATTTTATATTTAATTTATTCAATCATTTTATTTATTTCCATTTCATCTTCAGTTGTGTGCAAGTTTGTGCTTCTTCCATTTTTGCTTCTTCCGCCTTCAACTTCATTGCAACCATGCATTCATAAGTTAATCTTGGATAACCTGGAATCATACCAAGCATGAATGTTTGTCAGATGAGCCATTGCTATACTAAACTTTTCATTCACAAAGTAATAAGCTTTTCTTACATAAAAATTTTAAGGTAGAAGCAAATGATGACTTGGTATTGTCCAAAGCATTTACAGAAACACCAAGAGTAATAACCTAGCACCTAGGACAAACTAGCAGCATCGAGCAAACCTTTACCCATATTTAATATCTTTATTGTTTTTAATATGTCAATTTTTGCAAAACTAGCTAGGGATTGATTTCAAAATATTTTTGTATACTATATATACCACAGTGTTGCTGAATATTGTTGGCAAGTTCAAGTTCAACACAACTCTGTTCTTAACTTCACATCATATTTTCTGAAATATAATATGAACAGACCCTAATCCATTGTAGTGACGTACATAATGTGCGTATATTATTCATCTAGATTTATGTATTAGCAATAGAGGAAATAAACAATCCTACACTTACTCAAACGCGCTACTTAAACTTACGCACTTAACTTTGTAATTACGTAAAACTACTCAAACTCCAAGTACATTATCCGCTTTGTAATAACTGCATCTTGTTTAGCAAAATATATAAAAAGCCTGTAAATAAATTGTAACCTATAGAATACTCACGACTGTTGTAAATAACTTCTTCGCTAGTGAATAAAATAATCACAAAATTTAATAGCGTTCTAGTACATTGAACTCACGTTCGAAGCTCATACGAAAGACTTATATAACGCTTAACGATTTCCTGGGACTAAACAGCCTAAACTCAATTCATAATAGGAGAATCTTGTTGATTTGTTGATGCAAGACATGCACATCTCGGAAAGTGTCACACAGTGTAATGCATTTACGTAAAAATAGAAATGATTGTACAGAGACAAACATCAACTAAAGCATGACGTAGTGGTAAAAAACTTTAACCAACTAAATGTAATCACACTGCAAGTATAGTAAAAGAAAATAATTGATCACTTACACGATGAAAACAATTATCTTGCTTACCGGCGGTCTCATGGAACCATTGAAATGTTTCCTTCTCTTGCACTTCTTCGGCAACCGTATATCACACAAGTTTTCAGCATGTTTTGTTGTTGAAATTTTATAGATTTTGCGTTTGGAATATTAAATACTTATGAAATTATTTATCATCGCATGAATACTATCAGTGTTGCCAGATGAAATTTAAATGTCGGCATGTTCGAAAGCTCACATATTATCCACCAATGTTCACAAATCGACAAAAATTGCCTAGTTTGCACCAAATGAATGAAATAAGCTAAGTCAAATGTAAATTTATAATGAAGATGATGCATATTGCACATTTGTACAATATAACAGAAAAATAATAATGAAAAACAATTATTTAGTTCAATTTACATTTGTCGCTTCAGTCAGAGTCTTGAGCATAAAGAATGTCGGGTGTCATGACTTAAAGCTTTGGTCGAAGAAGAATATTTGACACAGCCTCCTGACTCTTTCACTCCTTGCTTAACTTTTAGAGTACTGCAGACTGACTTTGTGTTCAACCTATTTCTTCCTTTAGTTTTGATTGCATTCACAGAAGAAAAAATTCTCTCCACATCAACATTGAAGAATGAATTCTGCTTGTCTCGAATCTCTAAACCAGTGTATGTTCATTGTAAACAACCTGGTCCTTTATAACTGATAAGTTCATAAAAAGTTTTTAATTTGTAGTAAAAGTTCATGAAATGTTCACAAAATTCTTTTTGTTCACAAAAATTCAAAATAAAAATCAAAAGTTCATAAATCTATGAACTTTGTTCACACTCTGACACTGAATACTATGGTTTAGTGTTGTTTGAAATCAGGAGGGAGAAAAAGTTTCCTTAGCATTAGCCTGTGCAACTCCGCTGACATTTTCGTCCAAAATTTGCCATATAAGGTATGGTGACATCCATATAAAATATAATAATTTGCAGTGATGGGCGATACCGCTAGAATCGATTCCATACGATAGCGATTACTTTTCCTTAAAAGTATCGAGGTATCGATTACTAAAGCGATTACTTTCTCCAATTTCGAAAATAAACGTCTGAGTCACTTGATAAAGATCTGATAATGGAATTGGTAAAGTGTGGCCTTATATACTTCAACAATACGACGAAATTTTTATTTTTCTTGTTTTAAATTACAAACTGTCATAACATTATTAGGAGTAACGATAAATTTTTAGAAGCTGTATAAATTCCAATTGAAAAAATTGGTTACATGTTATTATTCTGAAGGCGAGATCTCAAAGTGTATTGATTACTAAAAGTGAATAAAATATTAAAATAATAAAACAGAAAAAAAAACAGCATGTTTGTCAAAACCAATAATGAAAAGGAAGACAAACTTACATCATAATGAAATTTTAAAAGTGATCGAAGTCCTTTTTCGATACCAGGCAGTATCGACTACTTCCGGATTAGGCTCGGTATCGGGTGGTATCGATACCAAGTAATCGATAATCGCCCATCACTACACTTTACTATACTTTTGTATTACAAAATCACAGTTTTTGCGTTTTTATTCGTTCTACAAACTTTTGATTCGAGCAAAGTTTT
The DNA here is from genome assembly GCF_021976095.1 of Xenia sp. Carnegie-2017. Taxonomy (NCBI): domain Eukaryota; kingdom Metazoa; phylum Cnidaria; class Anthozoa; order Malacalcyonacea; family Xeniidae; genus Xenia; species Xenia sp. Carnegie-2017. The sequence goes on from NW_025813488.1 coordinate 627,481, forward strand.
GGTGAAAGGGACAGAACAATCGGCAAAGATATTTAATCCTAAAACGTTTGTCTTCTTGGCTTTATAATGGCAGAAAATTGAGATGGTACAAGGTCGACCTGCATTGTTTTGAAACAAACTGGAGTAATATGATGCTGCTGCTTCTTAGAAAATGTAGAAATATTACAGAATCCTACTACTGCTACCAAAATTTCATCTGCAACGACGTTTATAGAAGATTGCTACAAATTTACTTATTCAACAACAATTTGTTATTCACATCGCTAATATCACAATAATTTCAAATTACGTCTTTATTATAACAGTGAAGAAAAAATACAAATCGAAATAGAAAAATAATCAGAAAGACATTTTGATGAACAATAGTAAGTTGAAAACGGTATCATCTAACTCTACGAGATGTACATCATCGAATATGCGAATTAAAGTACCTCTGTTGTCATTAAGCGAAGCAAAGTTTTCAACCAGTTCCTATGTGAACAACTTCAACATTCGAATATCGATAAATATGTTGAAGATATGAATACCTTTGTTCTTACTTTGTTGTAAATATGTAATTTAGGTAGTTATCTTCTAAAAATGCCTCCCACGTTTGAAATTGTCCTCGTCACCTTCAACTTTCAAATTACAATAAAACTTGCCATTTTATTTTTCAGTCGTTACAAAGCCAAAAAAACAGAGCTTCAGGGTTGAAACTCTCGACCGGTTTACCTCTACATGTCATAAAAATTTTACCTTAATCAGAAGTTTGTAAAAAGAATAAAAACACGAAAACTGTGATTTTGTAATACAAAAGTATAGTAAGGTGGGACCGATACCCCCCATGAAGCCAGTAGCAAATGATCGATCTTCCGGCTTCAATTTTCGCAAGGGATGCGTTAACCAGTCTAATATACATATCAGCGGGTGGCTCAAACAGGGCTGAAATTCCAGCCCGGGCTAGAATTGTTCGCATGTAATCGCGTACGCTATTTTGATAAGATATTATAACAGGCCTAGGCTGAATTGTTCATAAGTTTTCAACTTACTATTGTTCATCGAAATATCTTTCTGATTATTTTTCTATGTCGATTTGTTTTGTTTCTTCACTGATATAATAAAGACGTAATTTGAAATTATTGTGATATTAGCGATGTGAATAACAAATTGTTGTTGAATAAGTAAATTTGTAGCAATCTTCCATAAACGTCATTGCAGATGAAATTTTGGTAGCAGTAGTAGGATTTTGTAATATTTCTACATTTTCTAAGAAGCAGCAGCATCATATAATCTCCAGTTTGTTTCAAAACAATGCAGGTCAACCTTGTACCATCTCAATTTTCTGCCATTATAAAGCCAAGAAAACAAACGTTTTAGGATTAAATATCTTTGCCAGTTGTTCTGTCCCTTTCACAGAAATTTAGCTCGAATCAAAAGTTTGTAGAACGAATAAAAACGTAAAAACTGTGACTTTGTAATACAAAAGTATAGTAAAGTGTAGTGATGGGCGATTACCGATTAGTTGGTATCGATACCGCCCGATACCGAGCCTAATCTGGAAGTAGTCGATACTGCGTGGTATCGAAAAATGACTTCGATCACTTTTAAAATTTCATTATTATGTAAGTTTGTCTTCCTTTTCATTATTGGTTTTGACAAACATGCTGGTTTTTTTTCTGTTTTATTATTTTAATATTTTATTCACTTTTAGTAATCAATACACTTTGAGATCTCGCCTTCAGAATAATAACATGTAACCAATTTTTTCAATTGGAATTTATACAGCTTCTGAAAATTTATCGTTACTCCTAATAATGTTATGACAGTTTGTAATTTAAGACAAGAAAAATAAAAATTTCGTCGTATTGTTGAAGTATATAAGGCCACACTTTACCAATTCCATTATCAGATCTTTATCAAGTGACTCAGACGTTTATTTTCGAAATTGGAGAAAGTAATCGCTTTAGTAATCGATACCTCGATACTTTTAAGAAAAAGTTATCGGTATCGTATCGAATCGATACTAGCGGTATCGCCCATCACTAGTAAAGTGAGACCGATACCCCCACGTAGGTCAGAATCAGATGAGCCAACTTCCGGCTTTAATAATCTTACCGCACCATGTATAAAATATATAAAATATATTTTATACATGGTGCGTTATCCAGTGTAATATACATATCAATGGAGCTACACTAGGGATGAAATTTCATCCCGGGCTAGAAATTGCTCCATGTAATCGGCCCCTTAGTTTCGTACAACCAAACATGAAAAAAGCTGATTTAATGCAGATTGATCCACTACAAAAGATCATTTTGAAAAAAGGTTTAGAAAAAATTGGTTTTAAAAGGAGATAAAAACCAATAAATTACTCGTTAAGGTATTAAACTAAGTTAGCTGTGAGTTTGGAAATTTCAAAAAGTTTAAACTTTAAATTACTTGATTGTATAAATTGAGATAGTTTTGAAACGATTTTTTCAACTTTAGGCCTTCAATATACCAGTACAAGATGAAATAAAGACAAAGTAGGTTAGGGCAATATCGATTAAAACATGAGCATGTGTACATAATATACATTCATAAATTACGTTCTTTCTTCATAAAAAGTTAAGTGCCTGGGCGAGAAAAATGTTCATAAAATCGCCACACGCAACGTCAAGACGTCACGTGACACGGAGATGTTACGTGAATACACTATCAGAGGTTATTGCCGCAGCCAGACGAAATTCGTCGCCAGCAAGAACGGAATACATACGTTGAGGACATGATCTGGAGTTTTTGCTGGGATGATTAGCATTCGTTCTGAATATAAATTCGCGTCCGGCTGGAGGAGGGAAAGGGTGCAACTCGTCCACAGCAGGTTTCTATCGAAACACATAGATGTAGGGTGAATAGATTGGCATTGAAAAGCATAAATACACCAAACTTAGATGGAAGAAACTTACCTTAACAAGTTCGTGGTTATCGTAATCTTGTTCTGCGGCGCGTAAATTCTAGAAAAAATACATGTTCTGGTAAAGCTCCTCAAAAAATCATCAAACATTACTGGAGGGATACCTACTAAATATTAACTAAATACAAACTAAATTATATATTAACTAAATCTTAACTAAATATTAACTGGAGGGATACCTAAATGAACGTTCTTTGGACTGCACATCGAAATGTTAGGACCAGTTAAATTTTGGCGGGAAGTAGCCTTCCCGTTTTATCCAGTTCAATGTTACAACATACAAACAGTCCATCCACTCAAATCTGCCAGCTTCGTCCCCTTTGACTTCTATTTTTTCTCTTTCGAATTTCAATTTTTAAATGCCGTGCACTTGCAATGGGTTGCCATTTTAAAACCACCTAAGGAAAACCTCATTGTCGAAACATCGGCTTCAAAGTAAAGTATTACCTGTTGTTCAGTGAAAAGTCTTGTGATCACGTGACCTATAGCACCGCGACTGGCACCAATTACTTTAACTTCCGGATTATCCAACAGTGACGTAACAAAAGCCTTATTCTCGGTCTCACTGAGATCAGATGCATGGAGTTTTGATTGCAAGGATTTTCTCCTGGCAATCCTTAATTCTATGTTCTGGAGATCCTTAAATAATTCCTGCATAAGAACATTAGAATTTTACAAGGGAATCTTATGAATGACAGCAACCCATCATGCACTGTGCATATGGTCGGCCATTTTGTGAAGCACAAAATCAACTGACAAGAATATTTGTGACTTAATCCTTTCGCACGCTGACCAAATTTTCTGTAATGAGACTGGGATTGACGCAGCGTTACCGCGAATAAATTTTTGCAATAACTTAATCTGGTATAGTAAAAAACAAATTCCAAATTACAAAATATGAATCAGAACAAGACGATAAGTGAACTGTAAATTTTTCACTTTATTTCAAATTCATCCTCAGACAGAATGTCTGATAAAGAAAATCTTAAAATAATAATAGTAATGGGAGCATAATAGTGCAGTAATATTTCAATAAGCATGTTCCTCTTAAAAATAAACTAACATTGTTTAGGATGATACAAAATACTTCACAACATTAAAGTACTAAGTACTAAATATTCTTTTAGTTACGAAACACATCCACAAAGCATTGCCGATACTTTAGAACTTTTAACGGTGTAAAGTATTTACCGCTGAAATCTCCTTGAAAAATCAACGTAAACCTGGTCGCCATAAACGTGGTTTTTCGGGGACGCAAATCAGATTATCTTGGACAGCCTGTCCGGAATCGCTTCAATTTAACAATATTGAATGTATGTGATTCTGAACTATTTTAATATTTTTTGGAAGTAATGTGAAATTATCCGAGTCAGGGGCTGTTCACATGAGCCCGGTAACCGGGATTCACTGAGGAGTGAAATGATTCTGAGTCATTGAAAGGAGTAAAACCTTCAAATGCAAAACTTATAACCTTTTCTTAGGCCTCATAAGTTATTTTAGATGCAATCTTCAAATCAAGCTAATTTAATTGTTTTCATTTTAATGATTTTGTGAATTTGCAAAGTCACAGCATAGACAAATTGCTCAAATAGCTAATTTTCAGCGAAGCGTTCAACCATTTTGGTCTAACGCTTCGCTGAATCCGCAAATGGGCCCATATAATCAGGCCCTTAGTACAGTGAGACTACCATATGAAAAAAACAAACGGCGCAATGCATGATGATAATATAAGATATGAGTACCTTATATAGTTGGATTTGGTCATCCGAATTGTCGAATACTCGACTTGCTGTTTTTATGAGATGATCAATGAGAGAGCAGTCTTCGGTGTCTCCTACACAAACAAAAACACAATGTTGACATTTTTCTTTAATTCAAGACTTAAAACAACAAGTATTATGAGATGTGTATATATTTTGGGATATTTAGAAGTCTATATTTGGTGTCACGTTCAACGCAGGAGACTGTCAAACGAAACTTCTCTGAAAAAGTTTTAACAATGGCAACGTGTCCCTGAAAAGCAAAGACAGAAGTTGGACTTCTTTGTGCACTTTGTTAAGAGTTATTACAATAATAAAAATGAAATAATAATCTGATTGAAATCTCAGTCATAACAGGTTCTTATGTGTGGGATTTTACGGTACTTTTTTTTGCCCTCAATCGCACGTCGTTGTTAAAGACAAGCGACGTGTAGGATCAACAATACAATTTCATTACGGAGGGGAAAATGTTTAAATATAAGAGGGTACCTGCATTAGAGATGCGCCTAATGGAAGCTTGAAAAAGAGAGGAAAGAAGCTGGGTAGCAACTTCCGCTGGCCGTAATCCAGACAAATAGTGAAGTACCTATAATAGATACATATAAACATACGTATGGCTTTACAATGAAGACATATTTTTTCGAACAACAAAGGTAGTATATTGTAAACTTTCAACCAACCTTTTCAGCTTCCTTGGTTTCGTCAAACAACCTCTTCTGCCGTCGTACGGGGCATCCGCGTGCATTGTTCCAGTTTTCCTGCCAAATATTTCCGGGAACACGCATGCGCAAACTCAATCGACCATTTTCACGGAAATTCTAAAAAAAACATTGCCTGTAAAAATCGACACAGACTGTATTCGTAAAAATCGATAACTACTGCCCGAACGCTAACCTTTGACGAATCGTGAAAGTAGTTTTCTGTAAATTTCCCATCTTCCTCGTCAAAACCTTCCTTCTGGTATAAAATTTCTATAAAACCGAATTAAATTTGTTAATTTCTGAGCTATGTAAGATGATTAAAAAATGACGACCTTTTCCTATATTTTGTAATTCCATGCTGAACTTCTTCTCATCTTCAGTCTCCTCCCCTCGAAGCCAGTCGTTAGGCGAATACCAGCGAACGAAATCCTCCAAAAAACATCCGGGGTTCGCTGCCTGAAGACAACAATGCAATATAAATAATTGCGTTATGTAAACGGAAGAAATTTGTAATGTTGATTGGAAGGGGAAATAAAGGCTGCTTGGAATAACCCTGTATTTGTATAAGTTAGGACACGTTTTGTTCTCTGGATTTTGTATTATGTTCATGACGATTGAGTAAATTGTTTTATGTTGCGTTGTCAATATTACAAATCAAACTATCGAAGAAAGTAAATGTACGTGTGCTTCTTTGAGGCAATAACAGAATTGAAAGACATCTACTGTCTTAAATAAATGCTTTTGTATTGTTAAGATACCCATAAACAACAAAATTGCCAAAAGACAAAGGTAGCGATCGCTGCCTAGTCAGAAATACGAAAATAGAAACAAAAAGATATTCTGTGCAAGGTAGACATGAATAAATGCTGTGTTAGTGTTGTATCAAAATGACAGAGGCTCATGATAACATCTTGGAAAATCATTTCGAAACGCTTGTGGAAGACGAAGAAAGCCTTATTCGATACTATTTTCACAGAAGCTTTGAATACAGGGACATTTTATCAATTCTATTGCAAAATCATGGTATTCAATTGAGCATGTCGACTTTAGAACGCCGTCTACGAACGGAACATATGGTACATTAATGTTTATACGACCACTGTTGAAAGATTTAGATCCTGAAAAGTCTGAAATGAGAAGGTGTCATTGGTTGCAAAGGTGAAGATATCAACTAACATTTCCTGTTTGTCATATGGTGGGTTACGAAGCCTTTAAGGATGTCTTCTTAATTGCATTTTCCAAAGGCCAGGCGTTTGTAAACCATAACTTACAACATCATATTTTAATGCCTTACTGATTATTTTTCAAAATAGCAAGTAGATGCATGCCAAAACAAAGTGTATGGACAGTGCAGGAACAGTAGCTAGAATATATGACTGTGAAGTAAAAGATTGGTCAGACATCCCAAGTACTTCAAAGTTTGTTTATTGTACCATTTTGGTGTACAATTAAAAGATTGTTCATTGTTATTTGAAGTAATGCAAACATTGTAGTGATTTTTGTGGTGAGGAAGTTCACATTTGCTCATATTAACATACCTGAACTTAAAATGAGTAAGACAACTCTTCTTTGCCCAATGTATTGCCCCTCAACAAGTAAAAATCAGTAAAGATTAAGCTTGAAAACCTTTTTCAATTTATGTGGTAATAATCAATAACGACAATTTTTGCATATCGTTTGAAAAAGTGATGTGCAATTGTTTTCATTTTAGCCAAAACGATGTGCAAATTGTACATTGCACACCGTTAATTCGCACACTGCATCTAAACATTCTTGAAGTATGTGGGAGAACGAAAACTATAAGCACTTTATCTCAAGTTCTGAAGTCAGATCTAGGGCTCTGTTATCCACAGTGTCTTTGAAGAAATTTATCCAACAAGCTGTATGTGATCTTCTTAAGAACGCCCACCAAGCCTCTATTCCTTGGTTTCGTGGAGATGGAACATATCGATGACTATCTGGGTCTTCTCTAAAAAATGACTGGATTGCTGCCATTGTACCATTTTCTGTGCCCAAGTCTGTTATAAGGTCAACTGAACATCCGCCATACAGTTCTACAGCATCTATTGCATAATATGCAGCTGTTATTAGGTCGGTTATTTGATGTAGTTATACTATACGATGTAGTTAACTATAGTATTTTACTACTCCAGCCATCAATACAACCATGAATAGGAAATGCACATGGCTCTAATTTATCGTACCCATCACGATGCCACCAATAGTTCCCACCAGGATTTTGATATCTTCTCCTTTGCAAGCAATGACACCTTCTCATTTCAGACCCTTCAGGATCTAAATCTTTTAACAGTAGTCGTACAACATTTCTTGGTAACCTCATTTCTCTACATTGCAGTGAATGCCATATAGATCTATATCCTTGCAGACGCCCTGTACCATCAATAATTCTTGCAATAGCAGCTCTTGCAACCTCAATGTCATAATCTGGTAGCTGCCGCTTAAGTCCATATGTTCCTTTCGTAGACGGCGTTTTAAAGTCGACATGCTCAATTGAATACCATGATTTTGCAATAGAATTGATAAAATGTCCCTGTATTCAAAGCCTCTGTGAAAATAGTATCAAATAAGGCTTTCTTCGTCTTCCACAAGCGTTTCGAAATAATTTTCCGAGATGTCATCAGGAGCCGCTGCCAAAAACAAAACACAAATTCTTTTTTGTCTTAATATGGCAAACTAAACTTTCACAAATGAGACTTAACACGAAGTATACACAACTTTTTGAAAATTACATTTTTGTAAAGGAAGCCATAGCCAACCATAACTATAAGGCATTTTGCTGTTGTTGTTTGTTTTGGTATGTCATGAATGTGCCAAAAACTAAAGCGTTTTTGTTTCAAAGTAGAATAAAAATGCGCATAAAATTCGAAAAAAACCCATCAGTTTTGTAAATGTCTTTTTACCCAAAACAATTGTTATTAATGTTTTTCTGTGGAATTTACAGAAAATCACAATTTAGTTCAAACTTACACAAGATTTGGTTTTAAAAGATAAAGTAGATAATATATAATACTCGTCACAAACTCCCAAACTAAGGGCTTCTGTAAATAGGTGTACGTAGAAATATTTCATGGAGAAGCATGTATATTATTGAATACATGCAGTTGAATCTTTTCAAAATAAACAAGTACTTGCTGCAATGTTTCCGATTTGTATAAATTGAACGATCAACGATGTCATTGTTTTTCACAGTTTCTACACTTTGATAATTTCCATTTCGAAATAGGTATTCAATAGGAAGCATCATAATTGACTTAACAAAGACTAGGCCCCATTACCTTCAATGCCACAATACTTTTCTGCGTTTATTTTTTGAATAACACGAGAAAAAGACTTCGGTAAAAACATGTTTTTTTAACAAATCTCGCTAACGTGTAGATTTGCGCGTGCAATACACGTAAATTGACCTCCAGACACGCGTGAAAAATTATTAGGCTTTTCTATTACAGGTAGCCTTCCATCTATTACAGTTCAATGACTTAACTGCAGACTTTACTGGCTGTAATAAGATATGCATTACACAAAAAATTGCATGGGTAATAAGATATGCGTTACACAAAAAATTACATGTGTAATAAGATATGCGTTACACAAAAAATTACATGTGTAATAAGATATGCGTTACACTAAAAATTACATGTGTAATAAGATATGCGTTACACAAAAAATTACATGCGTAATAAGATTGCGTTACACAAAAAATTACATATGTAATAAGATATGCGTTACACAAAAAATTACATGTGTAATAAGATATGCGTTAAACAAAAAATTACATGCGTAATAAGATATGCGTTACACTAAAATTACATGTGTAATAAGATATGCGTTACACAAAAAATTACATGCGTAATAAGATATGCGTTACACAAAAAATTACATGCGTAATAAGATATGCGTTACACTAAAAATTACATGCGTAATAAGATATGCGTTACACAAAAACATTTCGATAGAGTGGGACTACTGTTTGTTTTTTGACTGTGGCTCTGCTGCTGGACGGTCTCAAAATGGCAAACAGGGCATATAATACAGCAATAAATCTATAAATTCTAATTAAAATACAATATAAGATTGTGAATAGTGACTGTAATATTTCATGTATTTTTTTCATTAAATTGCAATATTAAAGTTTACAGAGTATGGCACTTGTTGAAAGAACTTATAAGCAATGTCCATTTTTGAGGGCTAAAAACACGATGTAGAACATTTTCCTGTGTATCTCTGAGAAATGTAGTGAAACACTATAACAGCACATGATTTCAGAAAACATAAAGTTACCTTGTAAGGCACTATATATACTATACTATAATGTAAGGCGTAAAGCCAGTCGAAGAGTCACCCTGCTGACAGTGATACATCTAGCCCGCGAATTCGGTTATGCTATGAAACTATTGTTTTTACAGAGAGTGAACACCGAAAATTTTACACAGCATGAACAGACTTGTGGACTGGCTAAGCCAATGCCTTTCCCTAGCTTTAATAACAGGTGAGCGGAGAAAAGTCCCTAGTAGTTAGTTACCTTGAAAGCTTGCATATCAGACATAAGGGAAGCGCTCTGCATTTGAGCTCGAATTCTCGCCCCTTCTTCACTCGTTCCTAGTCGTGTAAGAATATCTGCATGAGCTTGTAACATGTCTTCTGTCATCGGTGCAGGTTCCTTCATTCATAAATATAAATTTAAAAACAGTTAATCACAACAAACACATGTAATGATAAAGACCTTCGTCGCCATTGACAACTGGAAGGCGCGTAAGTAATACGACAAAGGATTTTGTGCTTGTTATTCCGATATACATTCAAGATGTAGAGTATGACAGTAGCTGTGTTGAGGAGATGTAGAGTATGACAATGCCTGTGTTGAGGAGATGTTCAGTACGACAGTACCTGTGTTAAGGAAATGTACAGTATGACAGTACATGTGTTGAGGAGATGTACAGTAGGACAGACCTGTGTTGAGGAGATGTACAGTATGACAGTACCTGTGTTGAGGAGATGTTCAATATGACAGTACCTGTGTTGAGGAGATGTTCAGTATGACAGTACCTGTGTTGAGGAGATGTACAGTATGACAGTACATGAGTTGAGGAGATGTACAGTATGACAGTACATGTGTTGAGGAGATGTACAGTATGACAGTACCTGTGTTGAGAAGATGTACAGTATGACAGTACCTGTGTTGAGGATATGTACAGTGTGACAGTACCTGTGTTGAGGAGATGTACAGTATGACAGTACATGTGTTGAGGAGATGTACAGTATGACAGTACCTGTGTTGAGGAGATGTACAGTATGACAGTACCTGTGTTGAGGAGATGTACAGTATGACAGTAGCTGTGTGAAGAAGATGTACAGTATGACAAGATCAATGTTATTAAGATGTATTTAAGAGTACCTGTGTTATGGGTATGTAAAGTGCTTCGCCTGATTTTATCAATTTAAGATCTCCGCAACGTTTCAACGCTCCTCGCGTTTTATCGCAATTTCAGTTGTAGCTGTCCACGCTTCAGATTCCTCATCTGATCCATCTTGATCCTCCAAGGCTTCAAAGAACTCTTCGTCACTACTGTCATTAACGTTATCGTGGGAACTTCGACTCCATGGATGCTGCAGAGGAATGTGCTGCTGATGTTTTAACGCTTCTTGGGTGTTTTTCTTTGACAAACACTTGCGAGCAATACAGCAGTTTAGCATCTACACAAACAAAATGATGTTCATCAAGATACATAGTATAAATATAATTGCCCAATATAAAACTTTAAATAAGGCCATGGTTATATAATTTTATTAACATTAATGTTTCGTCTTTAGCCTAAGACATCATTAGATTACAATACATGCATGTAGCAAGTTAGAAAACATTTATACTAATTATGCAATATTTACAGGGTGTTAAGTTACAAGGTACAGTGATGATATGACAGTGTTGTGTGATTTTTTTGTTAAGGAATAGAGTGGGGTTGAATGGGGTTGAATGGAATTAGATAAGATTTAGTAGGATGGAACTGCCTTAGACATTAAGAGATGGTTTAAGCTTGGAGATGAGGAGACTTTCGTGGATGGATAGTTCGTATGCATTAGGAGAGGATGATAGAATGTCGAAGTCGTCAAAGTCAGTGGAGTGATTATTGGTTTTGAGATAGGAGAGTACACTGGAACTGATTGGACTAGATGAAGTTTTTCCTGTCATAGGAGAGATACCCAAATGTTCCGATACCGTGGTGTGTAAATGGCCCGTAGTTTGACCCACGTACGACGCAGAACAGTGTCGACACTTAAATAGATAAACAACACCAGATTTCAGAAGTTTGTGAACTCTATCTTTGAAAGGAAAGAAGGATGAAAGGCGTGTAGAAGAGCGAAAGACAAAGCGAGTATTGAGGTGAGGATAAGCAGCATTGCAAAGTCGAGTGATTTGGGTGGGAATATGAAGGAGTGTAAGCCGGTGAAGGTAAGGACAAAATACATGATTTTCTTTGGTGCAGTGTGCATGGGAGGTTTAGGTTCGAAAAGGTTATTGAGGAAACGTCGGAAAACTTTATCGAAGAGTTGAGAAGGGAAACTATTTGAGTGAAACAGTTTTCGAATGACTTCAAGTTGACGATGAAAGTTCTCGTAGGTGGAGCAACGATGGAAAGTTCGGTGAATGAGGCAAGAAACTTTGGAGCGAGTGTATGTTAGAGGTATGAAGCTGTGGAAGTTTGTAAAAAGACCAGTAAATGTAGGTTTTCGGCAAACAGAAGTAGAGAATGTGCAATTAGAACGCGCTATTTCGACGTCGAGGAAGGGAAGTTTACAGTCATTTTCTTATTCGGAAGTGAAACGAATGTTTGGATGTTGTTGGTTAAGGACCATCTCTTAACGTCCAAGGCAGTTCCATCCTACTAAATCTTATCTAATTCCATTCAACCCCACTCTATCCCTTAACAAAAAATCACACAACACTGTCATTACTATATCTTGTAATTTAACACCTTGTAAATAATGTATAATTAAGGCCTGTTCATATGAGCCGGGCTGGCCCGCTTTACCGGATCAGCCCGGCAGTATCGAGATCTCGCCTCTTTTAGTATTCAAATATAATTTCAAAATTGACGGGCTGGCCCGTCTTGACGGGATCTCGCTTGAGCGAGGCGGAATCTCGGCATAAACGGGTTCATGTGAATGCACTAGGCGGGCTAGCCCGCATGCCGAGCCAAACATCGTACTAGTGCGCATGCTCATAAAATTCAATTCGATGCAAAATAGACGGCAAGCAAAAGAACAACTTTCGGTTGACCATAGACTAATACATAACATCAATGAGTTTCTTTCAGCTTATAAAAGTAACATAAAATATCAGGATTTGGACTTTTATGCTGCGTGCGTGTTTAATTATTTCTGTATTTGCCGGGCCAGCCCGCCTCATCTGAATTAAATAATAAACTGGCCCGGCAAAGCGAGCCAAGCCGGCAAAGCGGGCAGCATGGCTCATATGAACAGCCGCTTAGAGTGTGTGTCCACATGAGCCCGGTAGCCGGGATTCAGCAAGGCTTGATATGATTTTGAGTCATTGAAAGGAGCAAAAAACTTTAAGTGCAAAACTTGCAACATTTTTCTTAAGCGTCAAAAGTTATTTCAGGTGTAACTTTCAAATCAGGCTAAATCATTTGTTTTCATTTTAAAGGTTTTGTGAATTTGTAAAGTCGTAGCATAGAAAAATTCCTCAAATAAGCGTAATCTTTTCCATTTGCCAAAATGCTTTAACGCTTCGCTGAATCCCGGCTACCGGGCTCATGAGAACAGCCCTTTAGTATGTTTTCTAATTTCCTACATGGATGTATTGTAATCTGAAGATGTCTTAAGCTAAAGATGAAGCGTTTTGTTAATAAAATTATATACCCATGGCCATATTAAAAGTTTTATGTTGGGCAAGTATATTTATACAAAGAATTCGCTTTCCACCTGGCAAATCCATTGTCACAATATACATAATAAAAAGATAAAATAAGTTGGCTGAGTTTGAGGAATACACTTCTAAAGGTGGTTTGAAAAATAAAAATATCTATAATCGTATATTCAACAGCCGTAAAAAGGCCAATTGTATATGATGCTTGGCAGTCAATGCCGAAGACAGCAGGGCAATACATAGTCCAGAGTTTCGTTATTTGACACTAATTGGCTAATTAATACCGGAGGTCATGCAATACATCCGCCGTAAATTTTTAGCTAAAATCAATTAAGCTCGTTACTAGAAGTCAGGGTTTGCACGCAGTCTAGCTCATCAGTCCTCCTAGGAAAAGGTTTGGGATGCAAATTAGTCATTTTGTCTCTTCCACTATAATTGGCATTTTTACTGTTTAGTTGAAACAATAGATATCCAATGCAAAGAATTACTATAGAGTTCTTAAATTTACATAGCAGGACACAAACTCGCGGGCTGGCTACGCTGGTTGCTAAAGCTACTGGCAAACGATCTCAACCAATAGAACCCAATCTACCTAGATATGTGACTACGACAAAATTCTATAGTTAAAAGTGAGGTAAGCCGCCATCTCGAAAGGTAGCCAAGCTGGCGATATTTAAAGGTAATATCTGCTTTTGCAGTGTTTCAATACAGTTGCAAAGTCGATTGTCAAGGTTTGATTTAAAAAACATTTGACAGGATTGCTCTATAAACTTTCTTCTAACTTATTTTTCATTTTGAGTTATGCTTTTTCCCACTTTTCAACATGGCGTCGTTGCCTCACATTGACAAAAGTAGTTAGACATCTAGCGGTATTGAGGGGCATTGAGCGGTATTGAGTGTAGTTGAGAGAAGTTTGAACATGTTCAGAAGAATAAGTTGAATGTCCCGTGGTAGGTTTATTGGCGGCTGGAGGGTTTATGAAGAGATTTACTGTATATGAGTTTCAAGAAATCACCTACACTGGACAAGCAATACAACAACATGCATCACAAATATGACAGGACAAGACCAAATTGTTTCGACTGGTAGGTTTCGCTAAAACGAGTCATGTGTCTGAACGCAAATCCCGTGTCGATACGTTCAGGGAATCGATGCCTTTGTCGAGCGCAACAATCGAAATCGATTATGGTGATGCAGTGAAAGAAATCATGTCATAGAAACTATATAACAACTTCTCTGCCTTTGTCGTCCACAAAAAACACTATGCTATATAAAATTTTACCTGCAGCTTCTGATGGATTAAACAACAATCATGATTCGGAGTCTGAAGATCGAGTCTATAATGAGTTAATTATAAATTAGTAATTATTTCATGGATCTTTTTTTACAGTTATCAGAACTCACCTAGGCAATAAAACGCCTTTTTCCCAACGATATCTCATCTCAAGAACAAATACTTGCCATAAATACGCCACGGCTCGTAATCCTTTACGATAAAAAAATCTCCTTGAACAATTAACGCAGTTAAGATGTCGAGTAAACTTGTTTGCGGAAAAAACCTACCTCCATAGCTATGGTTCAAAAGGCAAAAACAAACCGCCAACGAATAAGTTAAACTGTCCTTTGGAGAACCTTTCAAACCTCGATACTTGTCCTAAAACAAAAAAAATCAAACAAGAACTTTTATTATAGTGAACAGACAACAGACAGAAATTTATGTTATTTGGCAACCATTAAAGTGTAAATCAAGTGAAATTTTAGTTCTCTAATTGCATTGTCTTAATCAACAATACTTGCTCTCAGTAGTAATATACATGGGGGTACGAATCCATAAAAAGTTTACTTTTTATGTATTCGAATCCCCCATGTATATTACTACTACACCCGTGGGTATAAAAGCGTAAATTAGGACCATGGTATAAAAACGTCCCTCTGGTAAAAGGTCATGTAAAAAAGCTGTGTAAAAAATAGTCATTGTTTCAAAGGGGGTAAAAATCTCGAGGTTACAATTAATCGTTTAAAAACGGTCTTTACAAACAAATGTTAAGAAAGCATCGGTTCGGAGGGGGATCGGCAGCGCAGATTTTAGCGTAGCTAAAATTGAGCAGGGGAATGGATCCCCCGAGAATTCTGGAACCCAGGTGGGGAAATTTTTTCACTTCGTGAAAAAATCGGGGTTCCACCTTAGATTCGATGAATATTCGAAGAATATTCGAGAATAACAGAGGCTTAAAAAATGCTCTTCAAAAAACCGTCTTTAATAATCAAGTGTTAATAATCAAGCGTTATTAAAATATCAGTAGCAGCGCGCTTTATAGTCGACTGGTATATTGGATTAACTAGTGGCCTTTAACAATGGTCTGAAAACTCAGCGCGTGGTAGAAATATTCTTTAATAATCAAGCGTTAATAAAACATCTTTTTAAATCATTGTTAGGGGTGAAGAATTTCAGGCAACTAAGCCTGAAATTTTGAGCGCAACAATGTCATAGATGCTCTTTACAAAATATGGAATCTATATGTTTTTTAATTTGTCTGTCAGGCGCGTGTCTTAGTGCATGTTTTTAACAATGGTTGTTTAATGTAATAGCACATTTCATCAGCGCATGTATAATAATACAATGTTTTACAAAATATGGAATCTATATGTTTTTTTAATTTGTCTGTCAAGCGAGTGTTATATAATTTTTGTTAAAAGTGTTTTTAATAATTGTTTCAGGATTTTGAATCTTTTTGTATATCGCTTTTGTATTAATTACTTATTACAAACAGTTATGTGATATGTAGTCAAACATGAGGAGCAGGTATGTATGATTTTACTCTAACAGAGGCCCACGCTACATGCTTACTACACATTATAACTGTATATTAAAATAAGTTTTAATTATCATTTAAATAATGACCATAAGCTCTAGTATTTATACCATCATCTAATATACCGTTTATCATCAAAACAGCTAAGTGATACTTTATTAATTTCATAACTACTAAGTTGATGGTTTACACTTCTAATAGTTTTCATTGTATGATGTATTTGTTTATTTTCAAATAGTGTTTGTTTATAGTCTTCATGTTTTATTTTGTTTTTAATAATATTTTTCTTAATTCCTTTAGCTTTTTATCTCCTTTATTATTATCTTTAATATAACTATACATCTTGCTTCTTAAACCAACAAATCTTTAATTATATTTCCAGCAGCTTCATCTTTCATTTTACCAATAACTTTTTATTAGTATTATCATAATATTTATGGTATTTATCATAATCACTGTTATCAAATTTATCTTTATCACTCCAAAATCTTGATAGACATCATTAGTTTCAATTTCATATGTTAAACTATCTGTATCTGTGAATAATAATTTAGCTTTATCACCATACCGATTTTGATATAGTTGTAATGAAAATCATACATCAAAGTTTTACTTAAATCTAAGATACACATACCCACATATGCAGGTCTGTTGAGCACCAATTGTTCTTTGATCTTATGCACAGCCACAAGGTTCTCATTGAAAATTTTACTACTTACATAAGTAGGTTTTGAAGCTAATTTTAATAATTTATTTTTATTAGTTACTAGTCTAACATCTACTCTTTTTCGTAAGTTTTCCATCGTCTTACCAAAAACACTGTTATTCATGAGTTTGAAGAAGTCTTTTCAAAAGAATTTTTGCATTAGTTCTTTTTGAGTATTAAAGTCTATGTATTTTTTCAACCATGGAGATTGATTGAATTCAAGTACTCTATGTACTTTTTTTAATTTTAACCCAAGATCTAAATATAGTTGAAGATTTCTATAATGTAAAACGTATTTGTATTTATTTTGTAATGTAGGTATTAATTTTGAAACTAAACCTGTTGATATATTGTAATTAGAAGCAATTGTCTTACAATATTTTGACAGCATGTTGCTAGTTACCTTAATTTTTTCAGGTCCTAGTGGATAATCGTTATGTAAATTATGTAGTTCTTCAGGGTATTCTAAATCAACTTCTAAAATTAAACCTTTTTTACTATCTGCTTGATATTTAGCAAGGTTTATGTTGTTAATCTGTTTATCAGTTAACCATTTGAAATTACCAGTAGGTAAATTTTGTGACATAGCCCATCCATACAGATTGTTAGCGTCAAGATACATTATATATTTTGAGGGTTTATTCTTATCAAATGTTTCCATATACTTGTTATTAGCTTTACCATATCGGTTAGAAATATAAGAAATACCTCCTCTCATACCTTTTTCAATGAATTGAAACATGTCAATATCTGTCATTAATTCTAATTTAATATCTGTCATCTTTAACATAGCATCCCAGCTTAATCCCGGACTCGTGAAATAATGACATGGGTCTAAGTTATAATATTGAAAACATGTTTTTCGAAAGTTTTCAAATACATCAGCTAATAACAAAACATCAGATTTCAGATACAAATCGTGGTAATCACCCATGTTTTTGAGATTGAATGTATTCCAAACATTTTGAGCATGATTATAAGAATCATCTGATATATATTCATCAGTAAGAATACTATAAAAATCTTTTTTTGAAGGTAACCCCTCATAAAACTTTTCAAAACTATCCATATAATCATATGGGTATATACCTTTCCTAGCCATTAGATTAAGTTTTTCATCTTTAAACTGATTAGAGGTATATTTAAATAACTCTTTAGGTAAATTACTAACAAGTTTATCAAGACTAGTGCTCATAAATTGAAAACTATCAAGAAATGTTAAATGGTTTCCTAACATAAAAGCCATATATTTTTCCATATTATTTGGTATACAACTTATATTCATCTGTTTTTCCTCACCTTTTTTGTTTTTGTATGTATGTTTATTAACAATAGCTCCGATTTCTTGCATAATAAAATGACTATCATATCCACGCAGATTGTGAAATATTACTGGGATTTTTAATTTATTAGGGTCTATTCTAAGTTTTAAATTACAATCTTGATGAGCCGATCCTCTGTATTTACCAGTGATATGACAATGATCTCTAACTTGAATGTCTTTGTTAGTATATTTTTTGTTACAGATATGACATTCATCAGCTTTTTTAAAGTCTTCTTCATCATCAGATGTCATTTTTAATGGTTTATTAAAGTGGGTTTTCATAATATGTTTACAATATTTAACTTCTTTTAACATAGCTTCCATAAATTTGTAAACAGCTTTTTCACCTCTATATAGTTGAATTTTTTCGTAAATTTATCATCATAACAACAAACAACTTTATATCCATAGCTGCAGTCTGTGTGCTTTTGATAGGCTTCAGTGAATGATTTTTTATTATTCTGATTACAACCAGATATCTTTTCTGTAATAGCTTCAAAGTCTGCATATATGACAAATGGTACTGGTTGTTGCTTATGATAGTTGTTGAATTTAAGTATGTTATTATTTTTATCAGGCATTCTTACTGATTGTATACC
Organism: Xenia sp. Carnegie-2017; assembly: GCF_021976095.1. Lineage (NCBI taxonomy): Eukaryota > Metazoa > Cnidaria > Anthozoa > Malacalcyonacea > Xeniidae > Xenia > Xenia sp. Carnegie-2017. Next base: position 646,222 of record NW_025813488.1, read on the forward strand.
ATTTATTAGTATACAGTTTTCTATATGGTCATTTAATATTTTTTCAGAACTAAAACATTGAAGACAGCGCATACAAAAGTGTTTTCTTTCCTTATGCTTTGTTTGATTATACATAAATGCATTAAAATCTTTTATTAATACATAATGTTTGTTTTCATTATCAGTTATCAATAGTAGTTCCATATGGTCTTCAAATTTTTCTTTTGATATATAAATGGGGTATGGTTGCTTATTTTCATAACCGAATACATTAATGTTAATTTTGTTTTGTTTTTCGATTTTATTATATTGTTTAACAGTCACTGGAAATTTAATCCCAGAGTAGTCTAATTTGTTAATATATTCCTTATCAGATTTTTTTATTCGGTATGAGTGTTTATTTTGTGAGTTTAAATAACGAATATGACACCATCTAAAACATTCATTATCTGTATTTTTGATATTAATTAATCCTTTTTTAGAGTTTTTAAGTTCTTGTGGTAAATTAATATATGAAGATCCTTGTAATGGCTTGTATTTAACAACATTAAGATAATGATTATCTATAGATTTAATAATCCATGCAGAACCTTCTTGATTGAATTTACTAATTTTATCTAATATATTTTGTTTTGAAATTTGTAGTGATTCAGTAATATTTTCATTATTTGTAATTGTTAAAGCTTGACTGTTGAAATAACCAATTTCTATTATATGATCAACATCACCATTATATTTTATTTTAATTCTTTCAAATGTTATTTTAAGAGTTTCAGTATATTTAAGGCCTACCATTGATGTTAATACTTCTTTAATATAATATGTAAGATACTTTCTAGTGTTCTGCAATTGTTTTAATGGATCTTTATTGCTCATAATACTTATTTCATATGATTTAGTAAATCCTTTAAGCGCATTGTTTGTTTCTCTTATTTTAACTCTTTTTGTTGGTACTGGTTTCTTATTTTTATCTGATAGCATCTGTGTATTATTCTCATACTCTTTAACCATTTCTTTAACACTCTTTCTTGGTTTGGGGACTGGTGTTAATACTTTGATTAATTCGTTTTTTATAAGTTTATAATAACCTTTAACCTTTTTCTCTTTAGCAATAGCTTTTAATTGTTGTACAGTCATTTTTTTAATATTGGATTGTGATAGTACTTTTTGTACTGGTTTGGAAATTGAAGTATTATTAACTTCAACCCACGGCTTTTGATTTAATATTAAATTAATTAAATCGTCTTTAGTTAAATTTTGAAGTTCATCTCTATTCATATTAGGCATACTATATAAAATACTCATGTCTTTAAGTACCTTATGTTTTGTTTTATCTATATTCATCTTCTGCATATTATATAATATAGGTTTGTCTTTAAGTACCTTTCGATTTAAATAATTTCTACTCATATATATACTATATATTTTATTTTATTTTTTGTTAAACGCACCTAAATTTTTTGAATTTATTAAATGTTTTCTAGTTTTAAGATGTAAAGTTTTATATGCTAAACTATATGTTTTATTACATAAATCACAATACCATGGTTTTGAGAGCATATATAATGTCCTATGTTGTTTGATTTGTTCTTTAGTATAAATTTTCGGTCTTCCTCGTATTTGTTTATCTGAACACATATATACTAATACTATATATTTTATTTTTTAAATAGTTATTTAATGCGTTTAAGATAGATTCTAATAATACCAGAAGCAGTTATATAAGGACCATATTCATATAAATCAAATTTTATAACATAAACATCTGTATCTATATTGTTGATTTCATACTTAAAATAACAATCATCCCATCCATGATCTTTATTAAACAAATCTTCAGTGATATGTGTAAACTGTGGTATATAAAAATCACTACTAATAGTATATATATTAGGTATATAAAAATCACTACTAATAGTATATATATTAGATGGTTTAAATGTATTCAATATAACAGGTTCATAATCAATATTCATACTACACATCACATGTAATATTTTTTTTATATTTTCAACATTATATCTATTTTTGAAAAGATAACCATTCATTTGTATTCAATTCATAATATTTAGTTATATATCTATCAATATCGTCTTTATAATAAAGTTCGTACTTTAATGATTTAATATACATGTTTTATCTTTCATAATTTCATCTAATAAATCTAAATTAATTTCATGTCCTTTAAATTTATATACATCTTTGTTTTTATAACTTTCACCATTCTATATAATTACTATATATATTATTTTTTAAGGTGCGTTTAAATTATCTTTTATTTATACAATGTTTTTCAAAATCCTTCAAAACACCTTCTATATTAGAACTAGTTTTTTACAACATAGAATAAAATTTCTAATCTTTTTTAATAGATCTTTAAGATTCATATATAATTATAAAGGTTTTATTTCTTTAACCCAGTTGTTATAATAAGTACAGTCAATACCTTTATCCCATTCAAGAATTTTATATACTTCACCGAATAATCTATCATCAAAAATCTTCTTTGTCTTACTATTTTTCATATCTCTAACAGGGTGTTTTAATGGTATACCCATACGGCTAGCTAAGCGTATTATATAATAATTATACAGACTAATATTCTTTTTCTGAATCAACTTATACTTAATCATAGTACTAACAACCTTTATAAAATCATTTGTCAATTTCTCAACATATTCAAAAGTTACACACAATCTAATTTTATTATAAAACCATTTTCTCCTTGAATGAACTGATTTTTGACATTTCCAAATCTCTGGTATCCATTCATTAACTACCTTATATGAGTGAATAGAACCACAGTGTACACAAACAATTTTATTGTTATCTGAAATAATTTCTTGATTTTCGCAACATAAGTATGTTTTAACAGACCTATTAATATAACTATCACATATCTTTTTATCACAAAAGCAACAATTTACATAACCAAAAAACTCTTCTAACTCTTTATGAATCAATTTATTACAATACATATACTAATACTATATATTTTATTTTTTAAGTAATTTTATATAATAAATATCCAGATATAATACCAATCACAACCATTGTACCAGATTGATAATTTTTCATATTCTTAGATGGTTTGTAAAAGTCATTTAATTGTGGTTCTCTATGAAATGTTAACCCATTATAATGTATAGTTTTTACTTTTCTAAGCATATCTAAAGCTTTGTTTGTCAATTCTATATCATCATCAGCATACTTAATTTCTTGTCTTAGCTGTTGTATTTTATTATGCTGCTTGACTTCATTTTCATAGAACGCCTCTTTAGCCTTTTGTAGATTTATTAAAGAATCGTGGTATCTTTTCATTTCTTCAGCATAACCGTTTTTATCAAGTTTATGAAATAGCCAGCCTGCTAGACTAAATCCTAGGCCATTAACAACAGCTCCAAAAGCTGTATTAGTCATACTAGTAATAACACTTGTCATATATATTTATACAGATTTAACTGGATTTTCAGGAATCCATTTTTTGTCTTGAGTATATTTAACTAAAATTGTTGATGCTGTAACAGCAATAGCTAGTTTAGCAAAATCTTTGATACTGTTTGTGTCTGTTAATTTTTGACCTAGTAGTTTTTTAGACGCCATAGAAAGACCTACAGCAGTTGTTGTCACAAGCACTGCATCAAAAGCTTCATTCATAAGTTGTTTCTTATTCATATATAATAGGAAATATTTTATTCAAATGAGTCTAAATTATATTGTTTATTTTTTTGTATCAAAACATGTTTTTCACTAGTTGTTTCTTCTTTTTCTTTATCATTTGCTAATTTTTCCTGCCTTTTATCATTTTTCCTTGTATAATAGAGACTAGCAATAGCAGTTAATACTCCAATAGTTCCAAATAAGAATCCATAATTAATATTCCAGCTATTATCCTCAATTTTCTTTTTATTTTCTAATTCAATTTTATCTCGCATCTTTTTTTCTTTAGCAGCTTTCGATATAGCAGCTAAGCGTTTACCAGCTTCAACTCTAATAGGGTCTTTTTCTCTCTTGACTGTAGTTATCTTTAGGTTTTCTTCAGACATGTTATATATAATAATGTAGATTTTGTTTACAGATAACTTATAGATAATTCATAGATAATCTTACAGATAACTTACAGATCTTTATATTTTTTGTTATATTTACTCACCATACTATCTATGGTAGTACAATTGTCTATTATAATATCATCTATAACTTTTATGTCTGATAGAAATATCACTTCATCGTAAGGTAATCCTCTTAAATAAGATCTTATATCCATAAGTATTTTTTCATATGATGTATATGCAAATTTACACATTTCTAAGTTATTATTAATCTTACTCTTAACCATATAACCTTGAATTAAAACACCTAGGCCTGATAGGCTAGCTATAACTATCGGGTTGACAGTTATACTACCAGCAATACCAGCAGTCGAGACTACAAAAATACTTCCCATGTTTAATGATAGTCGCACTTTCTTTAATTTATTATATTTCCATTTATAACAGGTATACATTTTATGATAGTACAAATACAACTTTTTCAGCTTTTCAAATTCCTCTTGACTCAACTCACTCGAAATATGATTAAAATCTAGAACTTGTTTCATATTATATTATAAAACATATTTAACTAATATGAATGATGATAGCATTGATATACTGAGTAAAGCAATCATATCTGTTTGATGGGGATTATTTACTATTATTTTTGTATGTTTATGTACTAATGGTTTTTTATGAACTTCATCTAGAGTATCTAGGTGTTGCGATGGTACATTATCTTGATATACTTTTTTAGGTTCTTCCTTTTTAATTCCATAATAATTTATTTTAGAATTAATACCGAATTTCATAGTTTTATTTGCTAATGTTAAAATATTATTATACCCATCAATCTTTTTATCTAATATAATCATACGAGAGGGGATTAAAATCATACCAGGGCTGATTGCCATATTCAAAATAACATTTGTGTCTTTTATAGCTTTCCTCATGTTAGATATAAATACAGTTGTATCATTCTGTACTATAGTATCCTCTAATAATTTTCTAAAAACTTTTTGTGTTTGCATGCTCTTAGCTCCATGATTAACTATTGACCATCTTGTATTTGCTTGAGATCCAAGAACTGTATAAACAAAACTTTCAATGCTCTCTTGCAAAAGAATTTTTCCGATTAATGTAATCCCTTCGGAATAATATACAATAAAGCTACGATAATCAGTAGTTGAATATTGAAAATTAACATAATACCCATCATTGTTTTTATCAAATTTTAAAATACCTTTATAAGGTATATGCTTTTTTAATTCCGTAAAGTCATATTTATCTAATAACGATGGATGCTTCATAAATTTTTGATCTGATAATATAAATGATATTTAACAAGGCTTTGTATAATTCTACTTTTATCAAAATTTAAATGATTAAGCCCAATACCGCATAAAAACTAGCAACATAAGCCCCACAAATCATAGCATAGTACGCTTCTTGTTTATAATTTAAATGATTTTTAATATTGTATCTTATACCAGTAGGTTGTTCTTTTTTACTTTTAATTTCACTTGACCACGTGGCTGTTATAGGTGGTAAACTACTCATAAAATAATCATTCTCTGTGACATACAATCTGAAGTTACAGATATCAACATTTACCGGCCTTTGAAATGTAGGTTTTACAATAAATTTGCTACCACCGATGCATATGATCGAAATAATCCTCAGAATGACCTTCATCTCCATTTATTGCTGCTATGAGATTTGAAAACGAAGGCGTTTTAGTTGTTTCTAAATATATTTTTGGCCATGTTGGTACATTTTTTAAATCATCGCCTAATTTTATAGCATTTTCTTTGATTTGCTTGTCTGACATATAATATAAGCTATGTTATATATGAAGTTCACTGTTTTATAGACGGAGATAGTAAAAATTGACTTACAAGAAAGTATAGTAACAACTAACTATTCATATTTATATATCAAAAAGCTTATGTGTATTGGGAATATAAAAATGTTAAATTAAATAATACTTTAGCTTTTACAATAGGCACAACAAAATATAATATAGATGCTGGTTACTGGACTTTTAAAATGCTTAAAACGTTTTTTGAGTCTGTTAACGTAAAGCTTGAGATGGTAGAAAATAATGGAACTTGTAAAATAACTAATAATAATGATGAGGTATTAGTATTGTCTGATACTCTTATTAAAATGTTAGGTTTCAATGATACCATAAAAACTATAAAAAAAGGTATCGTACAAAATGGTGTTTCTAAAGTGGATATAAACAGAGGATTAAACTATATTCAAATTTCTTCTAATATTGTAAATTCAAGTTATAATTATAACCATGAAGGTAAAAAAAGTAATATAGCTTTAACTTTACCAGTAATAACAATTCAGTCGTTATTTGGTACTGTATACGAATACAACGATATTGAATCTAAAGTTACAATTATAAAAGGAGCCTTTAACGAGCTAATATTTAATATATTAGATCAAGATGGTGACCTTTTGAATGTAGGTAGTATTCTATTAGAATGTTATCTTGAGTAAGTTAAATGGATGAAGACATTAAAATTGAGCAAAGTTTAAGAGATATTTATTATGATCCTAAAACAGGTTAAAGAATGGTTAATATCTCAAGATACATACACTAGATATAAACCTATTATTAGAAGACATAAATTCAGACAAACAAGGGTAAACTATCTTGGTGAACAAATACAGATGGATTTAGTTGATATGGGTTCTTATAAGTATAAAAACAATGGTTATTATTGGATATTAACAGCTGTTGAAATATTAAGTAGATACGCATTTAGTATTCCTGTTTATAGAAAAGACACAAATAATATGACAAAAGCTGTTGCAAAACTATTAAGTCAATTTAAAGATAGATTTAATGATTACCCGAAACTAGCTCAATTTGATGATGGTAAAGAATTTTATAATGTAGGTGTTAAATCATTATTAGAGAAACATGGAATTAAGTACTTCTCTACTAAAAATGATAAAAAAGCTGCGATTGTCGAACGATTCAACAGAACGCTTAAAACATCTATGTGGAAATATTTTTACAGTAAAGGAACATATAAATGGATTGATATATTGGATGATTTAGTATATAATTATAACAATACAAAACACAGTACAATCTTGATGAAGCCTAAAGATGTTAATAAAAATAATGAAGATGAAGTATGGAATACATTATACGGTCATGAAGTTGCTTATTTACCATTACCTAAGATTAAAATTGGTGATATGGTTAGAATATCAAAGTATAAATCTATATTTACGAAAGGTTATGAAGCAAATTTTACAGAAGAGTTGTTTAAAGTGACTAAAGTTATTAGAGGAGACCGAATTTATATGAGATAGAAGATTTAGAAGGAGAGCCTATAATTGGTAAATTTTATGAAGAGGAACTATCAGTTGTGAATAAGAAAGATGATGTTTATAGAGTTGAAAAGATATTAAAACGTAAGAAGGTTAAAGGTAAAAAGATGGTTTTAGTTAAATGGTTAGGTTATGATAATAAACATAACAGTTGGATTCCTGAAAGTGAAATACAAAATATAGAGTAATCTATATAATGGCAGAAGGAGGTTTTGATTATATTGAATTAGAAGATAAGAAGCAAGAAGATAATAACGATGATAATGAAAATATTGCTGAAACATCATTTATTAATGATAATGATGATAAATTATTTATTACTGATAATGATGGTATAACAATAACAATACCTAATAATCTTCCTGATGTTCCTACTTCCACTCCTGTTTATACAAATATTAATAGACCTGAAAATGAAGTTTCTTTTGCTGTTGAATCTTTTATTACAAAAAATAATAAAAAAGTGTTTAGATTTAATCACCTAAAAGGTATGGCAGCTTCTGAAGGTTTAAATTTGAGATTAAATTTAGGTAAAACTAATATAAATAATATTACTTACAAACCATTAAATACAAGAAATAAGCAAGGTGCTGAAAGAATTGTTTTAAAACGTAATAGTAATGGAGAACTACAATACAATAAATCAGAAAGTGCTAAAAAAGCTGTTAAACAATTTAAAAACGAAATTAAAAGAATTATTAAATTACAAGAGGAATTTATAAAAACTGAAGAGAGTATGCCTATGGTTGATTTAAATAATCAATATACAGATAATTTCAATCAAATAACTGGTGAAGAACTTAGAGAACATATAGGTGTAATGACCCCCTCTGGAACAATCGATAAAAGAACACGCCCGCAATTCATAAAAGCACAAATAAATCACTTTGCTGAAGAGCTAAACAAAACTCAAGCTAGAATAGATGAAATAGAAAATGAAAATGAAAATGGTATTGACAACAATATTGATGAATTAACTAATTTGCATGAAAGAGCCGAAGAATTAAAAATTATAATTAGAGAAGAAGAAAATCAATTAGAAAAAGAGGATGTACGAGAGAAACAAGAAGAAGACATTACTAGATTACAAAAGTTTAAAGAATGGGTTAAGGAAAATATTCCAGGATTATCAGCTTTAGCTATATCTATAGCTGGGATAATTACAACCATTGTCATAGGAGCTAGAAAAGCAATCCTTCAAGGTGCTCAAGCTACTAGTAAATTTTCTAAGGCTTTAGCAAATCTAGTTAAAAAATTATGGCCAGTGTTAGGTCCATTATTGAATATTATCGCTCAGGTTATATCTGGGGGAGCAAAAGGTCTAGCATGGGTAGCTTCTAATCTATGGATTTTAGCTATTGCTGCTGCTTTGTTAATATATGATCAGTATAAACAAAGAAGAAAATAAAATATGTTTTAATATATATGAATAGATTATTACAAGAAGAGCTTTTACCTGGTTATAAAAGACTGCTATGACAAAATTAAAGGTAACCGTACTTTTATAGTATAACCTTTAACCCTAATAGTCTTAAACCGAATGAACAAGTTTATATTAATATTCCGAAATTGAAAGCAAATAGTTGCTTAGTGCCTGGTTCACTTAATCTATCGTTTGATCTTAAAATCAGTAATACAAAAGTCACTTTATAAATAATCTCAGTCAGATTTTACAACATAGACTACAAATTAAAGTGGCTGGGAAACCCTTTACGATTGTAGTGAACATAATATTATAAGTGTATACAAAGACTTGTGGTTACCTAAAAGTGATCGACAAGGCCTTATTGAATACGGTATTTGTAGCGAAAATTTACGAAAACTCATTTCGAAAGATGATACTGCTGCAACAAGTGGAAGTTCAGAAAAGTATCAGACAAATTAATGTATGATATTTATGGTATAAGACAAAAATTAATATTGATAATATTCTTAAAGACCATGGTCTGTATTGCCCTTTCAATATGAATAATAACTTTCAATACATAATAACATTACCACCAAGTGATCAAGTCCTTATCCCCCAAAGTGGTCAAAATATAGGTGATTATGAATTAGAAAATATTCAACTTGAATATGAAACTATTGAAAACCAAGAAATTGCAAATGAGGTGACAAATTTATATTCTATAGGAAGAAGCCTATTTTATGAACATATAACCCTCTTAAAAAAGGAAAAATGGGATAAGTCAAGTACATTACAGAATATAAACGTAAATGTCCCTCGTAAAAGTATGAAAGGCATTGTACTATTATTTACAGAAGATTCAGTTAGTGATAGTGAAAATTTCTATTTCCATTAATCGATAAAATTTCTGTGACAATAGAGGGTGTGCCAAATTGTATTTTCGCCCAAGGTATGAATAAAAAACATTTTTATGAAGAAGCAAGAAAATTTTTTGATAGAACTATTCCGATAGATTGCTTCATGACAATTGAAAAATTTTATAAGGATAAATTTGCATTAGTTATCGATCTACGCACCTTTCAAGAAAAAAATATTGCTGGTAACGGAAAAAATCATTAATACTCAAAATGGCATTCTGCTTGAAATTAAAAAGAGCATATACAAAAGATTTAAACTGTTACATCTATGTTATTAGTGATGCTCTTGTTCAATTTGTTAATAATGATTTACAAAGTATTCAATACTAGAATAACCAGTAATATATAAATGAACACACCCTTTAATATGATTATTGTAGGTATGACAAATTGTGGTAAAACCTTCATTCTTTTAAGAATGCTAGAAAAAAACTTTAGTAACCATTTTGATTATATTATTTTATTATGCCCAACATTATCATATAATAAAACCTATCAAGAATGGAAATATATAAATGATTCTGATTTAATTAAGGTCGAATGTGACCAAGATCAGGTAGATATTGTTTTAAAATATGTTAGTGATGTATATAAATGTACAAATAGTCTTATTATTCTCGATGATTGCGCAAGTGGCTTAGATGTTAAAAATAGGACATCGCAATTAGTACGATTAGCATTTAGTGCTCGCCATTATGGACTATCTACTATTGTAGTTACACAGCAATTGACAAGTATTGCCAAACCTTATCGTGAAAATATAAGTTATTTAGTTACATTTTATAATCCAAACCGCAATGACATGAAAACAATATTTGATGATTATCTTTATGGTTTTCAGAAAGATGATATAGAAGAAATAACCAAAAAATTGAAAAATAATAAATTTGCTCATCTATTTATTCAACTAATATATCCATACCAATGGAAAATTGTTATTCCGCAATAAAACATGTGTTAATATATATGCCAAAGCGTAAAGAGCCTGAAACAATTGATGATATAATTAATGAGATTGATTCCGCAAATGATACTATCAAAGATGCTGTATGTGATGATAATATACAAGATAAACCGCAAGAGGGTTTTAATAAAAGAGATCAACTACTTAAACTAGCTGAAGATGGTGATTTAGACAAGTCAGTTGCTTACATTAAAAAAGCTAGTCAAAAATTATTGATAAATTATACATTGAATACGAGAAAAACGATTACAAAAGCTAATGAGTTTTTAACTGATTTAGTTATATCAAAATTTTCAGATATATTAAAAGGGTTTGATGCTATTGAAGACTCAAAGAATTAACAAAACAGCTTAAATCAGACGACCTTTTAAAACGAGATGTTTATAGTTTAGTAGAAAAAATATCACCCCTATTACCTTTTCTAGGTTTTTTATCTGGTGGTATAACAACCGTTAAACATGTTTACGAACATAAAAATAATAAACCGGATATAAAATCTGAGGAATAATATAAATGAGCTTATTTTATGGGCATGATAAAACAGATATTAATGTAAATATACAAGGACCTGTAGATAAAACACATCTATCAGATAACCACTACACTAAAACTCAAGTTAATAATAAATTTAATGACTACTATACTAAAACGCAAGCTGATAATAAATATGTTTTTGTCTCAAGATTAGCCAACTATTATACAAAGAATGAAACAAATGGTAAGTATGTTTTAAGTTCTAATTTATCTAAATATTATACAAAGACTGAAACAGATGGTAAATTTAATGACTACTATACTAAAACACAAGCTGATAATAAATTTAATGACTACTATACTAAAACACAAGCTGATAATAAATATGTTTTAAGTTCTAATTTAACTAACTATTATACTAAAACACAAGCTGATAATAAATTTAATGACTACTATACTAAAACACAAGCTGATGGTAAGTATGCTTTGACTTCTAATTTAAATGACTACTATACTAAAACACAAGCTGATGGTAAGTATGCTTTGACTTCTAATTTAAATGACTACTATACTAAAACACAAGCTGATGGTAAGTATGCTTTGACTTCTAATTTAAATAACTATTATACTAAAACACAAGCTGATGCTTTGACTTCTAATTTAAATGACTACTATACTAAAACACAAGCTGATGGTAAGTATGCTTTGACTTCTAATTTAAATAACTATTATACTAAAACACAAGCTGATGGTAAGTATGCTTTGACTTCTAATTTAAATAACTACTATACTAAAACACAAGCTGATGGTAAGTATGCTTTGACTTCTAATTTAACTAACTATTATACAAAGAATGAGATTGATAGCAGAGTAAATGGTAAAGTAGTACACCATAGCAATCAATTAAATTATAAAAATTTTAATACCCGACAAGATATTATCAGAATTTATTTTAATAATGTTAAATTTATTGAATTTACACTTTTATTAATAAATCCATCTGATAACTCTAAAACAATTAAATTAGATATGATGGCAGATAAGATTAAAAAAAAATTTATCATTAAAGTAACAAATGATAATGAAAAAAAGATAGTTAATGCATTACTAGATTTATATCACGTATACTGTGTTGATGATGATTCAAGAAATATTTTATTCGTTATTGAACCAACAAAATCTTCAGTTTCATTAGGTTATGACGAATGGAAAAGAAAATGGCTGGCAGCATTTAATAAATTAACCAAAATTCAAGTTTATTCACAACATCAATCTACATTATCTATGTCATTTAATGGTTTTTCACAAAATTTTAGGGCTACTATAGAAGATAATATTCTATCAACTAAAAATTTGTAAATGATGAAATCGAAAAATTAAAAAATTTATTAAAATAACTATCAAGCTAAAACTTAAGATGAAGAATAATCCTCATGTTTGACTAATAACTGTTTGTAATAAGTAATTAATACAAAAGCGATATACAAAAGAATTCAAAATCCTGAAACAATTAGTAAAAACACTTTTAACAAAAATTATATAAAACATTGTTAAACATGTACATATAACACTCGCTTGACAGACAAATTAAAAAACATATATATTCCATATTTTGTAAAACATTGTATTATTATACATGCGCTGATGAAATGTGCTATCTACATTAAATCAACATTGTCCTGGCAGGGCCTTGTTAACACTTGATTTTTGAAGAGCATTTTTTAAGCCTCTGTTATTCTCGAATATTCTTCGAATATTCTTCGAATCCAATGGGAGGCGACCCCAATTTTTCACTTCGTGAAAAATTTTCCCACCGTCGCCTAGAATTCTCGGGGGATCCATTCCCCTGCTCAATTTTAGCTACGCTAAAATCTGCGCTGCCGATCCCCCTCCGAACCGATGCTTTCTTAACATTTGTTTGTAAAGACCGTTTTTAAACGATTAATTGTAACCTCGAGATTTTTACCCCCTTTGAAACAATGACTATTTTTTACACAGCTTTTTTACATGACCTTTTACCAGAGGGACGTTTTTATACCATGGTCCTAATTTACGCTTTTATACCCACGGGTGTAGTAGTAATATACATGGGGGATTCGAATACATAAAAAGTAAACTTTTTATGGATTCGTACCCCCATGTATATTACTACTGCTCTCAAAGTTATTGTTTTTCTAGCCCTCAGAAGTGGCGATATTTCGGCCGCCATGTTTGCTAAATTGACGTCAATTTGAGTACACATTCGCAACATGGCAATACATTAATAGAAATTACTATTGGCTAGGCGACTTAAGCCCGTTTTCCACTAGCCACGTATCGTAACGTATCGTAGCAAAATGTAACATGGCGCATGCGTACTTGTGCCTATTGACATCAAATTCATAATCACACGTTAAAGCCCGTCGCAAACGAGAGCTATCTCTTTAGCAAAGTTTCTAAAGCCAATTTGCACAGCGCGTAGCTCGCTGTATGCGGCAGTTGTGAGCTACAAGCTCACCGAACAAAAGGTAAACAGCCAATGAGACCGTACTTTTGAGTCACATGATGAAAATAAAACTGGCCGTGTAATTATAGAGATTATAAATTATACAAATAATAGTGTCATTGTTTTAACATATTTTATAATATAATTTATAATACCCTCATTCGTAATTATATATAATCTCGGTGCGAGTAGCACTGTGAAATTATTTTATGCTGGTGCGAAGTATTAACCATTGAAAAAAAGACAATAGTCATATAGTCCATACGTTTTGATGGCAACGTCGGCGTCTTTTCACGATGAAAAATAAAATTGTATATTCTAATTTATTTTTCTCCATTATGTTTTTTTCTGTGGTTAATACATCAAATCTACATAAATTATACATTCTCTGATTTCCCATTGTTACATCAAACACACAATGTATAAATACTAATAGAGTTATTTATAATCTCTATGGTAACACGGCCATCTTTATTTTCCTTGTGTGACTCAAAAGAACGGCCTTATTGGTTTTTTGTTGCGTGTTTCTGTTATTTTCAACAGATAAAAAAAGTACAAAGATATATTTTTTGAAAAAATACGTGTATGTTAAATTCCCTATTGTAACACGTGCCGTTTCTGCCATGTAGACTACAGTTTGCGAATAAACTTACGGTACTCAGGTCTTTCTCAGGAGAAGTAAATGATCGCAGATCTAGTCGATTACTCTGATTACCATGACAATCCGTTTGATTTTCAGAAAACAGGTGCTACAAAAAATGCAAATCTCATTTAAAGTGTACATCGACAAAATAATATGGTCAATATGACAAACTGTAGCTAAAGTATGTCATACCATACCCTCATTTATATGGCCCTAGGGGTGAATTTTTAGCCTACTTTCAAGTGGGGGGTTGTTGAAAGGAGGGACGACAAAAATGAGACCAGGAGCCAGATAAATTTTCATGAAACAAAGCTAATGCATACTTACTCACACAACATAATAATTATCAATATTAATTTCTATTAATTAAAATAACCAAACCCAGACGTGCATAAGTGCATTTTGAAAAATAAAATGCGTAAACACATTACCATAATTTTATCCAAAACTTATTGTATATTATTGTTAGCTAACTTTCTTGTCCATTGGGGTTTAAAGAGGCTGTGAAGTAAATGGAGGAAATACGGAAATATGGGATGAACCGTAACAATGGCACGATGAAATGTGGCTAACTACATATAACAGGTTGCTACAAAAATGGTCGCTAACCACAAATGGTTGCTAACTACATACAACAGGAGCTACAAAATGCTAGTTGCAATAAAACGAAGAAAACAATCTTTCGTCAGGGCATTGAGCAGACAGTTGTTGGTCCTACAAATCCTACTTGAAATGAAAGTTTTACCTTGACTAAAGCATCAAGAAGTTTGGTTGGAATTGGAGATTCATCACTGGTGGAACCCGTAATCTTAGATGTTGCCTTATGAACAGCCAGCTGAATATTGGGTGAAAGCACTGGTTTGGTGAGTCTTTGAAACGCACGAGAGAAGTCTTTGCTTGTGTCTACATAAAAGAGAAAAAATTTCGTTACTTAACGGAGTGATTTCTAAGATGAAAATGGACGGGAAAAATAGGCTAACGTTTGTTTGAACTCTTGGCCATCCAAGTCACATAAATATATACTGAGACTTTTAATTACTGTTACTTTCTGTGTTTACATTAAGACTATATATATTTACACTATTGCAGAACAAAAAAGTAATGGCACAATCTGATTATGCGTCCAAAGCAACGTTTTCAAACAAATCCACTCAGGCGCAGCATAAATGCAAACCAGTTTTGTCAATTTTTACACCGTTTTCAGACCGGAGTAGTGTAAACGTACTATAAAAGACTAAATTAGGCAAACACATGATTTCAAAACATGAATTCCGTGGAAACGTACGAAAACACATGTTAGCGAAATTTATTAATGCACGGTATGGGTAGAACCGGTAAATCTTTGCTTGTGTCTACATGAACATGCAAGTAGTTAGGATTCTTTGGGGACTAATATTTTAAAAAAGGAACTGTCTGGTTTAGAGAAAATCTTCAGTTTGAGAATGAAGGTTTAAGGAATGATTTTTGAGAGGAAATTGATTGAGTAATAAACAATTTTGCCGCATGAAAATAAAACTCGCTACAAAAACTAGATCGCTCACTGGTATAGTACATGATGCGACTTAGGTATGAAACGAAAACTTTAATGAATGGAATAACAATCTATACAGCGCAGAAACTTATCTCTCTATATGGCAACGTTTTTCATGAAAGAGACATAATTTCCGGCGTTTGATTTTACCGACTTACAGAAAGCAGAAATTCGTTCAAAGAGAAGTTCTTGTCACGTGTTGCTCTCAAGGCATTTATGATCGTTTTATAGTTTTTGATAATGTTTGAAATTACTTGTCGTTCACACAAATGAATGTATTCGTAAAGTTTCGAACACATGGCACATGAAAGTTGTTAATGTGAATATCTATAGTCCAGACAATGTTTGCTTGGAGTTACGTAAGTGTAAAATTTCAGCAAACGAATGAAAATTTCCCCACTTTTTGTTTATGAATAAAGAACCTATCGTCCTTTTCACAAAA
This sequence comes from Xenia sp. Carnegie-2017, assembly GCF_021976095.1. Lineage (NCBI taxonomy): Eukaryota > Metazoa > Cnidaria > Anthozoa > Malacalcyonacea > Xeniidae > Xenia > Xenia sp. Carnegie-2017. The sequence goes on from NW_025813488.1 coordinate 662,459, forward strand.
CCTAAAACTCGTCGTCATGGAAATCTTACCATCACAATCCTCAAGAAAATTATTTTGCTTCAGCAAAGCGGACGTGGTGTCTTTCCGACGACATAATTCCAGATATTGCGACAAGTATTCACCTTGAAGAATAAAAAGCTTAAGTCACATCCAAAAAATTACATCATTGTGATGTAATTTGCTCATATATTTATCATCTGTAATCTTAGATAAAATAAAGTTGAAGTTTATGAATTATAAACGAGCAGACAATTCATGAATTACATAGCTAGGGGATTGAGGGTAGGGGGGAGGTTGAGATTTTCAGATCCAATCTCGCGAGAAAAGACTCTGCTAAGATATCAATCTATATTAGGCTGTGATAAAAAACCAAACCTTTTCCCATGTACGCAATTCAAAGTATTGGCGTAGCCAAGATTTTCTGTCAAGGGGAGGATAGTCAAAAGAAAAGGGGGGCATTGCTGTTATTCAAGTAATATAATATATGTAAAACATAGCATGTTAGGGGGAGAAGAATTTTTTACAGGAGGGCCTGGCCCCAGGTCCCCTTCTGGCTACGTCATTAATTCTAAGTCTATAGAAATGTAGCTAAGTCCGTCGTGTTCCAGGTGAACAACTATAAAATTTTAGGATGGCTACAAATACGGTAACAAAACCTTGGTTGCCACCGCGCTATTGCAAAGCAAATGTAGTTTTGCAGGGACTTAATCTGGTTTCTCAAAAGATTTGAGCAGTAAAAAGTAAATAATATGTTCAAGACAGAGATGTAGACAAGTGTAGTTACAGGTATTTATGAGTTACATTGACATTTCTATACACCTGTTTGTCAAGAAATTTCGCTTACGATTGTTTATAATGTCGAATAAAATTTTGGTAATAGGTACTTTTCAACAACATCAAAGTACAGTTATTAAACACCTTCACAAAATGTTGCCAATATTTTAAAACTTGTAATCGTTTAGAAGATAGCAGCCATGTCTACTTCTACTACAGAACTCTCCTTAAAAAAAATTGGCCAAACTGGCTTCGGCCACGCCTAACTTTAGACAGCCAGCAATTTAGGTGTTGGCTTCTTGGTAAGCGCAGAGTAGCGAGGCATTTGCTTCACATAACCTCTTTGCTTAATAATACTAGGTCTGTATTATTACATAAACAGTAACTAGGCCATTAAATGATAAGAAAACTTGACTTGGGTGGCAACGCACGTAAACATACACTAGCTGATTTTATTCATTTCTCTGCACAAATATTTGTCGTTTCTATTCTTAAAAATTTATTAATACAATCATTGTCATACCCAGAAGACAACCAGCATCCTCTGTCATCCTTACACGTACATGCCATTGCGGTGCTTGCATAGGATCTAGGTCACTAAATGAATAGATCGGTGTTTGAAATCATTTCATCATTCAACGAAAAATGTCATTACGTACGAATAAATGGCATTGTCAAGAATGACATCTTCCGATAAACATGGCCACGACGCTGATAAATGCAGTTCACTAGAAATAAAGACATATTTAATCAACGCATGGTAAAAGAACAACTTGTATTTGATGTTTTAAATAATGAGTCAGGTAGAACTTCGTACATTTAGAGAGTGTCAACCATCATGCATTGCGATCGTAATCGGCCAATCTTAAGCACGAAACTAACTGGCAAGAATATTTTGGATTTAATTCTTCGTAATCGCTGCAATCCTTGTTCAAATATTCATTTTTTAAGAAATAACAAATGATGTATGCGATTCTCCAATTATTTTACTACTTTTTGGTGAAAGAAAACACTAGAATGAGAAATTATTCGAGTTAGCGTATAATACACTTGGACTCCCACTGTCCCACTATTCTACATAAAGCACAAACGCGCACAATGCATAATAGTTAAAATTCACTCTTTAATAGAGATTTTTAGAAGGGAGTCGTATAAGTTTTATAGAGAAAAAACTATTTCGTTGTATAAAAAGTCGTAAAGAGAAAAACCATTAGAAATCAATTCCTTCTTCTTCCTCTCAAAAAAGTTTAAAAGAGAAAAAACTCTTCATTTTCTTGAAAAAAGTTTCCTGAAATTGTAATCTTCTTTTCAACAATATTTGCATGTTTGCCCTGAAACTATCGAAACTTTTTTAATCAAAAGTACTCAATAGAGTGCTCAATATCTATTCGGATCCATAGTCAAAAAATTACACATAAATAATCAAATATCTAGAAAATCCTCTCTACGCGATGTTTCACGCCTAACAGTATTCATCAATCATCAGGTGAAAAAAATAATCAAACTACAGTTACTAAAACATGTTTGCTAAAATCAGGTTTCAATAATGAGTAAATAGCAACTGTAGTTTAATTAGTACGCTACAAGTTACTTGCATTATATGTTGTGTTCCAGTGATGAGTATGAAAACATAATGAGGAAAAAGTCCATGACAGAATCAGCTAGCCTCGTTCCCAGGCGCTTTCTCGTACTACTTTTTAACGCGTGTGCTGCACGCAAAATACGCAAAATAAAAACAACAGAAAACGAGGGAAAGTCTAACATCGCCTCTTACAATCATTCAGACATCGCACAACTATGTTAGGCCTGGGGGACAAGCTGAGCATCAGCTTAGACGAGATTTGAGCTCGTAGCTTCGGGTGGGGACACTAGACCGCCGCTCCATTTGTTAAGCTACCAAGCCAACAAAGATTGGGAAGGAGTCAAAAATGCTATTAACTGCATATGCTCGAAATATTCTCCCCGCGATAGCAATCTCTTCATGGCGACATGTTTAGGCTTTATCTCAAGGCTATCGTTAGAGAAAATTCGAATATGAATTCTAAGATGCAAAAAACCGTGTCAGAATTCATACTCCGATTCTTTGATTATGGCTTCGGAATAAAGTCCATAACATTTTCGATAAATTATCTATTTTTCTAAAACAGAAAAACTTTAACATTACGTGTTACTGATGCATTTTGACTAGATCAAATTTTAAAAAAAAACAAGACGCTTATCAAGACCTCGTGGATAGAAATCACGGACAGTTAGTAGCGTAGGCGATGGCTGGCGCTAAATGTTATCTTCGCTCGCGCCTGGACGTTCGAGTAAATTGTTTAGTGTGTGTAAACTGCTTTCCTTGCAGTTATTTGCGAGCGGCTCGACTTTTAAATATTTGTAAAATGGAGAACGCGATAAAACAATTTCAAGGGTTGTATTTGGGCAAAACGTTTGGAGCCATGGCTTGCAATGGCTAAAGCGCTTGGTGTTTTACAACCTATACAGAACGATAGTTTAAACATCGTACTATAAAATTCGACGTTTGGAACTTTCTAGCAAACTGTTCGGACAACGCAATATTTAGCAACACGTAAAAGATAGGCGCTTTTGTGGACTTTAATACAGGCAACTCTTCAAGTGTTACGAACTCACAGCCAAAAAAGTCGGGTATTGTGCGTTATTTTTGGACCTGGGCACCTTGCAAACTATTTTTTAGTTGTGCGAATCAGTTTTGTAATATTGCAGTTGAACGGCTTAGTACTTTCGCCATCTTGTTTTGTCAAAACTAATAACTTGTGCGCAAAATTTAGCTAATCTTTCGCCATGTTGTCCGTGATTTCTAGCCTTGCTTTACTCGAGCTACTCGAGAACAGTGTTGGGTTACAAAATAGCACAAGTAAATTCACGGCAATGCAATCTCACATGTGGTAATAGACTATTTACAAGTAAGTAAATCGAGTTTTATTATTCGTGTCTTTAGTGAGAATCACGCGTGAAACGATCCAAGAAAGATTTTAATTGGTTCAAGGACTTCGAGTCAGCCACGCGTGATTTAGGCAATCTCGCAAATGTACAGGACAGTCCGAATTTTAAACTTGGAAGCCCGAGTAACTAAAAAAGTATCTTGTATCAATACAGTTCAATTCCAAATGTTTATTTTAAATTTGATGCTGCCATACGGTCTAAAATAATACTTACAATGTAGCAACTAGAAGGAGAACTTCCTTCATTAAAATTTAATGATAATTACCTCACAGCATCCTGTGATGTTCCAAAAGGAAGAGTTTCCAGATCACAAAGTCCAACTTCATCACCTAAATACGAATCAAAATCTGGTGGAGCCTGAGGCCAGCAGCTGTCACTCCATTCATTAAGAAAATATGTAAATCTGATGGAAATTACGATTGCAGGAGGATTTGTGCCACGGAGAGCCTGAAATGTGAAAGGCAAATAAGACTTCTTTAACAAATCATAAAACAGACCTTACAACAGATAACCATAGCATACCTTTTTGGGGGAGATGGAGCGGTGAAAAGATTCAAAATTTCAAGAAAGCCTCAAATAATGATCTAAACTCTTCTAGCCATCTGACTCAGCCAAAACTCTATCGCTACGAGTGTGGCAAGCCGCCATTTTGAAACGTGGCGAGTTATGAATAAATATCTGCTTTTCTGAGTTGATATGCAGTTGCAAAGTTTATAGTCTAGGTTTGACTGTTAAAAAGTTTCATAGGATACGTTTTTAAACTTTTTTCTACTTATTTTTCATTTTCAGTTTTGCCACCTTTAAAGATAGCGTCCTTGCCTCACCTACACTGGGTAGGGGATTGGGTTTTTTATCATTACTCTCAAACCATAATTGATATACGCAACTCAAACCTAAATCTGTAAAAAATAATTTCGACCAATCAGCGCCTGTACTTTAAAAAGGTTATTTTACAACAAAAATCACTTAGCAATTGGTCACGTTTTTCCATTGGAATAATGACAAAATGGTCCATTACACTACAAATAAATTCAAGAAATATGAGAGAAAACATACTCCAAATACCAACATCATGTAAACTAAAGACTCGAGTTAGGTAAACAAGAGACAAGATCTTGAGTTTACAAGATGACGTTATTTCAAGTAGCTATATTTTCTCCTATAGAACTTACGAATTTATCTTTAAATACGTCCAGCAATCCTTTAAGATGGTTGAATTGTTTGGGAACACGACGTAAATGGACCATTTCAAGCATCGTACGAAAACCACTGCCGAGACAAATACCGCGATAAAGTCGTCGCCATTTCTCGTGCAGCTGAACCAAAAGTGGAACGTAACTGTCGTTGAAGAAGATATAAGAAAGAATCGAAAAAATATCACAAAACACCATTGACTCACCATTTCGAGTTGGATAGAGCCATTGAAATAGAGCTCAAGAGAAGATGACATCTCGATTCACTTGTGATGGCAGCATTTTCGACTGAAGGTGACAAAACGAGAAACTCCTTCAATCCAAACCTATAAGGGAGAAATCTAAATTTTGTAATTCTCTTTAGCGTGCATAAGGTTTGCAGGTACCTTCAGACACTTATATGGCTAAAACTATTCAGCGAATCCGGAGAAATTGATAGAAAACTGACAATTTTGGTCATGAATCAATTTTGTGTGTGAGGGAGGGGTGCTCTAGTTTTCATTAGATGTCGTTGAGTCAGTCTAGTTTGGACTTGATCACGGTGGCGAGGTTCAGGGTGTTTTATGATTTTAGCCATGGCTAAGTGGGGAGGAGAGGAGGGTGGTGCGCAACTCCTGCACCTCGCCATTTACTATTACAGGATACTAATGACAACAAGCACGTCAAATCGACACAACCAATAGCTAAAACCAATCACCTAAGGCCCCCAAAACAGGATAAAACAGCAATCGGATAGAGGAATACAAAATGCAAAAATTTACACCATATAATGAACTACAAGGACTGCTGTTAATTTCTCACTTTCACACTTTTGCAATTTTCTGTAGATTTTTAAAAAACTGCCCACGAAAGCGTACCGGCTGCCTGCAATCAATGACCAAGACAGCCTTTATATCTAGTCACACAATGCAATTGCTTCGATTAAAATTGAATTGAGAATAATGACTTCCAAAGAAATTATGACAGATCTCAAACAGGAGGGGACATTCGACGATGTATTTGTGTGTCTGTGGGTGAGGTGAGTCAAACGACCAAAATTTTTGAAGAGAGGCTTAATGGACGATTAATCTAAACAACGCGAATTCTAAATGACTTAAAAGCTACTCAATTTACTCCAACTAGCCACCCCTCCCCTCCCCCAACTAGTGCCCGTCACTGATCTCAGAATAACGCGCTGATAGTGGGACTGGTTAACTGGGTCTGCGTTTGTTATCATCATAGAAGTATTAGCGACATTTTTTTCAATGACAATCAAAACTTTTGTGCTATCCAGCCAACTGAACATATTTTATGACGGAAAAAAAAAAGAAATTGTAGTTATATCTGATCATACCATCGACTAAGACAATGAACCCGCGGTGGAAAATCGCTATCCAGGTCACACATATCCAAAACAGCATTTGGCAGACCTTCTTCAATATCTGTAAAATTAGGAGTTCAACTCGTTGACTACAGTTAAGTATTCTAACATGCTGAATAATACACATCGCTAGCGAGTTTATACAACACGAGCGAGTTTCTAGGCATCTTTAGCGATCTAGAATACATCGCTGGCGAGTTTCTACACATAGCTGGCAAGTTTCTAGACATGGTTGACGAGTTTCTACGCATCTTTAGCTTCCTAGTACACAATCGTTAGCGAGTTTCAATACATCATTAGCGTGTTTTTCCACATCGTTGGCAAATTTCTACACATCGCCAGCGATTTTGTAGCTCGATGCTCGATTTTGTAGTCATATATCACAAGCGAGTTTCTTACCAGAATTTTCATCCCTTCGCTGTGATCGTGGTTTCATACAATGATAAGATAAATCAAAGCAGAAGTCAGAGAAATGAACAGTTTCCGACAAGATCTCCCAGCTTGTGTATTTACACTGCATTAAGAAAAAAATGATATTAGGATCGATATTTTAACATACAGTTAAACCTGTATGACGTGGACAACCTCAGGAAATGAACTAGTGTCCGCTTACAGTAGGTGTGCGTTTATCAGAGGTTCTTGTCAACAGGCTTCTCCCGGTGAGAAAATTACATAATTAGTAAAATCAACAGCTAAACTGCGCAGATTTATTTAGAAACGATATACATGTAGTTAATAATTGACAGTTATAATGACAGTTAATAATTACAAAACTGAAAAATATTTCTAGTAATATATAATAAGTAATAAGTGGTTGAATGAATAAAAGTATTGTGATCTCGTGTAAGTCTTTTAGACAACGACAAGCTTATATGACATTAATAACCGAGCGCGAGTCTTTACGGAGAAATATCGGACTGACGTTATTTTGTACAGACCGAGCCCGTAGGGGAGGTTTGTACAAAGACAGAGGTCCGATATTTCTCAGTAAAGACCGAGAAAGCGAGGTTATTAATCAAAAGGTTTATTATATGGCATTATTTGACCTGAAACGAAGCTTGCTTTCTTTTTCGTCCTTGCTGTTTTCTTACCGGTTTGCTTTTACTTTTCTAGTTTTAGTACATAAAAAATAAAACGTTTCAAATTGTATCCTCTGGATAGCAAAACAGTTTTCCAAGTGTTGTTCTTTCGACAAACATTCGTAAATAGTTTTTTCGTTCGTTTATTTTGCGTTTTGCTTGTTGCATTACGTTTGTATACGATCTGAGCCAACCAAAGTGCGCCATTTAGCCGGAGGTGACGCTTGCCATATAAAAATAAGTGGTAAATAATTTCATGTTTGAACAAAGCATTTTATCTTCAACGCACTTGCTTTATGACAAATATCTTCATAATTGTTGTGACAATATGTTTGTGACCAACATTATGTCTGTAAACAACATGAAATGTTTTGAAAAATTGTACGTTAAACACAGATTTTTGTGCTTTTATTCGAAAATTTCGGTGTCCGTGTCTGGATAATAGAGGTGTCCGCTTGAGAAAGGTTCATTAGTACGAATCATACGACATTTACTACGGGACTTGACAAAGAGTTCGTTCAATGCAGGGCCGCTTACAACAGGTCTGACTGTATTCTGACCAATTAAATACAGCAATACTTATATGAAATTACACGTCGCTTAGAAGAAATGTTATTATTAGCAAAACTCCTTCAACACGATCGTTTCAACGATGTCGTAAAAACGGCGGGAAATGTAATTGACATTCTCGTTATTTTTTTAAAATTTTCGAAATTTTTACGACATCTTAGACGGTTCGTTAAGGATGGTTTTTGTCAAATTTCTCAAATATAAAATGCACAAGCTGGACAAATCTATTATCATATGTAGGCTTCATTCTGATCTCCTATATTCTTTGATAACTTTTGGATATTCACACAAAAATGACAGCTAACAAGACATAGTTACACAATACAACTAATCTCACAATTATCTTACAAAGCAACATGGCATTTGCTGATTTTTTGTAGCCCTCAGAAAATGTAGTGATTAACCACAATCAATCAATCAATAAACTGAATACCTCATCATTATTAGTCTTTGGCATGAACTTTAAGTTAACTTTCTTGTTGGATGTTGAAAGGCTACGCACCCTCTATAACCAAAGAACTCAATTATCTCAAATTGAAATCCTATTGCTGCCATCAGTAGCTGGTCATGCAGACAGAAGGAAAAACAAACGAAAACAGAAAGAAATTTTATCTATGTTTGTTCATCTTTCTGAATGTTTTATGCAGCAGTTTCAATGTATTTCAAGCTACAGCAAGTGCCAATGATTGTACTAAACAATGCACTAAAATCGTTAAACAACAAGTTCACCTTAATGTAAGTTTGCAATTTATGCGTTTAACACACGGTGATAAGAACTCATACTTGATTATATTGCATTTATATGGAACCCAGAGGATTATAACAACAGCATACTAACAAAAAAAAAGTTCAAAGTCCATGACCTCTGTGTAAGAATAATACCTACATAACTACTGTGGCCCGTACGTGCAATACATGTTTTGCCCGTTTTGTGGACGTGTTGTTGAAACAGCTCATCACTTTTGTCCATTCTGTGGAAGCCAGTCACCAAATAATGATAATCTGCCCAAACACTATGTATAGATAGCATTGCTGGACTGCACGACGACCCACGACTAGTCTACATCTAATGAAAAACTGATAACACGCTAGTTTAGGCAAGGTGCTACTTACGACATTATTTTGTTCCTCGATAAATATCATCGTATTAAAATGTCGTTACGGACTTTAAAAACAAAGCTGACTGATCTTGGTAGTTGGTATACTGTATGAGGAGGAGAAAGAATAATATAACTAATTTAGAATTAGTAAATGATCGAGTTCGTAAAGAATTGGATGGTCCAAGAAGTTCTGGCAATTACCGCTCAAACTGGTATTCACTAAAACTCGAGAGGATGAGGAGAGTGGAGAAGATAAGTTAGCTGGTTGTCAAGCACACAGATAAGGGTCATCACCAGCCAACCAGTCTGTTATCAGTTTTCACTAGATGAAGTCTGGTCGTGTGTCATCGTGCAGTCCAGCAATGCTATCTCCACATAGCGTTTTGGCAGATTATCATTATTTGGTGACTGGTTTTCACAGAATGGACAAAAGTGATGAGCTGTTACAATAACACTTCCACATTAAAAAATTTCCATCTACTATTAAACAAAACATAGGCATTTCAAAATAAATGTGAACATTTTTGGTTTTAAAATTGAAAGTGCGCCTGCGCTAATTCCGGTCAGCGTTAGTTTTTGCATTGTGATAACTTTGATTTTGCATTGCGATAACTTAGTTTTTGCATTGTGATAACTTAGTTTTTGCATTGTGATAAGCTCGATTGTGCATTGTGATAACTTAGTTTTGCATTGTTTACGATAACTTTTGTATTCAAGAAAGTTTTGTTGCATTACAAACTTTAATTTTGTACTGGATGTTTTGTTTTGTGTATTGCACGTACGGGCCAGTGTAACATAAAGATATTTGCTGAGATCTTTAAATTAGCATTTCAAATGTATCCATGAGAGTAAATGCCTTTGATAGTAAGCTGTGTTGTAATCACGAAATATTCAGAGAACATTTAGATGTGTAAGACTCAAGTGACACTTCCTACAGACCAATATAACCTCTACACATGGTTGTTAATCTAAAAGCCTGCAATTTTACACATAAGGCTACATGGGTAGTTATCACAAAAGCAAGCATAGTGCTGCATAGTTGATGGCACAGTTTTAGAAAATATTTGAATTTCTCCATGGTAGTTTCCTTTAAAGATATTAAACAGAATAATTCTTTTATAATGCTTGAATAAGTCATAATTCAATGGAAAGCACTATCCAGGGATGAGGGATACACAGCAACAACATGTGCTCATCAAGTTGTTGTTGATCCTTCCATCATATTTTTGGTGTGTAAGCCATGTTATGGCCATCATGTTGGATAATTTTAACAAAGGATTTTCATTATTTACAATGGAAATGTCACCCAGCATGGAGAACAATCTATAGTTCTCTCACTCCCAGGAGAATGTTTGCACCCACCCACCCTATATAAGGGCCTTGGTTGAGCTATAAATTGCAGTAAACCTTTAATAAATAACAGTGGATTGGCGAACCAAAAACGAAAGGTACGGATTTTAGAAAAGAATGAACCACTTTACCTGTAAAAAAGAAGCTTTCTTCTTGCTGTTGTCAAGTTTCCATTTATGTAATACCTCCTCAATTTGACAGACAAACCTTGGAAAAAGGAACGTTGGTCGAAAATAATACTATTGAAGACTTTCAGTTGTAGAAATAAATACTATTGGTCACGTTTTGTTCAGTAGTATAGTGCAGTAAAAATCTAACTGCTATCTTCAGTGCACTCTGCTACATTTTTACCTTTCCCAGTCAGACGCTGTCGTGAAATCAGTAATTTCAAAGACAGAGGACTCCTATAATGCACACAAAATAACATAAAAATATCGCAGTAAGAAGAACAATAAGAAAAGAAGTTGAAATTCGTGTACGTTTTCATCATCGTTTGCACTCCCAGCGTCCGCCATATTAGTGTTGATTGTGACATCATCAAACTGACGTCACAAATTACTTTCATCTTCAACAAAAACTTTATGCATAAATAGAACGAAAATGAAAATGTTGTATTGTGAAACCTGATTGGAAACATATGCATGACTACAAAAAAATACATGACAAACAAATACACTAAACAAAAACAATTAATAAAATGCATCAAGCATACAAACGCTTGAATTTAAAATCTTGTGAAATTTCTACATATTTACAACTTATCAATTTTTATGATTAACAATAAACATGATGATCAGACAGGAAAGTTTGTAGTGCATGCCAGAGATAGTGGATGCACAAGAAGCTTTATGCCCACAAAGTTTGAATTTCTGGTGCACAGTTTACAAACTTTCCAGTCTGGATCATGGAATATAAAAGACATCAATAAACAATTCATGAATTTTAGTATTGCAATTGGTTTTCATTTCCTTTCTTGAAATTTTGACATTCACATTTCGTTTTCCTAAAAATTGGAACACTGAAATAGTTAAAAAATAAAGTACAAACAAAATTTAGAAGGTTATGATTATACTAATGGTATGTACCTTAATTGAAACTCTACTCCTGAAACGTTGATACTCTGCCAATCTCTCCTCTTTATCAAAATACCACAAGGTGATGGCATACCTTTAAACAAACAAAAGAAAGTTTATAGAAAATTGCACTATTTTGAGTAGGAAAATACCAACATACCTGGTCGTATGAACTGGCAAAACCTCGTGTGGATTACGCCTATCAGACCAAAATAAAAACAGACGATCAAAAATTGGTTCAATGTCAACATATGCTTCGCTTCCATGAGGATATAGCCGTAGTTCACCACCATTCACCTAAGAAAGTATAAACATAGGTCAGGAACAATATAAAAGCAAAACATAAAGGCTGCCCAAAATTGCAGTGACTAAACCTTGGTTACTACTACGTAATTACTGCAAATGTAGTTTTGCAGAAGCCTTATCTGGTTTCTCAAAAAATTTCTAAAATAACTTGAGCTTTGTAGTGGAGTAAAAAATTATTGTGATACATATTTAACATAGTGAAGTGGATATGTAATTATACAAATAATTACGGCCTAAATCAATGTTTTAATAAGCATGACAGTCATAAAAGTAGATCAGGATTGACTTGAAAGCTAAAGATAATGTTGGTTACTATGGCTACTTTTAACAGCACTTAACTACAAAATATCTTTACAGTTTTAAAGCATCTTCACAAAATGTTACCAATATTTTAGAACCTTTAATGGTGTAGAGTTTAATACACCTTTCACTGCAGAAATCTCCGTGAAAATTGTACATAAAATATACCACAAATGTGGTTTTTCCTTAACTCTAATTGGCTTCAACCACATCTTATTTTGGACAGCCTGATCCACAGTGATTTTAGCACTCACAATGTTATCATAATTTTGGTTAAGGTAATATAAGGCCGTAATCAAACGACCATCTTGATTTGGATTATCCACATGCTTGCGATAGCGTCTTCCTCCACCAGGATAGCAAGAAATCATTCCCTAAAATATATTATGAACAACTGTCACTTTGTTAATACTGAACTCAAACACAACACAAAGAGGTTTTTCCAAGTTTTCAAGCACTGAAATATATATAATTAACATAAATTTTACATAGACAAAAAGCACAATAAACTTCTTATGAAATGTAGTTGATATGCCGTGTTTATTTGGAACATTTGAAAGGGATAATATATTATCTACCTGCGTTCGTCCTTCGATAATGCGATCAGGCATGAGTTTATTAAGTTCACGAAACAAGGCATCGCATCTTCTTATGTGAAGTCCAATGTTTTCCTTTCCCTCTTCTTTACCTTTTACCCAAGCAATTAAATCGCCTCGATCATTTTCAGAAGTCAAAGAATTCGACAATTGCCCTTTTTGCATTGACCCACTTTTGTGAATACGTTTTACTTCTTCGAGAATCTTCAAGGCATTCTCCTCTTTGTGAAATCTATCGACGACACAATAACCTTGAGTTTCGAGTTTTCTCAAAACATTTCTGGCGAGACTTTCAAGGACATTCGAACGCTTGTACGCCAAGAAGTCATCGCCACTAATGTACGAATTAAAACTTTCGCAAGCTGTGCAATTCTTTGGCATATCAAGTGGTTTACAATCTAAACGATAGTTCGACGCCATCTTTCATGCTATTTAGCCATGAAAAAGTTCAAGAAATATACGTTTTACTTTCACTGCCCACAACGCGTTGACGATGTCCAACATTCACAAGTTTAGATCAAATCGTGCTTCCTCTCACGGTGAACATGACGTAAGAATTGCTTTGATTAAAAATAAAGCTATAACAGAATTGAGGAATGCTTGTGGAATTGTCTTGAATGTCTTCCCATGGCCGTAGGAAACCGAGGGAAAGGGGGGTGAATTTGGACAGGGGGTTCAAGCCATTGAGTTCCATAATAACTGGAGCGGCTATCTCAAGCGCGGCTTTCATTTGTGGCTGATACCAAAAAAATGAAGGATTTGTTCCATTATCGCTGAGATTTACCGAAATTGCTGCTTTTCCGAAAATTTTCACAATTTCTCTCTCTCCCCTTAAGAAAGAGTGATAAAAAAGTATACGTGTTTTTCGCATATTTGGCAAGCAATTTTATGATGAAAATCACTGTAAAAACATATATTTCCTAAAAGCGAGTCTACTGTGGTTGCCAGTTGTCTGCTTCAACGACGGATGCCTTTTTTAACAAACGAACTATTTGTTGGCCACATAGGAATGCAGATGTGCGCGTCGTAAAGCCCGTCGTAAAGCCAGATAAACGCGTTTGATATTTGACTCATCTGTCACGAATGACAAATGTTGTTCAAAACTTCCGCGCACACTAGGAACTTTTGTCGATCGCACTTGTCACGAATAACAAGTACGCGCGGCAAGTTCACCAGTGTGCGGCGGGCTTAACTGTCCTTTAATGTTTGCTCGATCAAAGTTTGCAGTCTGCACGAAACAAAATATATCATATTTTATCTCAACGGATCACTAGTGAAATGTTAGCTCATTTATTCTCATTAGTTTTTTCCATTCTTTCATGTGATGGCCTTTTTCGCAACAATTGTAGCAAATTTCTCCTTTGCACTTTAGCACAAAGCAGTTATGCGTCCACCGGTTCTCTATTATATGGGACTGTATACTATCTAAAGCTAGCGCGCAGTCAAACACAATTCGCAAAATGTCATCAATTTAATTTTCTGGTCAAAGTTATACATCAATTCCAATTCATGCTCCTTACTCGTTCACAGGCATCAACAAAAGACAATGCCGTCTTAATTTGACCCTTCTAAAATACTTAATAATCATAAGTTCTTTTTTCCGCTTTAACGATAAGTTCCTAGTCTCAAATAACAATCATAATTTATTTACATAATTTCCGACTACAATTGTAGGATTTGTTTTTGTACAGGCATCTCGCGTTTCGTAAATTTAATGAAAAAATAGATTGTATACAAATGATGAGAACCTTTGAGATTTTTGTGTTCTGAACAAGAACTGCATTAAATACTTGTCAAGTAGTAGCATATTTGATTTCGTTGTCATGATTGTGAAATGACAAAAATGCAAATAATTAAAACACTTAAATTACTATAGTGTTTATAATACTTGAATACATGAATACACAATTGTGTATTTAATACTTCTCTTCTTTTTCTCTTTTTTATGTGTTTCCTATTAGCCATGTGAGTTCAGAATTTGATTGACTAATACAGCTTTCACCTCAATAATAAATTTTATACCCATATTTAATACCAGTTGCTATGGGATTTTTTCCTCTAAGTATGCAACATCTGGTGTTGTTTATACAAGAATGATGAAGTGCATGTACACATGTAAAAATAAGGCAATAAAACCAAATGAATTAAACACATTTTGTGTTCTTTAATGCTTTAAGCTTAACAGCTTTTCAGAAAATATAGAGTTATTAAACTGCACTACCTGTATTTCATTCATATTATGAAATGAATTAAGAAGCAAAAAATTGAGGAAAAACTTGGAAAAAACAAAACATTTCCCAGGTTTAATAAAGGAGAAAATAAAGCAAATGGCAAATGTCCATTATGTCCATTCTCTTCTTTATTAGGTAAATGAGCTCAAAATATTTTTTCAGCAAAAACTGAAATTAAGAAGAAATATATAGCACTGCTGTTTTCATCACTGAATCTTTAATGCTTCAATATAGCATGCATTACACATAAGTAACATTCAAACAACTTTCTACTAAAATAATTTAATAAAGAGATGTGACATGATTTTACAATTTAGTTTTAAAAAACTCTGGATTGTACAGTTGAAGCAAGTCATCATCAATCTCAGTATCAATATTGACACAAACACAAACTTTATGACCTTTTTACATGACATTTCATCAAGCATCAAGACACACAAAACCTTGTCATTTTTATTTGGTACTTGACCTTCACTTTTAAGGCATCTTTACTAAATTCTTTATCTCCATCCATAGAATTAGTCCAAGTTGAAGTAACTGTTGGACAAAGAAGTCTGTAAATTAATTACCTTTGTTTGTATTCAGCCTTATAATTTTGTAGTTAGACTCTGCCAGGTCAATAGCATCTTCCAATTGTCTTCATGGTGATCTATGAAATAGTGTTGGTACTGGTACTGCAGCATATTCCAGAAACATTTTGCTATCCGATCATCTCTTCATGTTGTCAGCAAATTGATCAGAACAAACTCTGCTCTACATTAAGTGTACTCTTTGGAGTGATCGCTTCTTCATAGTATCTGCCCACTAAGTATAAAGAGCAGAATCTTTTTCGCGTTTGGGAAACTATTTTGCAAACAGATTTACGGTTTCACTCATTAACAAATAAGTGAAAAAGTATGTTGATATTTAAAAAAAAAATAGTCGGATTTTATCGCTCAGGCTTCAAGTTCAATTGCTTTTCAATTTTTGATCAACAAACAAAACACATATCTCACCTGAGAAAGCGGCATTTTCCTTTTTGTGGAGTGTTCCCCGCAGTCTTTGCTAAAGCTCGCTTACGAGTACGACTACGAGGACGATTTACGTCATTTTGGCGCGAAAACATTGTTGCGACAACAAAAACACGTAGCCGTCATCAATCTGACTCACTGAGTTCTATAATAACTAGAGCGGCTAACTTTACTGGGGCGAGGATGCCAAAAAATGGCGGCCAAAGGACGTATTTCCGCTGAAATGATCGCTTTGCAGAAAAATAATATTCTCGACCTCCCCCTGGTGTCTATAGTAAATTATAAAAATTTTTCAAAAACAAACACGATATCACAGAATATGGACATCGTAGTTCCATATTCTGTGACGATTCTTTTTGGCATTTCTTTTATAATGCCAACACTTCAATTGTTCAATTGTTGGATGTCGTAGTTTCCACAAAAAGGAACATATCGCGTCTCACAGGTGAGGTAGTTGTTTGTTTTGTTAGTCCGTCAACGATTGAAAAGCAATTATACATGCACTTGAAAAGCCATAAAATACATATTAAAGATCGTATTTTTTTAAGACTGACTTGAACGCAAAACATACTGATGTTTTTCTGTTTTTGTTTATAAAATTCTGCATACTTTTCTGTCATTTGTTAATGCATGAAATCGTAAATTTACCCATTTATTTGCTAAATAGTTTCCCTAAAGCAAAAAAGACCCTGCACACATTTTGCTCTGTGTATAAAGTATCAAAAAGAAATGATCAGCCCCAACGGTACCCATGATTTGGAGCAGAGCTTGTTATGTTCTATTTGCTGACAACATGCAGGGAAGATCAAGGAGTAAAGATGACTGGAAGATGTTATTGACCAGGCAGAGTCGTAAAAAAATTATAATGCTGTAAAGATAACTGATTTATTGTCTGTCCTATCCAGAGTTATTTAATTTGACCGTGGTCAAATTCTATGGATGGAGACAATGGATTCACGAAGGATGCCTTGAATGCTTTGAAGTTAAAGTTCATGATCCAAAGAAAGATGGCACGAAGGTTGTGTGTGTTTTGATGCTTAATGAAATGTCAATTCACAAACATGTAAAATGGAAGGCCATAAAGTTTGTGTCTATGTAAACATTTGTACTGAGATTGATGATGAGTCGATGCAGATGTGAAGCTTCAAACTGTAAAAGCCATTGGGTTTTATGTAACTTAATGTTTAAATGATGTCATATCTTTATCAAAATATTTTAGTTGAGTGTTGTTTGAATGTTACTAATATCTAATGCACTATACTGAAGCATTAAATATTCAGTGATGAAACCTTCAAAGTTACTGTACTGTATATTTCTTATATATTTCTTATATTTCTTTAAGAAAAATTTGAGCTTATTTACCTATTAGAGTACAGAATGGAGATTTATCATATGCATTATTGCTGCTTTTTTAAAGAAACGTTTTTCACTTTTCAAAGCTTTTCTACAAACTTTTTGCTTCTTATTTCTT
This sequence comes from Xenia sp. Carnegie-2017, assembly GCF_021976095.1. Classification (NCBI taxonomy): domain Eukaryota; kingdom Metazoa; phylum Cnidaria; class Anthozoa; order Malacalcyonacea; family Xeniidae; genus Xenia; species Xenia sp. Carnegie-2017. The sequence goes on from NW_025813488.1 coordinate 679,839, forward strand.
ATCATGAGATTGATGATATAGAGGTAATATAATCCAATAACTTTCTAATTTCTAAAAAGCTTTTAAGCTTCTAGCATAGGAGTACACTATAGGTATGTAATTCATTTGGTTTTATTGCCTTGCTATGACATATCTACTTGCACTTCATCATTTTTGTATGAACAAAACACCAGATGTGGATGCTCAAAGAACAAAATGCACTACCAACTGCTTATGAAATTTATTATTGAGGTGAAAACTGTGTTAATCATTCAAATTATATGCACTTTTATTGCAAAGATAGGAAAAACAAAACAAAGTGAAAAAGAAAGGTAGAATTATTAAAACTACAAATGAATTATAAACACCATTGGAAGCATAAGTGTTTTGATGATTATTTGCATTTCGCCCAATTCATATATCAATACAACAAAATCAAAATGTGCTACAACTTTACAAGTATTTGATGCAGTTGCACTTCAGAACATCACAAAAAGGTTACTTAAAGTAATTTCTATACAATATTGTTTGTTTCCATTTACCAAACCTATGCAGACTTGAGTCTTCGAAATTTCATATGAAACTCAATTACAGAGATAAATATCCAGAGATTTAATATGTACTTTTTTAAAGAAACAAGTAAAAATCCTACAATTGTGGCGAAAAAAGCCATTGCCCATTGCATGAAAAGAAGGAAAATAGCAATGATAACAAATAAGCTAACTTCTCTCTCGTGAACCGTGGAGATGAACTATGATATACTTTTTTGTATAGACTAAAGAGTTTAATCGATCAAACAAGTTTGACGCTGGTAAGAAAACGACGCACATCTGCATTCATACATGTGTAGCCGATATATAGGTCTTTCGTCGATAGTTATAAATGCATCCTCGTAGCAGCAGATAACTGACAACCACAGTTGACTCGCTGTTATGAATTTAAGGTTTTTACCTTGATTTTCAACAAAAAATTGCTTGCCGAATCCCAAATACACACATACATTTTCCTCACTCTTTTCTCAGGAGGGAGTGGGAAATTGTGAAATTTTCGGAAAAGCGGTCAATTTCGGTAAATCTTAGCGGCAAAGGACGAAATCCGCCATTTTTTGGCATCATCAGATATCTAAGGCCGCGCTTGAGATAGCCGCTCCAGTTATTATAGAACTCAATGATCTGACTACGATGTTTTGTAAAAAATTCTTAGTCGTGACTACGATGTCTTTTTAAGCAAAGAAAGTAGATATATTTCTTCATTCTGTAAGAAATTAGTTTACAGTACTATTTTCGAGCATCCAGGCTTTAATTTAGAACCTTTCTTGAGCGCAGATGTACATTAAAAAGGAAAATAGGACCTGCAAAACTTTAATGTATTTCGTACGCAAAGTGAAAAGTAAACAAAGAATAAAGTAGTACAAATATATCGTACACAAAACTTAAAATAGTGAAGATTTTTCAGTCTAAAGAGTCCTATCTTCTTGCAAAATCAGTATTACCGATTTGTTGATATCATTATTGATAAATAGAGCCAAAGCTGCTTCGCAAACTTCGGTGTTTTACACAATAAAAAAGCTTGTTCTATTGTTTACAGCTAAAACTAAATTTTGACGCAGCGACAACGACAACAAACTTCCTCGTGCCATTCCATTACACGGTCAAACTTCGTACTCGTTGTTGTAGTTGTACTTTTGCTAAAGCTCCCTAGTAAGCACTCGTCGACATTGCAAAAGCTCTATCGCCCACGTTTTGCAATGAATGAGAACTAGGCTTTACCATCCCCTTTTTTCCAAGAGAAATCACTCGACTTTGGCATTTTTTCATTAGTAGGCCGTATTCTATGGTGGATTATTGTTCAGGTTGAGATGCAGAAATTTATGACTAAGTAAAAACAACATAGATGTACTGATATGTACTCACTTAACATAAATTGGCCTGTTTACATCCCGAAAACTTGCAATCAAGAGAGCTAGAGCCATCAAAAATTCGACATTTATTTTCTATATCCGCCATATTGTTTTGTGTGAAATTCGCTAATTTGCTGGCTCATATTCAAAAGAACGGTGCTAAATAATGATTAAGGATCAATCTTTCTAAGTTAATTTGAAATGATATGTTTAGCTATTAATCTTCCATAGCTGCTTGATGGACAAAAAGACTAAAAAATGAAAAAACAATTCTTGAAATTGAATTGCGAAGGAGTTCTTCATCTTTTTGTGTAAATAATATAACGATAATAAATTGGCACATGAGATTGCGTACTCAGAATCCTTTGGTCGCCATCTAGCTCCTGCTGTACACACTGCTGAGCAGTGCATTCTTAATAGAACATTTCATTGAAATCGTTTATGAAGTTTTCATGTGTATCGTCGGCATCATCGTAATCGCTATCATCGCACTCATCCGGCTCTTTCATTGGGCCGTCATCTTCAGAGGCGTAGTTACTGCAGTCAGAACAACCGCAAATGTCAGTACATTGCAAACCAGACTTCACGCACGAGCATCGAAGATTCTTGCAACCAGCTTTACACTTGCATGTCACGCACTCAATAAGTGTATCTGGAGCAGATGGTCCAGTCATCCAAAGAATCTCTAACTGACCATTTTTCATGTGCCATCCATGGCTCACAGGAGGTTGAACATTAATGTGCGATTACAAACTATTCTTCCAGATGGCTGCTTGGTAGTTGGCTCTCTTAATGTGCAAAAGCATGCTATCTGCATTCGGGGGAAGGCATTCGTCCGAACACTTGCCAGATGCAAAGAGAGTGTACCTAGGACCGAAAGAAATACAAAGCAAATGCAAAAAAGACAATAGTAGCAAAAATATATTTTATATTTACCTTGAAACATTAACTATTGCTGAACTCTTGTCAATAAATAAAGATCTTTACCAAATTGTAGAAAAATTGGACATTTCTCACCATCAGTAAGACAACAAAAGTAAAATCATATTGTAGGTAGATTAAGTACAGAACAGGATGTTACAAAACAGGTATTGGAATACCTGTAACATATTGGTTTATTTGTTACATTATTTACCGATTGAGTGACGAAGGACTTTTCTTCCTTGCATCTTATGCATATTGATGGCAAAACTGCTTTAGTTCTTATCGGAGGTTTAGAACTGTCATGACAAACGAGGATGATCGTAGCAGTTTCGTGTGAGGCTCATTTACATCTGTCGACTTATTTTCTTGAATATAGTTTTCATTGACAGTGGCTGCTGAAGCTTCAAACTTTTTGCTCATTCTTTTTTCAGCCCGTCTAATCAGGCCGACATTGGTGAAATTTGCCTAGCAATTTCTATGGTACTTTAACTCTCCACGGTACTCAGCCAAAGGACTTTTCATGGACTGAATTTTTTTCATCAAATTTTTGTTCTTTTCAGCGATGTCTTTTTGCTCACTATTGGTATAGTAACCAAAGCTTGTGACAATGTAAAACTTTTTTCAAAGATGTCTCGGTAAAATCAGTCAATGGCCCATTTTCACCTTTAAAATGGATTACACATCCCCGCAAGCTCGCCTTTTTGTTGTTTTGGTTCTATTTCCACACGCAACAAAGATAGTGTGAACCAGTTATATTTCTCAAACAATTAATTAACCAACGCGTAAATATAAAAGTGGATAAGTGTCTTAATTATAATATCAATAAGTATGAATAAAACTTATCTCCTCTGTCTGAGTACAACCGTGTGTCTTTATTCTTGAGCGTTTGTGAGTCCAACAATGACTAACAACAGTTTTCCAAATAGATTAAAGGCACAAAAACCAAAAGATAGTTATGGCATAAATGCCAAGATAGTTGTCTGGTAGATTGTAGCTTGTCAAACTACTTCGGTAGTCTATGCCTCCTAAGTTTATCTCCTCGTAGCTTGTGCTCGTAGGTTGTTCTCGTAGGTTGTACTCAGTGGTGTAAACTACTCATATACACTGTATATATAATATCTAATAGGAAGTATTATGGTTTTATGACCTACATCCCATACGCAATACAGTATGTTACAGCACTAAATAGTTAACCACAATAACTATAAATGCGGTTGCGGTTTCAAAATATGTTTACGCATGTAAGCAAGCTTCTAGCGCATGCAAGCAAGCTTCTAGATTATGTCCTAATTAGTAATGACATTGCAAAATGGATTTTAAAGTTAAAATATAAAAATATGGAATGCTTAGTAATATAATATAATATAATAGTAGTTTATAAATGATATTACATGATAGTAGTTGCTATCATGTAACAGTGCACCCGCAATTTTTGCTATATTGTCATCAGTTTCACAAATAAACAAGATGGCGACAGGTAAAGACGAATATTATGAAACTTTGGAGTACTGAAACTCCAAAGATTGCAATTTCAAGAGATGCAAACAACTTAAATCATATTCAGTCATTAAAAATAAGTAGTTTTCTGTGATTTTTATGTAGTCATGAATTTCGGCATTTAGAAATCATTTTTTAGCACATTTTCTTGATACAGAATACGGCCTATAGGGAGTTTTAGCAAGAGTACGACTACGAGAACGAGTACGAAATTTGACCGTGTAAGAGAATGGCACGAGGAAGTTTGTTGTCGTTGTCGCTTCGTCAAATTTTTTCTTTAGCTGTAAACAACAGAACGAGCCTTTTTATTGTGTAAAACACCGACGTTTGCGAAGCAGCTACGGCTCTATTTGTCAATAATGATATCAAAGAATCGATAATACTGGTTTTGCGAGAATATAGGACTCTTTAGACTGAAAAATCTTCACTATTTTAAGTTTTATGTACGATATATTTGTACTATTTTATTGTTTGTTTACCTTTCACTTTGCGTACGAAATACATGAAAGTTTTGCAGGTCATATTTTCCTTTTTAATGTACATCTGCGCTCAAAAAGGGTTCTACATTAAAGCCTAGATGCTCGAAAATAGTACTGTAAACTAATTTCTTACATAATGAAGAAATATACCTACTTTCTTTGCTTAAAAAGACATCGTAGTCGCGACTACGAATTTTTTACAAAACATCGTACTCAGATTGATGACGGCTACGTGTTTTTGTAGTCGCTACAATGTTTTCGCGCCAAAATGACATAAATCGTACTCGTAGTCGTACTCGTAGGCTCTGCTAAAACTCCCTATTCATAGGCCTCGGAAAAACAAACTTGCTGCTTGGATGCTTTTGGGTCTGTTTATTTTAAGAATTTTTCGAGAATAATATTTGTATTCAATTCTGTAAAATTGTTTTAAATAAAAATATTAATCTGGCGAGAGCCATATGTGGCTGATTATTCAAAGCCAGTGGCATGGGTAAAGATCATGATCCTGTCTGTTCGTCTATTCTCATCGCGTGTGTTAAATATATGATTAAAGAAATAGAACTACTATATTCTTTAAATATGGTAACAGTTGTCTAGTTTGCAAATTACTCGGGGTATGGTGGAAAATGCGGAGTGCGGTGTGTGGAGGGTAGTGCAAAGATGGAATGCAGAGTATCTCCTCCTCCAAAGAAAGCCATTTGTATTACAGCTTCGGAATTTTTCATTTTATACCCCTATAGAGTCAAAAATGTGAAGTCTCACTTAAAATGTTCTACTCCTCGAACACTTGCAACACAGATCGCTTACAACACTTTAAGCATGGTTCACAGCTAGAGCATTATATACTATACTACCCAGTGGGCAATCGACGTCAGATCGACGTCGGAATCGAGTGGAAATGACGTCGCGAGGATTGATTTCTATAAAAACTGGAGCGGCTAAGTGGACTGGGACCTGATGCCAAAAAATGGCGGCCAATGGACCTATTTCCGCTGACACGATCGCTTTGCAGAAAAATTATATTCTCGACCTGCCCTTGATGTCCAACACTTCAATCATTCAATTGTTGGATATCGTAGTGTCCACAATAAGGAACATGTCACTTTCAAAAAAAAAAAAGAATGTTATTCGAGCAATGAATCCTATAGCCTTAGATGTATCAAATATTCAAATTGCGTGTTTTCACTATGCATTTTGCTTGATTAAATATCATACGCATCATAGAAACTCTTTGCTATATGGAAAATAAGCTAGATTATGTTAAAACAAATAGGTACGACAGTATAAATGATGTTCAAAGTATACCAATGATATACATATAGATACATGAGCTTTACAACAGTTTTTATTCATGGCTACTCTTTTGTGTATAAGCTGCATGAGATACAATGATGTTAGTTTTTTAAATACATAAAACATTTCATAAGCATGCCTTGTGAAGGTCCATATTGCTTGATATATATATACATTATCCATTGCATATGGTTTATTACACAAGCAGAAAATATACATGACAATCAATTAGTGGGTTTTATTGATGTTTCATCAAGTATTTCTTATGTAAAAATTTTTATTTTTAATGTACATACAATCTTGCCTGCCAATAAAGACCTAGCTACTGTTTGATGATTTAAAAAGTAGGAAAAAAAGTAAAACTCCCGAGATTTAGACAAAAACAGGCTAATAAATCGGCATAAATAAAAGTTTCATAGCTAACGCTCATTAACAAATATACCCAATAGTTTTTAATACTCAGTTTTTGCAAGGCAGAATTAAGAACAAATAAGTATTTTGTGTATAGCTGTGAATATAACATGTCACAAGCAGAGAAAAGACAGTTGCTGGATTACATGGCTACTAACTACGAGAAGCGAAACGACCTTTTCCTTTGTTACCCTCAATCTCTCAGTTTTAAATTCTGTAAAAGCAAAGCCATTCAAATAGAACACATAGAACACAATATGAATCAATTTGAGAAGAGCTCATTGTTTCGTTGGCTCAAATCCATTATATATAATTGGTACATGAAATAAAGCAGTCCTTGCCGAGACGCATATCATTCATCAACATCGTACTGTATTACACAGAAGATAAGGGTCGATTTTCTTGAGAAAAATTCCAAAGTATATGCTACAATTTAATCCGGTTACCATGTCATCGTGAATCGTTCATTAAATTTTGTTTTCGCATCATCAACATCCGTAAAAACGACAATAGTTTGCCCTATTTTAAGATTTTTACATAAGCCTAGAGATTTTTCTTGATTTTGAAGTCATTTTATAGTTCACTTGCCGCCATTACTAAGCATAAATTGTTTACACTTATGTCATTTTACGTAAACAACACCCCACGCAATTTTCACGCAAGTTAACTACGCAGTTACTTAACTATCCGACAAACTACGTTTTGTGCAACGCAGTTAAGTCGAGCAGTTAAGTTACTACAGTTAAGGAGTTAACTACGGTAGTTAACGTTAACTATAGTTAAAGTTAATTACGTTTTTATACAACCGCCCCCCAGAGCGTAAACAAAAAGAAAAACACTTTGCAAAATATTTCAAAAAGTTAGCAAAAAAATATTTTGAGTTCGTTTTAAAAAAATGTTATGTCATATTATTGTGTTATTATTAATTGCACTATTAAAGAGTCAATATTAAAAAGGGTCAATACCCACTTAAAACAAAAGACAAAAACACAAATGACATCCATATTCATAACTTTTGAAACACTTAAGTAAAAATTGTAATGTAATACAAGAATGAAAAAGATTATTAGTCTAATTTTATAGCATCATTATATATTTTAAATGAAGATATGATCTTCGCACTTTGTTGGACAATTTAAGCAATTGTCTCATAAACCTGAAAAAATCAGGTGACTCAACGGGTCATTCTTTCATTTAATTTCAAACACCGCACTGCATAAAACATTCACATTATATATTTTCACAAATATGACCAAACATTTTAAACAAACATCCTAAAATTTAATATATTACATATACATTTATCATCATCTGTATTACAAGAAAAAACTAATTTTACAATCAATATGATATACTTTAAAATTTTGATACATGATAAAGCGTTGCTTGCTTTATAATCATTTTAAAACCCTGGTTCAAACCACTGAGGATGAGGGTTGCTTTTTGGCATTTATGTAAAGCAGGTTATATTAGCAATACTTGTCGTGTTGTACACTTGGCTGTTTATTTATAAGGATGAACTTGCTTATAAAGGATCGTGACTAAAACACCACACGAGTACATACGAGTACATACGAGTACATACGAGTAACATACGAGTACATACGAGTGACATACGACTATTTTCTGGTCAACAAATGAGAAACAACACAATTACTTCAATACATTGATATTTGTGTTTATTTTTCCTTGTATTTGTGTGGACTTTGGGGCAACCATTTGATGGATTTAAATGCTGAAAAGATATTTTACTTTCATACTACATTCATTAGTATGTTTTAGTTGAATTTTTTATAGATATTTTGTCGATGCGATTTGCCAGTATTTGAGCGCTTTTTGACACATGTAAACGTTTTACGTAAATGTTGATATTCAAGAAATAGCGCAAGATTTATTGTTTATAGCTATAGTTTTAATTCAGTTTAAATATGGTAATATTTTTAGAAAACAAAGTTCATTTTCATCGTTGATTTTATTTTAAAAAGTGTAGGAAGTAAAAATTGCAAAACAGATCGGAGTGAGTATTTAAAATGGCAAAACAGTTAACTATACTTAGCCATTCGGTGAAATTCGTGCATTTTGGATCCTTATCTATAAAGTAAATGGTTTGAACCCGGTAGTATCGTTACATGTTTGTAATTGTAGATCGTCCAGGTTGGTATAGTCCTGAGAAGGACTGTTTTTGTTGTTGTTGACTGACGTTTCGACAACCTTAGCGGTAGTCATCTTCAGAGTCAAAATGAATGTATAATCGCTTTAATAAATATGTATTTCCTAGGTGAAAATGTGTCTAAAAGCGCTCAAATACTGGCAAATCGCATCGACAAAATATCTATAACAAATTTAACTAAAACATACAAATGAATGTAGTATGAAAGTAAAATAAACTTTTCAGCATTTAAATCCATCAAATGGTTGCCCCAAAGTCCACACAAATACAAGGAAAATAAACGCAAATATCAATCTATCGAAGAAATTGTGTTGTTTCTCATTTGTTGACCAGAAAATAGTCGTATGTCACTCGTATGTACTCGTATGTTACTCGTATGTACTTGTATGTTATTCGTATGTACTCGTATGTCACTCGTATGTACTCGTATGTTACTCGTATGTACTCGTATGTTACTCGTATGTACTCGTATGTTACTCGTATGTACTTGTATGTACTCGTGTGGTGTTTTAGTCACGATTGCTTATAAAGTGCTCAATACACAAATATAGATGCATGTCAAGTCTTCCACCAGTTCTTAAGAAGTGGAAGAAGTAAATGACAAGAACCAACAATCACCGACAGTTCAAAATTTCAAATCATCACTATCACACATTACAAAAAGAGCGTGTGAAATTCTTACAAAGCAAGTGTAACTTTAAAAGCAAGAAAATTCTTATGAAACATGTTATTGAATGAAGATATGATCTTCGCACTTTTTCAAAACACTGCACTGCATATAACATTCTTTCATAAAACATGTTATATTAAGTGGATTGTGTGCATTTTGCACGGCATTCAAAGATACAGACTACCTGTTATCAGTTTTATCTTAAATTTTTGGTCTTTCAACGACAAATGAGAAGTTCATATTTCGAATCAAGTTCTCCCTTTTCTGTTTTATATAATACAGCGTTACGTATACAAAACATGTCTTGGAACGTCCACAATGCATCTTAACACGTTAATAACCAAATTTTGCTATCGGTTTTGAAAAAATAAAGCATTTAGGCTAGAATCCTATTTCCAAGTTAGCAGTTTTTGCAAAACAATCCGTCACTCAAATAAAACAGTCCACGCGAGATACACGCGAAGCGGCAAATTAGCTTCTAAGTGGTTTCAAACAAGTCTAGGTTTGTTTATAATGAGCCTATAGTTAGCCTTCCAGTTGTTGTAGAGTTCACTGCTTCACAAAAGTCTAGGCATGTGTATATTGAGTTAGCCTTCCAGTTGTATTAGAGTTCATTGGGCATGACCTGATGAAGTAAAGGTCGCGTTTTAGCATGCTCAGATGCTCTTATCCAATCAGATTAGCAGAAATTTCAGTATAAAATATATTACTTGGTCATGCTGACTTTTGAGAGCATGACCAAGTCGCGCTTATAAGCTTAGAATAAGTTTTAGTTTAAGCTGTTTCCTCGGAGGAATGTAAAACGGAATGGAATACTATTATAAGACGCAAAATGCAATTTATTAGTTGACCTTCGTCCCAAAAACTTATATGTAAATAAGAAACAATTAGACATCAGAATCTACAATGACTCTAATAAGAACAAAATACTTTTTGTGGAAATTTTTAGTCATGCTGAGCATGACCAGCATGACCGCTAGCTACGCCACTGATTGTATTAGTATTATGAATTGAGCTGCATAAGAAATCAGGAGGGAATGAAAAATAAAATAATTTTTCAAGTGGGAATTTTTCGTCCAAAATTTTCTTTTGGCATCCATGTTTTTGAAGACAGTTTCCACGCCCCCTTGTATATCCAGTTAGTTTAATAGAAATCAATGGTTTAAGCGCCTTTCATACAAGCGGTCCCAGATTAGTGGAGACTCCTGACAAAAACTGCTGCTGTTGGTGATGACTGACCTTTTCACAATATTAAGAGTTCACTTCTTATCTTTAAAGTAAAGATGAGCCCTGCTAAGATTGTCGAAACTTTAGTCAACACCTATATCAAAAGTTCTTCTCAGGACGCCAATATAAAACATACCCAGTTCTCGAACTATTACCTATTTAACTCCTTTTATCTTCTACTTCTTAAACTCGTGCTTTTGAGATTTTTTAATAAATTCGTTGCGTGTCGTAGTTTGAATTGCATAGCTCTTATCCAACCTTTCCCTCCTCACCTCTTTCGCCCACACATGCTCAGTTCGCCCAACAGATCTTTCGAGCTGCTGCATGAGCGGCATGACAGGTGCAGCTCTCTGATTGGTCAGTTATGCGTCTGCATCACTTCAAAACCTGGCAAGATGGTGGACACAGTCAGAAAATGGAGAATTGTTTACCTTCTTCTCGGTTTTTGCTTACATATTTTAGCCGGGTAGGTTTATCAGATTTGTATTAAAATGATGAGCTGTGCGGTCGATACTGAAAGGGATTTCTTTTATAGAAGAGATTTTACGCTATACTTGGCGTGTCTAAAACGCCAGTAAAAGAAATAAAGAAAGCTTATAGAAAGCTTGCTATGAAATGGCATCCAGATAAGCATCCTGACGATGAAAAAGCTCACGAGATGTTTCAAGATCTCAGTACGGCGTACGAAGTAGGATAGCGTGTATTTCTCTCTAAGAGTTGATTGAAAATGGGATTTGACATTTCGAATTTCTTAATGCTGATGGTCACGTTAGATTTAGAGGAGTATGGAGTCGGCTTTTTCATTTTTTAGGCGCTTTCTGATGATGAAAAGAAAGGTTTATGACGCTCATGGTGAAGAGGGATTAAAAAAGATGTCTGGAGAGAATGGTCATGATCCATTTGACTCTTTCAACAGGTAAAATCACTAAATATGGAGGAATGACTTATTTAGGTATTTCTATTTTTGCTGCCTTAGAGTTATATTGTTTGTACATGTAACTTTTAAAATTACAGGCCTACCAACCTTGAAAGACTCATAAACTTAAGATTTCATTTTTTTCATTCCTAAAAACTGGAGACTTGAGAGAAAAACTTAAGACAAAATGTTGAGATAAGGAAGTCTTTGCTTCCATTATAAATATCGAAATTGAATAAAGAGGCAATAGATTTTATTATTTGAAATAATGTTTCACATTAATCCTGAGCAAAGATATGCCAAAAATATTCAGTTGTAATGAAAATTGACTTAATTTAAAACTTTCATAGAAAGCATCAGCTGTTTAAGCACTTATGTAAGAGGTGTGACACTTCCCATTTGACTTACAAATCAGCATTGTGTACAATTGAACAATTCAATATTTATATTTCAAATATAGGGCAAAAATAGTGTAAAATGGATGGTGTATCATGAGAACTTAAGGATGTTTTTACCAAGACTTGTATGGATGGATGTTGTGATTTTATCCCACATTTTGACATGAAAACATTTGGGATGATAAGGGTGTTTTGAGCAAGACTAATGCAGTTATTTTGACTTTATTCCACATTTTCACATGAAAATATTTTATGTTGAGCATTTTCTTTCTTATTTGCATGTAGTTTCTTTGGTGGTTTTAATTTTCACTTTGGAGGATCTGATCACTCCCATCGACGTGATTAAAGGAGGGATATTGTGATGGACCTTGATGTGACTTTAGAAGAATTATATGCTGGGGAGTTTATTGAGGTGAGTTAATTTAGGTTTGATTTGGCATTCATTTTCTTTTACTAACATGAGATGAGCTGGTCATATCATATTAGATGATGAGACACAAGCCAGAATCAGAAACTATTTCAGGCACAAGGAAATGCAATTGTCGTCAGGAAATGCGTACAACTCAACTTGGCCCTGGTAGATTTCAGATGGCCCAAGAAGAAGTGTGCGATGAATGTCCTGCAGTGAAATATGTAAATAAAATGAAGAAGTTAGAGGTTGAGGTAGAACCTGGAATGATTAACGGTCAGGAATGTTCCAGATTTGTTGGAGAAGGCAAGTGTGATTAGATTGTTTGAGCACACTTCTTTGTAATGTACCATGCTTTTTAATCCCACTATTGCTCAAAGAAGTAGCTGGAAATTTCTAGTTTTGTTAGCACATAAATCCTTCTGATCAAACTTTATTTTATGTATTATCAACCTTCTTCATAAACAGGTCAACTAAAGTGTGGAATATCCTGCTAATACAACCTTTTCAACAACATATGCACCCTTTATTTATTTAAACATTGTCGACTTCTTCAAATACTTGGTTTACTTCAAATACTCAACTTCTTTGTTCTTTTTGGTGCATACATAGTGTTAGTATTTTTAGAGATTGCCTGTATGGGCACATTATATCAAAAAGTTATTTTAGAATATTTTGGGTACCTACTCTAAGGCACTGAGCATTGTTATCATGATGTCAAACTAGAACTGCTCAACACTTTAACCTTTCTGTTTAAGGTGAACCGCACATTGATGGTGATCCTGGGGACTTGAAGTTCATCATAAAGGAACAAAGACATCCTAGGTTTCATCGTGATGGAATGACTCTTCATACTAACATCACAATATCACTTGTTGATGCTTTGAATGGTTTTGAAATGGATGTTGCACATTTGGATGGGCATAAGGTAATATTTTTTCTCTAGATGATATGAATATTGAATAAAGTCGTGAATAATATTACGTAGCTGCGTAAAAGCACTATTGATATAGCGCATTTAATAAATACGACAAGTTTTTTTTTAAATAAACATGTTTCAACATCTCATTATGCCATCTTCAGTATATAAGAAAGAGTATTATGTATGTGATAAATATATACATGAGTAATATGATACAGTGATACAATTTATACTATAATTGATTATATTACAATGAAATAGTGGTTAGAATTAATGCTCAGATGAATGTATTTACAGGCTGAATATAGTGTAAAACGAAAAACTTGAACTTTGAGATTAGGTTTAGTTTTGTTAATGGGAAGTGCTTCTTTGAAAGTGTTAATGTCATTGTTTATTTTAAAAAACTTGTCGTATTTATATTATGAAAAGGTTTTCCTATCAGACTTTCGGAAGTTTGAAAAGACCAGACTCAAAAAATAGGTACGCATTGCGTACACGTGGCTAGCCTATCATGTAATCAAGTAATTGTTTAAACATTTCTGGATTTTTCGAACGCTTTAGCTTAAAGCACGCCTCATAAATGAGATTTATGAGGCGTGCTTTCTAAATAACGACATTTAGATTTCTTGCGACTTTTAAAGGGTTTTTTTCCACTGAAAACCATTTTTTGTTTAGTTGTGTTTTAAAAACATTTTCTGACGTGTCTTAGATGTCGTTCAGAGAACGTTGTTCCCCCTAACGATGAATACCGTATTTGTTCGAACTTAGAACAAGTGCAGCGGTGCTAATTTAATTTTTCTCACCACGCGTCGGGAGCGGCGCTTGTTCGATCAAATACGGTAACCACGACGTGCTTATGACTTGTTATTCAACATAATTATAAAGGGAATTAATTGTGTTTTGAGCCAACGGGTCGTGTTTTTTGTTACTTTTTTCTAGTCGTGTTTTGAAAAGTCTATTTATTTCCAAAGATTTTGTTTTTATTGCAAACAATTTTTGATAGTAAACGCTTTGCTCAATGATTGCAAGTGATCGAAAGTATTTTCTATTTCCTGTTCATGGACTTCATAGTTTGACACGTATCATATTTGATTAGATGTAAAAAACAGTAAAATTGTAAATCCACACAAATAATATTTGTCTTTCGCACAATATTCAAAAGCACAATTAATTCATTTGCTTTCGGCGTTTGATTAAACTACTCTAAGTCAATCTCTAAGTCTGGATGAGTAAATCGAGTGATGTATAAGCAATGCAAATAATATCTAATTGGACCTATTACCAGACATTAGATTGTATTATATACATGAGTTGCCACTTCGCCAGCCACAGCAGGGAGCATTTGAATAATATTTTTACTTTTAGACGTTAGTTGTTTTATGAAGATTTGTGAAGAGTAAGAAATTTCGTTTGTTTAATCGATGAATCGAGCTCAAGTTTAGTTCCGCTTGACTGAATAACTTACAACAGGCAATATTATACAAGTCAATTTTGAGTCGTAATATTTAGTTAATATTTCTCAAAATAACAACATTTTCACAGGATTATGTCACCGACGATTCTTTACTTATTGTATATAACTTCTGCTTGATCTTTGTACGCAAATAGACGCTTCACAGTTCACATATATGTGCGCTTGTATTCATTGTCATATTGATCTAAGTCCGCCGCACACTGGTGAACTTGTCGCGCGTACTTGTTATTCGTGACAAGTGTAATCGACAAAATTTCCTAGTGTGCGCGAAGTTTTAAACAACATTTGTCATTCGTGACAGATTAGTCAAATATCAAACGCGCGGCCCTCCTCGTCATAGTTCGTACATCCGACTATCTCCGAGGATAACGACAGACAAACTGACAAACCGACCAACGGAACTTTTTCATTGTAGCATAGTGGTTAGCCGCGCATGCAGCGAAAGCAGAACTAGATCTGATGTGCGATTGTAAATCACTTGGCCACAGAATAAGGATTGTAACAGAAGCGCCACTCGATGTCGGAACCTTTGATGTTGGTGTCCCCTGTTTTGAGTTCTACAATCCGGGTATTTTAAACGGCGGCCATGTTTCCAGCCAGATGAGTGCAGTCAGATCGTAATATAATATATAGTTCTACAGATGGGTTTTGGCAAATAAACCCAAATATTTCTATAGATTGGCCATTTTTTTAATAGTTTTTGTGTGGATGCAGTTAACACATCAAGCTTTCAACAATTTATCCATTAATTCGACGTCCGTTTTGATAAATGTGGGTTTATTCGGAATATTTTCAAAGTAGATATATATCTGACGAGATGCGTACTCGGTATATGGTTTGTCGTCAGATTTAATTTTATCATATAAGAATTCTGCAGAGAATCTTGAAGATATTAGTTCTAACATTTGAATTCTCCGGCGTGGCTGAAACAAGTGACAAATCAAATTATCCTACAGTTAGTTTATATATTGCAAAGAACGTTTGGCAGGACATTCGAATCACCAAAATTGTCTACCCAGGTGTTTTAAAATATCAGAAGCGATGCTGCATGGCCACTATGAAGGTCGTTTGATGCCAAAATATTTTGTATTCGTCGCAGTTGTGACTTGTGAAGCTTGAATGACTTTTTGAGCAAGTTGGAACAGCAGCAGCATGTTGGTCCACCAATAGAGTGCTTGAATAGCAATTTGTAAAACATATACTGTCATATGGTCCACATGACTTAACTTTGTTGTTTCTGCCTTTTTAAACTCAATCAGGAGATTACTTATATATTTGACATAGATGCTTATTGATGATGTGAGAAGTGAACATAAAAAAGCTTCCTGAATGCTTTTGTGAATTGGATTGTTGTTGACTTGGCACAGTTTCCCCCTGTTGTCAAATGTTTTAAAAAAGTTTTCTGGTTTATCTGTGTTACACCTTTTGGTAAACATTTTACTGCGTAAAGTATTAAGATTTAAATAATGGCATTAAGAGTAACTATAACTGGTTTTTGTCAGAATAAATTGTTTGTGACATGATTATTTACAATAGAAATTTTAATTTATTGAATGAAGTTTATGGATTTTAGCAAAAATTAAATGTTTGAGCCCTTTGTTGCAATAATTTCTCTCTGCTGGTTGATCAATGTGGTGAATCAAACATAATTCTAATCATTTTCACATACAATTGTTGGTCACAATTCACAAGTGAAGTTTAACCAAAGAGCTAAGCTGTTGGAGCTTGACAATATGTTTGACATAATGACAAAGTTGTTAATTTAATTGAAACAACTTCATTCTTTAAATAATTGTAATTTCATATATTGTTTATTAAAAATAAGACAACAAAAAAACATCTTTATTTGTAAGTTAATACAAATTTGATAGACTTGATAGCCACATGAACTCAATATACAATTACAAATAAAAACTTTCAATTACAATTATGCAGACAAGCTACATTGCAAACAAAAAGCCCCGATTCAAGCATCAAATGTAAATTAGTTTAGTCCAAATTCTATACTAATAACGTCTTCATCTGAAGAACGTTCTTTACGCACAGTAGGTCGCTTTATCGCTTCTATCAAATCCATTGACCATTCTAATAGGAAACTCTTTACTAGAAAATACAGAAATGGAATCACACTAAATATATTTATTACCTTTGTCCTAAATTATAAATTCTTAGGGCAACTGCCGTTCAATGTAAGAGACATTCTAAACATGGATCTCGCATACAATTCAAGGCAAGAAACTATAAAAACCGTAAAATTATATTTGACGAACGTATTTTACAACAAAACTGTTTCTCACCTCATATCCTGTCCGATAGCATTAAAAATTTTGTCCATAAGTGAATTTACATTCGTCAAATTTTCGAAAAACAACTCTTCATAATATTAATCTATATACATTCTGGCCAGTTTATCTGGCTGCAGTAATAGGGAGCTTTAACAAAGACTACGAGTACGACTACGAGTACGATTTACGTCATTTTGGCGCGAAAACATTGTTGCGACAACAAAAATACGTAGCCGTCATTAATCTGAGTACGATGTTTTGTAAAAAATTCGTAGTCGCGACTACGATGTCTTTTTAAGCAAAGAAAGTAGGTATATTTCTTCATTCTGTAAGAAATTAGTTTACAGTATTTTTTTCGAGCATCCAGGCTTTAATTTTGAACCATTTTTATCGCAGATGTACATTAAAAATGAAAATATGACCTGCAAAACTTTAATGTATTTCGTACGCAAAGTGAAAGGTAAACAAAGAATAAAATACTACAAATATATCGTACTACTTAAAATAGTGAAGATTTTTCAGTCTAAAGAGTCCTATATTCTCGCAAAATCAGTATTACCGAATCGTTGATATCATTATTGACAAAGAGAGCCGTAGCTGCTTCGCAAACTTCGGTGTTTTACACAATAAAAAGCTCGTTCTGTTGTTTACAGCTAAAACTAAATTTTGACGAAGCGACAACGACAACAAATTTCCTCGTGCCATTCTCTTACACGGTCAAAACTTCGTACTCGTTGTCGTACTCGTACTCTTGCTAAAGCTCCCTAATGGCGGACGCAAAAGATGCGCACTTAAGAACTGGGTACAAGTAGGGGACAGATTTTTCGCTGAGTGGCGCTTCTGTTTCGTCTCTATTCTGTGACTTGGCGTTTACCCAAAGTTTCTTATCTTTCCTTTATCAAATGTCAGCAATCAAGACAGCTTTGCAATATGTATGTTATCGTCTATTACGCAGTGCAATTACGAAACGAAGCAAGGAACAACGAAATTAAGCAATTGAATCAACAAATAGGGCAGAAGGTTTAAAGACTAAATCACCTTCATTGAAAACTAACTATCCACCCTCTTGCTTTAAAATCATCGACACTGCAGATATTAAATTCGCACTCAATCGAATATTGAATTGTCGTCGTGAACAATCAGCAGACCAAATCACACGATGCCCTACAGTTTTAGTTTAACTTTTAAATTTTCTAATGGAAATGTTGTAAAATTTTCCTTTAATCAAAAATGAAGCATTACATCTTGCACATTATGTTTGCATTGCATTCATTCTGAAATTCTGTTATTTTTGCCCCAAGCTGGGACTACCATATAGACTTCACAAACTATGCATTAAAGTAACTTTGTCCGAAAACATATGTTTTAATTTTTGACAAACCTTCTCCGGAATGAAAAGGCAAGTGTGCTAAATCTCAGTGTGATCCACAAAGTGATGAAAAATAAATAAAATACTACGTGCAATAATCCTAATCTAAACCGAAATAGATATACCTAAACATATTATAGTACAGTATTGTCATAGCAAAAGCAAGCTTTGCTGGAGCAGATTTTTATAGTTCCAGTTTTGTTCCAAAATTATATCAAAGATCAAATCAGTTGTCTTTTAAAAAGAACAGTTCTTATATATCATTTTATCAGGTTCATGTAACAAGAGAAAAATTACATGGCCAGGTGCCACAATCAAAAGAAAGGGGAAGGAATGCCCAGTTATGATAATAACAATCTCTTTGGCGATTTATTTATAACGTTTGATGTCGAGTTTCCAAGAGGCACATTAGATGACAAGGAAAAGGAAGGTTAGTCGTGCGTAGATCTTAGCACTGAATTATACCATACGTTACATAAGTGTATGTATATGTATTTTGTATAATTATGTATTTTATAAGTACATATACTTATAAAAGTATTTCCTTTCACCTTTAAGCTGTTCTCAAATTGATTAAACAGAAGTCATCACAGACGACATACAATGGCCTATGAAAAGAAGTTTTGCAATTCCTATTTATCATTCTTTACCACTCTGACCTGATTTTGTACATGAAAAGAAGCTTGCATTATAAATTCCCAGTTATTAGATAGATGTCTCTCATTGTGAGCGCGGTCATTCTAACAAAATATCAAGGCTCAGTCGTGGAACTTTACGCCACAAGAAAACAATGTTGAAATGCTGTCAAAGTTTCATTTTTTTAATACATGCCTGCAATTTTTCATTTTTCATGCTCTTAAATATGATTATATTTGTTTTATGTGAACTGTTGAAGTGCTGTTTTCACCCTGAAAGAGAATATAGTGTGAAAATGAAATAAAGTATGAAAACCATCAAAGTCAATGCAAGTTTGCTAATGCTACCTATCGGATAATAATGTATCAGAAGTTGCTAACAGTTCTTGCAACAATCTACGTATTCAATATTTGTCAAAATGGTTTGTCTTTCTTGTGCACCTTCCTCTGAACTCCAAGCAAGGTTTGATATACAATATATAGCAGCCATCTTTAACTTAACATTGTCCTGACCAATATAATATTTTAACTTCTTCAAAGACCTTCGTCTGACATTATGTGATCTTTTGATGACTGTCCGTTTGCAATGTTACCAATAATGCACAGCACCTGAAAAGATAAGTGTTGTATTCTCATGCCTTTAAGTGGGTAAGATATTGCTTAAAAAATGCAAGATGTCTTGCTCTAAGTCATGGAAGAAACCGAAATGATTTATGGTCAAACAGCAGTAACAGCAAATATTATCAGCGATGGGATTCACAATGGCGTTGTAGGGGGAGAGGAAGAGCTCTACATAGTTGGCTACTTTTTGCTAAAGCATGTCAGTTTTTTGTTTTTGGAAGTGTGCTCCACTAAACACAAATGAAAATTGTATTTACTAGCAATTGTAGGAATAATACTTTGTTACAAATTGGCACTCCTGCATCCCCTCGAGCCGAAGCCATGATTGGTACCCTTTTGCACCTCTTCCCTACGTAAATCCACCCCTGATAAAACTTATTATACTGTTATTAGCACACACGCACTAGCACAGTGGTATATCGTTAACTGCTATGAGCTCTGAGTGGGCAGAGCCACGGCACCGAAATCAGCATCCAAGGGGCCCGCTGAACGGTATCAAGGAAAATAATAATAAAAAATAGGATTATTTTTTGGCAAGTTGAAGCACTGGAAAGTCATTCACCAGTTTATGTTCCTGGAAGTGAATTTGAAAGCTGTATTTGCTATTCTTCAATCACTTAACTGTTTTTTATACATAGAACTTCTATGGTTCAAACTTACGACACTCCATTAGTAAAAATGAAATTACTATCACCTGTTCTTTCACCTCCCATATTTGAGAACTATTCTCATCAATTATGGGTTGTATGCAACATACGATGTCTCGACCATGGATAGCCATGATTTGGTCAATATTCTGGGTAAAACAGTGACAAAAAAACTAGTATGACAGAAACGCAGATTTGTTCAAATCAGGAACTCACATTACTCCCAGAAAGCAAATTTCTCATCAATCCCAATGTTTTCATGACAACTTGAGTGTTTCTGTCTTCTATCAAACTATTTAAATCAAAAGAATTTTTTCTCTATTTTTTGCTTTACTTACGTATATATTATATTATAAAACTTTTGGCATGGCCTAACTCACCGGAACAGTTCTATTGTTCCTAGTTCCTCCAAAATTTGACTTTTCACATTCTCATCTGATTTATATGCCATATTCTAAAATGATACACGAGACTAAAACAATGCGTTAATGAAAAGTGAATATCGAGAGTCAAAGAGTCAATTATACCATTAATCCCCAAACACCATTTAATCGCAAAGCTTCGTCATCATGCTTTGTAAGATTGGCAAGAAGCTTTACTGCTCCTGCTTCAAGAATTGACTAAACAATTCAAACACAGATAAAAAAAAAGGACAGAAAATAAACATGATAAACCTGTGAAAGAATCAGAGTTTCACTTTTACCTCTTTACTGGGAGAGAATTCGAGAAGGAGATTACAAACTGCCGAAGATGCAACTTTGAGAACTTCATTTGATGATTGTTGTAGAAGGTTCATCAATGGTTTCCAAACGGCATTGTCCTGAAATGTAGTCCGCAGTTGTTGAACAGATCTTGATAAGCTATGAAGACATTTTACTGCTGCAAGCTGAACTGATGTTCGAGGGTCTTCGATACCGGAAACCACATGCTCCATTGTGGATTCTGTATGAATAATCTACATGGGAAAAAACACAATTTCGATACCTCCTTAACAAATAAAAAAGAAGAGAAAACAAGTTCGTACCCTCTTTCGTATGTCTTCATCACTAGCTCCAAGGGAAGCAAATGCCTTTAGGGAAGCCTAGAAAAAATATCTAAAATCATTAAGTCCTAAGTTGCTTGAGACTTCGACAAGTGAGCGATCACCTCTCTCATTCTTGCATAGTCTTCATCATTTATATCATTCTTCCAAAGATAGCTTGCCAATGTAGAAATAAGATGATCAGCTATAGCAGCAGTCTGTTGAAGACTTGTATCCTCCTCGATTAAATACCCTGCAATAAAACTCAAAAGTTTGGCTGGTGTTTAACCTCTAGTAAAGGCAGTTGAAATTTGCTGTACCCAAAACCACTGCCGCTTCTGCTCGGATATGAACTCCCTTATCTCTTTTGCAAAGTTTGACTAAACAGGGTAACACCTTTAGTCGTACCATCGGATCGCTCAGGGGAAAAGCCCCAGCACGGCAAAGATTTGTTAAGCTAAAATTAATCAAGTATACTACGTAATGAGTAGTATTTGCTAGCCCTGGGATATACGCACATTCAGTGATGTATTTTACTAACCATTTAGCAGACGAGAGTCTTATTGCATCGGGATTATCAGCAGACAAGAGTTGCTTTAACACCTCAATTAGACTTGCATTCTTAAATGTAGCTGAAATTTCACGAGGAAAAATTACAACTTAAAAGAGGTCAATATGCAAGATTTCTAGATCGTGGCGCTCATTTAAAGAAACCTGTTTTCATCATGTCAGCGATAACTTCGTTTTCCAATGATAATGCTGCATAACATTGTAGTGCTGGCAACTGAAGTTTTGGATAACCACTACCTACCAGGGGAACCAAGGCTTCAACCAATCCACTTCTTGCAAGCAATCTTTGATGACTGGAGTTCTAAAAGGTTGACAAATTAAAGATGTGAAATAAAGAAACCAACTAAATGTCAAATGTATGGTGGGAGATCAGTTAACATTTCACAACAATAATCAATCAATGACAATGCCATACCAATCAATCATCAATTATAAACAAAAAAATCTACCAAAAACCAATCCATGTATTTCTTGACTCATAGAAGCCAGAAGGATTGCTTGAAGTTTTTAAACTGTTCTTAATGTCGTCAGTAATCACTGCTATGACTTAGAAGCTATGCAGGAGTTAATAAAATATGACAAATCACAATGAGATAGTGAATTTTCATTACTAATTTTGATACTTTTATTAGAATTTTTTGAATTTCAATTTTGTCACAACAACTAAATAAAATATGGAGGGGCATATTCAATGGTCGCATCACCTTGAACTTTTCAATCAACTTATGATTACAATCGATCATTAGCCCACCATTAACAAAATGCTCAATAATTTATACCTGGAGACAACGAGCCAATATGTGAGCAGAACATTCAGCATCAAAGTGAGTACCATATAACAGCTGGATTAAACAGGTGATGTTAGAAGGATCCTGCAAATAAAAAAGATCTTTTGTTAGAGCCCAACAAGATTGTTTTTGAAAAAGCAATTTGCGGTTTGCTTTTACAATAATTAAGCGAGTGACATTTCCTCTTGACTCATGAGATCTTCACACTAATTACACATTAATTACAGGCTAATTACAAACCAATTTCAGATTAATTACTCATTACAGACAAATTATACTTATTAGTAGTTATACCAATTACTATTTACTTCATGCCCAAAGCAGTTCCACCACACCCCACCCCACTTTACAATACTCCACATTGCAATTTTAACATCCACAGTAATGTGATTCCTCCAAGTACAGTTTGTAACTAAATATCATGTTGTATATATTTTCATGTTACACAATAACTGTAATGAGGCTGAAGTTGTTTTGACTCAAGACAAATTAATAAATATTATAAAACCAAACTGGGCTTATAACTTGGTGCACAATAATCTAAGTCCAACATACAACTGAACAAGAGGTTTCAATGCACTTGAACAAAGGATTTACCTCGTATATAACATCTGGAGATGTTTGATCGGAAGTATAGAATATTCTTAATGATCGAACACATGCTTCAGCAAGAAATCTATTGGAGTTTCTCAACCCTTGAAAAACATTGCAATTAATGAATACATTGTTTACATCATGAATCAACATAACACAACTTAGACAAACCTTGCAAAAACAAAGGAATTATAGGTTGGCAAAGAAGAACTTGTGTCGTTTCATCGTCAACTGAAACAGCAAATGGCAAAATGATTGCAATTATAACTGAGTCGATACTTTCACATTGACTTTTCTTACCTCTAGCTAGAGTTCCTAAGATAATAACTGCCTCTACAGCAAGCTCAATACTTGTGTCTACTTTCTGTAACAGTTCGACAAGCCTAAAAAAGAAAATTTATTGTAAGTATCATCACTGTTCATTTGCATTTGGATTTATAGAACAGGCTAACCTTGCTGCAATGTCAAGTTCAATAAAACCTTTCTTCTTTGCCTTGTTTCCAATAACAATATTTTTTATTGTCCTTCAATGCACCAAAAAATGAGAAATTAAATTGAATATTTTCAAGGTAGCTATCCACGAATGCATACCGTGCAGCAGTAAGACTAACATTAGTATCAGGTGACGTTAGCTGTTCAACCAGCAGCACTGCCTCGCATTGATCCTGAAAATAGTTCAATAGACAAACACGAATGAATAGAATTGCAATATCTGGAAAATCAAATGTTGTGAAAAAATAGATAACATACCAAGAAAACTAAATTCTCAAAATCTTGCTTCATTTTACAGCAAAATTTTCTGTGTGTACTAAAGGTGTAAGAAATTGATAGTGTTTTGTTCTGAGCAAAGTGGTATCGGTACGTAAGTGCTCAGAGTTGATTAGAGCAATGACTTATGGTGTTGATCACGTGATGACTCATGGTCAGCGGTTTGTAAACAGGTAACAGAGCAAATTTTTGGAATGAAAAGGTTCACAGAAAGTGAATCAAAGTGATAAATCGAGAAGTGATAAATACTTACATGGATTTTCTGGCAATGTTAGCATCTGCTTCACCATTTCCAAGGTGAACTATATACTTATTACAAATCCTAAGACAAATGTTCTGCGAGGATGCTTGATAATAGGTACTCCTTCATGTAAGACCAAGCAAATACTTTGCTGATGATTCAAGAATTGATTGCCATCCACTCATATTTGACAATGTTAATAGTTTCTTAAAACCTTTACCATGAGGATTCCTTAAATTTAGTAAGTCAAAACGTCTATCAATGTTTCTGATAAATGTAACAGTAGCTTCACTATTTTGGAACTCTGACTGTTTTTGGACTATGTTCATGAAATCAATGGCATCTGCAACTGAGGCACTGAGTGTTTGAGCTGCCAAACTCACATTCATTTTGTGTTTCTCAAACTGGATTGGTTATTTGATAATTTGTTGGCAAGTTTTAGGCCCTCTTGCTCTTGCAGTAAATTAAGAGTGTGGAAGAAGTTCCATTGTATTTGCTCTCCATCACTTGAACAGGTTGTACCAAGAAATGCTAATGCATTTCTTGCAAGTTTTAGCATATGGCATGCATTTAAGACGACAAAGACATCTTTGCCAGTTATAGGATGTTGAAACTTTGGTGAAATTGAATCATAGGTATTGCCAAAATTACATCCAAGTTTCTTGAAAGTGCTGATGTTGGTCGTCGTCCCATCTGATGTTACACACCATATTTTCAGACCAGCATCACTTGCTTTCACCAGTGCAATGTTGATAAGCTGTGTTTGCACAGTTGCAGAAGCTTTGTTTATAAGGAAGTATCCAATTGGCTGTTTCCAATGACCTTGTAATGCAACAAGTAAGAAAACAAGGGCTTCAGATGCAACAATTTGGGGGGCCTCTAATGGTCCATAATCAATGAAACCACTATACTGGTTTTTGGCTGATTCCCACTGAACCTGTATATGGATGGCCATTGCATCCAAAACCAGGCAACAATCTTTCTTGTTTTTGTCCAATTTTGCTTGCTCTTCCAAACTTTGAAATGACTCACTTATAAAACCTGTTTCATAAGCGTGGAAATATTGCAATTTATCATTTTGGGAAGCCATTTACAATCATTGGAGCAGAAACCAGGCAGTGCGTACATGGTTCAGAAAAGGTATTTATAGTTTACGTTATAAAAGCTGAAATTATTTTCATCACTTAATGTCAGGATGTCATTGGTCTTAAAAGCTTACTATTGAACATTATATACATATATTTTTAAAATTTTAACTTTCCTTTGTCTTTTTATCACTAAGGAATCAAGAGGTGACTAGAAACCAAGAGCATCAGACGACCATAATTATGGAAAGAACTATCGACTCAAACTTCATGGAACGCGAAAACTAAATTGCCCAACTGTTATTCAACTACGTCACATAAATATTTACGATGAATTTGAATCATCAGGCAGTTTTTCGTCACCCCGAGCTTTAGGACAGCTAAAGAGAAAAAATTAATAGAGCTTAAGAAAAAGATTTCTTCTGGCGAGAGAATATCAAAATCTTTTCGACACTACCTAAAAGTACCCTTAAGTATAAAGCATGTTAACCATCCAGTTGTAGAATATGCAATGGTCAACCAAATCGTCGACAAAAGAATCGTGGAACGAATTCACGAACTAGCAAACAAAAATATATCAGCGATTCCAGAAGTCAGACGTTTTCTTGAAGAATTAGTACAAAATGAGTTGCTTGCTGGTACACCAGAGCACACAAAGCCCAAAATGACAAATCGTCGATATTATCCAACCAAAGATATACGTAATCACGTGGCTAGAGTTGCTGCCTCGACAGAAGAATACAGCGACGACCAGGAATCCCTGCTACGAATAATAGCCGGGTGGAAATTGTCATCAGAAACGTCAAACTTTTTTCTGTGTACTCGTGAAGGCAAATCAAACTTTTTCGGGAATCCTGTAAATAATTTTCTGTTCGTTCATCAAGAGCAATGAATATCTTGAAAGAATGGAGTCCTGCATGGAATCCGAAGTACTTCATGATTTTTCTGCTGCAGAAATAGGGACATTGGAATCATGCTTCCCAGGTGCTTTCGCCTACATTTGTGACTTTCATCGTCAACAAGCCATACAACGTTGGGTAAAAGCAGGGAGAAATAAGCTGAACCAAAACAACAAAGACTTTTCTAGACGGCAATGACAAAAATTGGTGATGCTTCAACAATAGAAAGATTTCATGATGACGTACAAGTCTTCGTCATTCTAACTTGTACGTCACGAACGAAAACGTTAGGCACTACTTAGAAAGTACGTGGATGACTTGTCAACGTCGCTCGTGCCATGGATTCCGAAAAATGCAAGTTTTAAATATCGTTAAAACCAACAACGGCGTCGAATCATTAAACAGACTGTTCAAGTACACGTACTTTCCCTTATCAATCGACAAATCTGTTCATGGTATAGTCGTCATGATTGTATCATCATTTCTACCAGATTCCTACCAAAGTTACTTGAGCGCAAACCTTCGCTTAAGCAGTTCTTACCGAAAGTATAATCGAATTGTTCACAACTATTTACAAAATCGCCCACCGCACTTTGTTAAGCAGTGCTTAAAAAATAAGTTTGTGTATAAACCTGAAGGAGGGAAGATTTCAAATAAAAAGCTCCCAAAACAAGAAGCTGTTTAATCTTGTTCAATTTCTACTTCCAAGCTGCAGTTGTGAATCTTGGCGACGATAAAATTATTCATGTAAGCACTTTTTCGCAGTCTTTAATTTCTTTTCAAAATGGCAATTTTGCAATTTGCCAGAGACGTATCGAGAAAGTGTCTTTATAACTCTTGACACTGATAGCTTGCCCCTTCAACTTGGAACTGCTTTCTCTTCTCATGATGTTGCGTCTCACACGCATAGCTATGACAATAAATCATTTTCTGATCCAATCACTCAAATACCTGTGTACAGCCCCAGAACAGAGCTAACAGTGTCGTCGACTGGGAAAAATTAGAAAAAAGTTTCAAGAGAAACTAACGGCCTTAAAAGACCTTTCATTTTTGGTTGATGATGTAAAAGCACTTCGTGATGGCGTCTCAATAATCGACAATCTTATGGTAAAATTTTAAACAACGTGCCCAGAAGTTGATAGCTTATTTCTAAAATCTAGTCCTGAAAAAAGAAATTAAAGGTCGCATCTGTTGACTATCATAAGGTGTTTCACAAGAAGCTTTCCCTAAGAGGAAACACAAGAAAAACCCTCATCAGCGTGAAAAAGGCATGGATGGTGATGAAGAGATGATTAAAGTAATTTATAGTTTTCCAATCTGTTATTGAATTTTTATGTCAACTCACATATTACAATAAACTATTAATAGGAGAGATCAATGGAGGAACATCCATCCATTGATCTGACTGTATAATCACCAGAGCAGGAATCATGCATGGATTTTTGCACAAGCACCTCGAATAATGAACGGTGAGAATTTTCAAAATTTTTTTTGAGATTTTTGCCATACCAAAAAAATCTTGCTGGCAAAACTGCTACAACGGCAAGACTTTGTTATTGCAAAAAGTAAAATAGGCAAGCACACTCAATTAATGAAAATCATTTTCTTTTTAGAAGCCAGAAAGCCAGAAAAAGATATTGGCAATGTGTCCTCAGAAATCGTTTCATCAACATCAGTAAAATCAGCGCGGAATCCATACGATAGAATAGTACTTGCAAGTAAAA
Organism: Xenia sp. Carnegie-2017; assembly: GCF_021976095.1. Taxonomy (NCBI): domain Eukaryota; kingdom Metazoa; phylum Cnidaria; class Anthozoa; order Malacalcyonacea; family Xeniidae; genus Xenia; species Xenia sp. Carnegie-2017. The sequence continues at coordinate 707,755 of NW_025813488.1, forward strand.
AGGGTTTGCAAACCGGTATTCTTGAGTTTGGTCCGGTCAAACTTCATGTGGCTGATCTCTGCACTCTACTGCCTCTGCACTCTACTGCCTCTGCACTCTACTGCCTCTGCACTCTACTGCCTCTAGTGACTACAACATGAACAACAGGTTTGGTGAAAGAAGCTCAACCTTTGTTCCTGTTTGGCTAGTTGATGAGGTATAAGTAATGCTAAGAAATCTTATTATTCTCTTAATGAGAAGTCTTGGTAACCTTAAAAACAATGAAACAGAGAAAATTTGTTAAATGCAGGCAAAATGCTTTTTCAAATTAAGGTAATTGAAGCAACATTCTGGAAATTGCATGTGTCCAACCATGAGACGTTTTATGCCGATGCAACTCTGTGTCAAATAATTCAGTCACAGTCAAGCACTAGGCGATTGTGGATGGGAGAAAATTTCACTGGTGTTGAAAAAATCTTTGCTCAAATGAACATCACCCATAACCACTGGACTCTCTTGGAATGAATAGAAATATTAAAAGTGATATACCAAAGTTTGTGAGCTTTGTGGCTCATTTAAAAGGAAGCTACTCCAGGCATCAATACATATGTTTGTCATTTTTTTGAGATGATTGACAAAAAATGCCAAAAGAGTGTATCTCTACCCATTTCATGGGCAGAAGCAGCAAATAATCACAAGTTTAAACTTTCCAACACTAAAGCAATTGATTGACAACATCAGATATTATCAATCATAGGTGGAAAAAATTGGTCTTTTTCCATTAATCTTTAAAAAAATTAATCTTTGAAAAAATTTTTCGGAAAGACTGCACTGTCAGTACATGCACAAATTTTACGACTTATCTTATCCAAATTACATTCAGGTGATTGACATTAAAACTGGTTAGAAAAGCAAGGATTGGGCATGTTTACAACCAAAACACTGTGTTCAAACAGATGGCTTCAATGTGGAGTCTTAATTTGTGTAGTAAGTGTATAAACTTTAAAACCACTCTGTTTTAAATACACAAGAAGTATTCCCCTTTAACAAGACCAAGAATCATTTCTTAATTAATCTCATTCCTTTTAGAAATGATTTCAGTTTGCAGGAAGTCTTGCATGAGTGGAACATTTTAAAGTTTGAACTATCAAAGGAAAGAGCAAAACTTGCATCTGCACTTTTGGGAAGTTGTCATGATGATATAAATGAGTAAGAAGTTCCTTCATCTTATTTTTCAAAGTTCATGCTTAAGAAATGTCAAATTTATACATATGCTGATGCTATACTTACTAATTAAGGCAAGATGATTCCTCTTGTAAAATTTGTTAAGAGTGTGAAAGTGAACACTGGATTGGCTGTGATACTTGTGGACAATATTTTCATGCCAGCTGTCTTAAGCTAGATTATGGTGAGGCATTAAGAGACATGTTTTACTGTCCATAGTAATTACTAAGGCCAATGCAAGTACGTAAGGTACTTATCAGGTTGCCATAATCTGCATGCTTCTATTTTATTATTTCGAGTTTTTACACTGTTATTATGTTTGTGTACTGAGTTGATAACTATGTATTTACCTGTGTGGCCTGTTTGTGATTTGCTTCAAACTATAAATTAATGTATGTAAATATTTGGAATAGTTTTAATTGACTGAATGAAACATAATGATTGATTAAATAATCAATAATAAAAAATTATCGATGGACTGCTATTATTATTTTACAAGCTAAGTAAAGTGAGGAATATGTGCGCCGGAAATCAGAATTCGGAATTGAATATGCATATCTTTATAATTTGCTTCTGACGTCACACGTCTATTTTGCAGATGAAAACTAATGCCAACCGATTCAAGCATTCAACATGGCGGCTGTTTTGAGAACATTGATTCAACAAAATAAATTGTGGATTGATACTACATCTTCTTATTTTTTACGGCTTTCTAGCAGAAATACTGATGCCTTATTATTGTGGAGTGATTCCCGCAATTGCAGCCTAAAGTTTTTGCAGTCCTTCCAAGTAAGCAATGTTTGTAAAATTTGCGGGAGAAGATTCTTTTCATCATCATCAAATAAACAAAATGAGTCAAAAAGGGCTTTGTCAATTGTAATAACTCGTGGACCATTTAAGTGGTTGTCAAATAAAGTAAAGCTTTTCTTAGTCAATTCTTACTTCGACAAAGACTTTGAAGAAAAGACATTCCTTGAAGGAGCTAAGCAGGTTTGCTACAGATTTGCATTATGTTCCAGACTAGAAAGTTTGTAAACTGCGCATTCGAGATCATATTTACGGAAATTTTTGCAATCCTGATTTCGTTTTGCGTGTTTTTGCGCGCCTGAAGTGGGAATTTTGCACCATATTTTGGTTAAGATGTCGTACTTTTCAAAATTTTCCGCGTACGGCGTAATCGCGATCTCAGCAAAAAAATGCGCTCCTCACATCTCGGGTGCACAATACGAATTTTTCACTTAAGAGTATGCTTACCCTTTAGCACAGTAACAACACTACTTACGCATGGGTGTAGGAAGATCTATAATTAGTGGGGCTTATACGTATATACGTATATTTATAAATGCACGAGATGCAGTGTTAAGCTTCTTTGAAGTGTATTTTTCTCTACAGAGTACATGCACCATGCATTTACAAATATGAACCCCCTATTTATAGATATTTGTACCCCTTGCTGCTGAGAGGAGCTTCATGGGAATCAAGTCAAACAACCCCTTTTTATCAAAGCTTTAAGCTTGTGTACCAACTTTCTACAGGTGCTCATCTCTGATTAATAGACTGTATGAAAGATAAAAGTCTTTTAACCTGGTTAAGTTAAGTGTTCTCACCACAGGTTTTTGTATTAAATTTCAGAGTATAGCAGATTTCAAAAAGATCTTTGATGCATATTGTCTTAGAGTGCATCAAAATCCTGGTGTGTTAAGATACCCATGGATTACACCACCCCAGTGGTGGATATTAGTGTAAGGGGTTGGGGTTGCCCCCCTGTATTTTTGGAATGTACTTCATATTGGGTTTTTTAGGGTTTTTTTTGACTTACTTTAAAAATTTTTTGAGCCCCTGTCTCAACTCCTGTCCAAATTTCAAATTATTAATTGATTCATTTTTCCATCCCTCCCCCTCCCCCCAAGATTTTGTGGCCATCCCAATAAACATGGAATATACAGTAGTATTCTGATAGCTATTATGCATATTAATTGTAATTCTGTTTTGCCTAGGCCATTATTACTGTTTCAGCTCTGGTGTATGAAAGAAAATTTGATCTCCTCAAGGGATTGTTAACGGATAATGTGCGTACCTGATTACGTAATTGGGATGTATCGGACTGATTATATGTATTTTTTATTATATGGCAAGGTTCACTTGTGATAAAGTTGCATGCTTTGATTGGCTCAAAAAAATTTTTGCATGTCCACTTGTTTCCCTTGATGTGCATTACGCGTAAATTTATCAATATATGTAAGCAAACACCAAACCTTTACAAAAACGAAAAAAACATGTACGAATGTGAGGCAAAGGAAGAAAACTCGGAAAGTGAGTTTTGTTATCCAGAAGATACAATCTCGAGCGATTTGTTTTTTACTGACGGAAACTATAGGAGTGAAAGCCAACCCGTACGAAACAGCGAGGACGAGAAATCTTCGTTTCAGGTCAAACGATGCCAAATAATAAACTTTTAATTACCTTGTTTACTTGCTTGTCACAGAGAAACATCGGGCTTTTGTCTTTTAGTACAAATCTCCCTACGGGCTCGGTCTGTGCAAAAAATTGCTACATCGGTCCGATATTTTTCCATAAAGACCTCGCGCTTAGAAGAAAACCTTCTGTAATGTCATATTTTCTCAATACATTATGCTTTTCTTTCTTGATTGCAGGCAATAAATGATGTTAAGAAACAAATCGAAGATACAGATACCATTGAATCATACTGTGTTACATCCGATAATATTATTCAGACCAATATTCATGACATTGGTTTTCGTTATGATGAAAAAGGTGATACTTTGTTTGACATTTTTTTTCTAAACTTCAATGCGTCATATTTAGTTTATTTTCAGAGAAAGGAAGGAAATGGCTTTATGTCATGGTATCGTGCATATATCATGAGTATAATGTTCAGGCAGACGAGATATCCTCCATTGGTGTTCCTCTACCACGAATCATTCGATACAGGTGCTGCTTTTATGTATACACTACACAGAAGAATTATCATGGACTTTTATGTATTCGTTAGGTAGATTCAAATTGATGTATTGATACCACAGAATCTCGAAAGTAGCCCCCCGTATTACTTTCGGATTTAGTAGCCTTAAAGTGCCTGTATCACCTTCAGGGAAATAATCTATTTAGATAGAGTTGACGATTTTAAGAACGTTTGCAGTATATTCTATAAGACGAAAATTTCATCTTCCTTGACTTTTTTGGCCTTAAAGTTGGCTTTTCTCGTGCTTAGCCGTGAGGTGCTATGACTGGGTCTAATTCACCGTGACGTACATTGAAGGACATGCTGCTTTTTAACGCGGTATTTTTGTGATTATAGTGATTTTGTAGCAAAGTCGAGAAATGTATTTTTATGCAACTTTTGTTCTATTGTACAATTTATTATTGACTCAAACTATACAATTCTACGTGTTTTCCAATGAACGTCACGCTCGGTGGACTATACCTAGTCACAGCAACTCACGGTCATACGCGAAAAGAGCCAGCGTTGATGCCCAAAAAGTGAATCAAGATCAAATTTTTGTATCAAAAAACATATTGCAAATGTTCTTAAAATCATTAACTTTATCTAAATAAATTATTCCCTAGTTATTTTCCCTAGATAATTATTTTAAGGAGGGTGCTTATTTTCGAGGTATTTTTCAATGTGTTTAAAGTTGAGTGAGGTTGTGGTGTGAATAGAAGGCGAATAGAGCCTGAATAGAACATGCGTGAAGCCAAAATGTTGGAATAGCGCGCGTTTGCGCTTCGAAGTTTAAATCGTCTCGACTTCATCGGCAGGCGAATGCGAATTTTTTTAAAACAAAATGGCGGATGAGGTATGCGAAAATATTGGAAACTCGTCAGAGAAGATTTTTGAAGAAATGCTTGTGGAAGAGGTTCGAAAATTTAATGTTTGTGGGATCCCTCATGCACGGCATTAAAGGAAACTTAACAAAAGAGGCAAACTTGGAGCGAAATACCATCTAAATTGGGAAAAGATGGTAAGAAGGAATATGAATATGTAATTCTTCGATAAATTCTGCTTCAATACACACACACCACTTGATTTTAGCCTGAGAATTTTTCTATTGATAATGTCTAGTTGAAGAATGAGTAAATACTCAACTTCACTGAGTTTCTTAATTAATCCATACATTGTATTTAAAGCATATGAAGCATGTACTGTAATTTGATCATAAATTCTTAACAAATATTGTGTAATTCATAGATGTATGGTTAAAACGTATCAGGAAAAGCCTAAGAGATGGATTGTCTAAATGCTTCAAAAGGAGAGACAGATTGACAAGATCAGGTGCTAGACACAGACGTTTACCAACGTGCAGATTGTTTGAGCAGTTGATTTTTCTGAAAGATGTCTTGGTAAATAGGGAAACAGAAAGTAATGTGCCTGATGCAGCTGAGTTTGTCTCATTCCATGATCAAAGCATCACTAATGATAGGTCATCTAGTCCAACAGTTATTAGAGAAGGTGGAAGTGAAGAAAAAGAAGAATCCAAAAGAAAAAACCAAGATCCAAGTGGTAACTCAAAAAAAAAGAGTTGATAGAAAGGACAGCATTGATTATTTGTTGCTGAATGCCCTGATGCAAACTACAAAGATAAAGCAAAACTCAAATGACCCAAACAGTATGCATATTGAAAATGGAATACATTGTTCTGTCGATGCTTAACCTCTATTTTGGATTCCCTGCCTGATAAACAGAACCATCTAGCAAAAATAGAAATACAGCAAGTTTTGATGAAGTATGAATTTGCAGATGAAGATAAAGTTGTAACAAATTATATTTTGTATTTGAAAATTTTCATTCATCATCAAAAACAAACAAAAACTATTTTATATGTTCATAGTTTTAGTGGTTCTCTTTGTTGAGTTACATTTCAAATATACATTTTGCTTTTATATTATTTGTTATTTTATAAAGAAATATGATTCATGCTGTAAATTATGGGCAATAATCAATTGATTTGTGTGTTAAAATATGTCAATGAATTTTGCCCTATTGCTCATCAAACCAGTTGCTTTGGCTCATCACCATTGCCCTTTGCCATGGAACAGAACCTTGCTCTGAATTAAAATAGTCACGGAAAGTAGCGATTATTTTAATAACCTGACAGTTTTGGCATCTTGTGAGTAGTTGTTTGATGATGCATTGGAAAGTGGTTTAAATCCAGTTCAAGTGCATCATTTCTATATTTTCCTTGAGTTATTCCTTTATCAGTTTCTTCATGAAAATAGCCAACGGGACAATACTGATTATAATTTCCAAACGATCTGCCAGACATTAAGAAATTGTGGAGGGATACAACTGCTATTACTACTTGAACAATGGTGTCTGCTTTTAGAACTATTGGTCTTCGAAAAATGCGAGACCTTGCAGCACAAATCCCAAAAGGATTTTCTACAATACGTCGTGCTCGTGAAATGCGGTAATTAGCAATTCTTTCTTCCAGTCAGAGACAGGACCTTGGATAGGGGCGGATCAAGAAGGTTTTCAAAGAGAAGGCTTCATCCCCAATAAAAACATATGGGAATTCAGTAGTCGTGTCGTTGAATTTTCGTGAAGCTGGTAAATTGAACAAATCATTACACATTGCATGGCCCAGCTTGCTACTCGAAAAAACCCCTGCGTCGCTCTGCCTTCCGGCATCCCCAATATCAACCAGGGTAAATTCGTAGTTTGCGTTTACCACTGTCAGCAGTACGATGCTGCGGAATTTTTTATAATTAAAAATTGTTGATCAAGAGGGAGGTTGAATCATAACATGTTTGCCATCAATTGCCCCACGCAGTTTGGAAAATTCCATTTGCGCTCAAATTCTTCAGCAATTGCTTTCCACTGGGCTGGATTATTTGGGACTGAAAGGCAACCATTGTTTTGAAGAGTATCCCATATGATTGGTCAGGTCTCTTTGATTATCCTACCAATGGATGTAGGACTGATTCGATAGCTGGAAGCAATTGTTGTTTGGACATCACCAGTTACAAGAAACTGCAATGTAACGCACAGAGTTTCTGCTGCACCAATTGGCTCTCTTATTGACTCTGACTTTTGAATTTTATGACCAACGTAAGATAACAGTTCTTCAAACTTACTTGGTAACATTCTGAATTGTTTGAAAAAGTATTCGTGGTCAAATAACCTTAGCTCTTTTTCAGTCAATGATACTCTCCTTTAATTTTTCTTTCGGAAAATATTTTCTTACCCAGCATTTCCGTTTTTTTTCTACGTAGTTGCCGTCTACGAAGCAAGAATGCAAAACAATTTGTCTTTTGTTAAACTCTGCCATATTGAAAAGTTCGATCGCACGAACGCTGGTTTTTGCATTTGGATATTGCAAAATATTTCTCAATTCTGTTACACCACTGTAATGGGAAATAAAAAGATTTTCACTCTAACAATTTCTTTATTATAGTTTTCGCAAGGAATGCACACCAGGTATTGACGATGACTGGATAGTTAATGAAATAATCAAACAATCTCCTCCAAGAACTTGGACCTTCAATAATTAACTATAATAAATGTTTATCATGTGAGTTTCTTGTTATTGTCACTAATATAATGTATTTTCTAAAGTATATATTTTGTAATGTTGATTGAATTCTAATAGTCACTGGGAAAGGGTCCTGATATTTTTTTCAATGTCCTTGTGGAATAAATTTTTCGGGAAGGGGGTTGGGTCGTCACTGTAAATGCGCCCCCAAAATATGACGCTGTTGAAGTCCGTAAGTGCGAGTCATGCAAGCGGGATCTGGTACTATGCTCCGCAATATTTTCAACAGGTCCGAAAGGCCCTTTACTGGACTTTGAATGATGAAATAACATTGACAGTGTAATTTCAAATGCGTTTCTCCAACCCAAACTCGAAATTATACGCCGTGTATTCATTTCTATACCCCCGAAAGTCAACAGTTAGCTCCGTGCCCCTTCCAACACACTAAGTAACTAGTGTTTGCCTTGTGCTGTGAGAAATTCGGCAAAGTTATTCTTCGTTTTGGTGGAAATTAATTTTCATTCGTTATTTTTTTGGTGAAGAAATCTAATAGCGGAACAAAGCAAAACTAAAAATCCGGCTTGTTTTGCCCCTGGGTCTGGGGAGTCGACTTTAAATGTTTTTAAGTATCAGCATATTTTACTATTGTTGCAGCCATCTCGGCATTTTTGTTAGTAAGAAAATACAATTGACCTGTATTACAGTAATGCGTAATAAAATGTGCCCGACATAAAAAGTTTCAATGGAGTGTCTAGTGTGTGTCTGTTGTCTAGGGCAGCAGTGTGGGAAAGTAAACACTTCCAGTAAGTAGAACGTCCGTTGTGTACATAAAGATTGATCATATGTAAATATTGTTTGGACAGAATTCAAATTAGTCAAAAACTCAAATAATGCAATCTTGAAGAATTGAAGGTAGTCTTGTCCCCCTGAACTGTGAATCCGATTTTGGAAATTTGCGTGCATTGGTGCGTACTTATCTCAAAATTGCTCACAAGTAAATGCTATTCGGGTATTGCTTCAACTTCAAGCTGGGTGGGTATTATTCGGTTCGGAAAACATGTGATTGGTGATTGTCTGCACACTATCCAGCTTTCTATACAGAGATCAGAGTTTCATACCCCAGAATGCCGTCCTTCATTCTCTCTACTCACTACACATGGGCGATAGTTACAAAGACGTGTTTCTACTTTTCTATCATGATTTAATAGTTTGTCGCACAAAGTTATGCATTATTTTTTGATAAATTATGGAAGGCAATCAATGCATAACTTTTGGGGATTTTACGGAGGATGAGAATTTAATTTACTTTTCTGACGAGGTTGTTAAGTCGAGTGGCATCGAATTTCCTCCGGATTTTCATGTGCCAAATTTTGCAAGAAAATCGAATGAAGTCAAGCAGAATGCGGGCGAAGACCTTACCAGCGAATTTAGTGATTTATGCGAGCGTAGCACTGATCATACGAGCTTAGAAACGAACGAGGTTATAGTCCTTGAAAATGAAATTTACAACGACGATGAGCGTCAAACTTTTGAAAGTAACAATGTGAAGGTAGAAGAATTTTCTAATGGCAATGGTTCAAACTTGAGCAATTTGAATACGAGTTATGAAAATGGTGGGGATAAAAGCAATTTGTTTGATAAAGAGAATTATGTGGTTACTGTGGGAACAAAAACTATGTTGACAACATCTACACGAACCGTCGAATCTCGTAATAAAACTGTAAAAAGCTCTTGGGCAGATCTTTTTAAAACAAAGTCGTCGAGTAAACAACAAGAACCCTTGCCTCTTCCCGTTCAAAATCATCAAAATAAGTTGTCTCCAGATCAAAACAGCGTCTCAAACGATCATACGGATCAACTGACTCAGTATTTTTCGGATGTTTTGCAAAGTATCTCGTTGAGTCACAAAGTACCCTTGCTGCAACCTCGAGGGTTGAAGAACAATGGTAACTGGTGTTATATCAATTCCACATTACAAGTTCTGTTATATTGTCCTTCATTTTATCATTTCATAATGAAATTCAAAGTTAAGACTGCTCGTGGTGTTAGTCAGACTCCTATTCTGGATGCCTTGGTCATGTTTGCCAGTGAGTTTTCTGAAGTTTCCGCCAATATCACCTCCAAGAAATTGCAGAATGGCAGCAGTAAAAATGAGGTAGTATTGGGCATGTCGTTTGAACCTGTTTATGTGTATAAACTTTTGCATACAGTGAAAACAACTATCTCACAACAAGGGAAGCAAGAAGATGCAGAGGAATTCCTCAGCTGTATCTTGAATGGTTTGCATGAAGAAATTGTGAAAATTCAAAATGATCAAAGGTCATTATCCGAAGAAGTTCCAGCTGCGTGGGAGCAAGTTTCAGGAGACTGGGAAGAAGTTGGGCCACGAAACAAGTCGACAGTGACATGTAAAGCTGCAATGTCTAAAACTCCTGTAGCAGCCATGTTTGGTGGATATTTGAGATCATCCTTAGTACAAGCTGGGATGAAAGAATCGGCTAGCATTCAACCATTCTTTACTATTCCATTAGATCTCCGTGGTGATTTGAATAAACTACAGCAGGCATTTGACAATTTCTTTCAAGTTGAGGAGGTTGAAGGCTTCCAGTGTGATAAAAGTAAAGCCGAAATTGAAGTGTCCAAGAGGTGGACATTGGATACATTGCCTGCTGTACTGGTCTTGCACCTCAAGCGCTTTATCGTGGGTAGAAATGGATGTGAGAAATTAGTGAAGAAAATAACTTATGAACAAACATTAGAGGTTTCATTGGAAAATCTTTCGAAAATCAACAAAGTTCGTAACAAGAATATGTTAACATATAAACTGTTTGCAGTCACTTACCATCATGGTAAGAATTTAAATGGGGGACATTATTCATCTGACATTTTGCATCCAGCTTTTGGCTGGTTGAGAGCTGATGATATGAATGTACGTCTCATACCTACAAAGTTTGTATTTAATCCACTGTCAAACCGAGACCCATACCTACTTTATTATTGCCGTGGAGACATTGCTGTCTAATTTAGTTGTTGTATTTTTGCTGTAATGAATTTCACAAAATGATGTATGAGGTTTTTGATTATTTTTTTGCTAGGAAATAAACATGTCCAGGTATGACTTAATTTATTGACTATTGTTTCAAAATTGGAATATTTACATATTGACCCATAGGAAGCCAAACCAGTGAACTGTAACTTAAACAAAACAATTGATTAGCTGGTGTGCCAGGAAACCCCCCTGGGCCACATTTTGTAGGAAATCTGTCCCCCCACCCTCGAGGGCCCCATTTCCTAAAACATAATTTAAATAGATAAATTAGTTTATTCAAATATTATCAAACCAGTCAGAAAAACTATCACATCCACCTATACTCTGCTACACAGGTTATGGGGAGGACAAATTTCCTACGTGATTTGCTTGCGAGGATCTATTCTTAGGGACATATTTCTTGTGACACCGGAACTGATTAAACTAGACGTAAATTATAAATATGTTTTTACAAGACCACGTGCACCAAGTCGACAATTTTCTCACAACTTCGAACTTAATTTACAAAAAATTCGAACTTTCTTGTTTATGAAATTATTTTCGGTGATATCAGTGTAAAAAGATCTATGTTTCCATTGAATGGCGGTGTTCCTTTCGAGGATATTGGCGAGTTTTGTGTGCTTGTACTTCGTCATGCGATCTTTTGTCGGCTCTAAGAAAGGGTTTTCAAACCAATAGCGATCGCCATCGCGAAGCAATTGGAATTGTTTGGAAATGATTTCGGCAAACGTTTCGCCAACACAACCTCCTGGAAGATGTGGCTCAGCTAACCCACCCATCCATAAATCAACATCGTCAATGTTAGAATATAGACTTTCTAATTTACTTTGTACATCTTCATCCGAAGTGATTTGCGTGAATGAGGTTCTAGGTTGCTGTCCTAATGCTTTACGGACTGTGTTGTAGTCAGACAATCCATGATCTCGACCTCTTTGGATGCCATACGTCATCAAGTCTAGACCTTGGGTGTTGGTGCCAAACAAAAAGTTCCTCACTGCGTCCACAAACAGCGTATCAACATTTTGAGCCTGCTGTCGTAACATGCCGCGAAGCAGTGGATCAATACCTAAAATTATAGGGAACATTGAATGTATTATCTGTAAAATATTTGTTTCTAATTGCCAAAATAAACGTCCCCTCTTACAAACGCCTCTCTTTTGCTCCCTCTCCAATAATCACTCTAGGCTCCTTACTACTACTTACTACTATTTCAGTTGTTGTTATTACCCTCTGTTAGCTGCAGATTTTTTCATCATTTTTTCTTCAATAGACTGCGGCGTTTATGAGAATAGATCCTTTACTTATCAAACATTTTGTTGCAATTTTCTCCTTTGCGCGTTAGCTAAAAGCAGTTATGCGTCTGCCGATTCGTTTTGGGACTATATACTATCCTACTGTACGCGCAGCCGACACACAATTCTCAATTTTACTTAGTATCAAATAACAATTATCTGTTACCTATTTACACAAGTTCCGACACACTCCCCCTTTGAGCCTTTAGGGTCAAACAAAACTTTTGTTCGCCAACATGCATCCACAGCTGCCGCCCTTCTGCTTTTTAAAGTTTTGAAGAAGATGATGAAGAAGAAGAGGAACTTAACACTTTAAAAGATGGTCTCAATTTCAGCATAGAATCTCCAAAACTCCACTCCTCAGACATTCTGGCAACATTCGAACGAATCCACTATACATTACGAAATAAACTCTCCAAGCAAGAAGACTACTCAACCTTAAAAACGGAACTTGGACATTTGGCACACACATAAGTATCATCCTACCGCCCAACACCTAAAGATCTAAAGAAACAGAACATTCTACACAACATTCGAAACAATAATGATATCATTGCCCTTAAACCTGACAAGGGCAATGTATTGTCATTTTGGACCGTCAGGTATACATTAATTCTTGCCACACCATCATTAACAAACATGTAAATTCAAGCCACTTCCTCACGACCCTAAGATTTTCCGCGAAGCAAAGCTACAACGACTACTACGTAAATTAAGGACGAAAAACTCCATTAGCGAAAGATTCTTTCAAGAAATGTTTCCCTGAGGTTCGCAACCAGATCGATTATATGGTCTACCTAAACTCTATAAACTAAATAATCTTAATGACGTACCTCCCATAAGACCCATATAGTATCTTCAATTAATTCATATAACTAGATACCTCAATTCACTACTCCAACCCCTCATAACTAACTACCATTCTGCTAAAGATTCTTTCGCCTTGGTCGATGATTTTTTATCCTTTAACAAGAACTCTCCACATGACTCAACTTTCTCTGAAAATCAAAGAAGCTCTTCACATCAATAAAACTAATCCTGATCTAAATGTTCCCATTCACCATTACAACACTATCTTTACTTTAAAATAGGTCTAATTTCATTTATCGCCATTTCTTATGTAAATACCTATATATTTTTGTTTTAAGCTTCCTTTAAATAGATCACACTCCCATTCAATATAGAATAATTTATTCGTATCTTCCTATACCGTACCATATTTCGTAACACTATCATTCGCACTGAAGATGGCATTTTGTTAATGTCGAAACATGTTTGCTTTTAAAAAAATAGTTGTTTTTATTACATATTTTTTAAATTTGTTGCTACTCAAAAATTTTATTTATCGCTGTCTGTTAATATATAGACGCTGGCGTAATACAACCCACCTGTCTCATGAAGGACACGACCTGGATTAAAATATGCATCTCGAAGATCAAGATTGCCTTCATCTTTTAAGATATTCCAGTTTTCATTTAATCGTAACATTGTATTACCAACTTGGCTGTGACCGTAGCGGAATGCAGCTGTTGCAAATTCGTTAAAAACACCAACTTCAAGGCTTTCGTTGTACCCTAAAGGCAATAATTATGTGCAGTGTTCTGTCAGATAATGATGTCTACGATGACAAACTATTACGAGATTGATGCCTTCACGAGCAACATCGTACAAAAGTCGGCTGTGCGTACTATGTCATGAAACGTTGAAATTTTAGTGGTTATTTTATTTTCCCAACAACAATCTTTTTACTAAAAATCTTTTTGAATGCGGCATTTATTTGAAGATTGTCAACATGGTAGCAACATTTCTGTATTTAAAACCTTAATACGATGGATTATGGTCGCTTTCTTGTTCAAATATTTTAATCAATAAAATCGATTGTTTCTACAATGTTTTGACCATTTCATTAGCTTGGCAGTGGCGTAGCTAACTACTCGATAATTGTGGAGCACGTTTGTGCATGTTTTTCCTTTGAAATCAATTTGTTTTGTAGTTATTAAGCATTCATATATGCATATGCTTTTCCTCCCCTTCCATGTCCCCAATTTACGAGTTTGCTACGCTCTTAAGTTTTACCGTTGTATAATGGTATTTGCTTGAATCTTTCTTCTCCAACGACTGTTGGTAAAAACTCGTACCAGACCACGGCTTGCCATTTTGCGCGTGTTATGGATCTTGCGTGTTGAAACAATGTTTCGTCATCGTAATCCCTTAAAGCTTGTTGCGTTTTGAGTTCATCGCAGATTCGGTTGTGTTCACGTGCCCAGATCGTGTGAAGACATATGAGACCTGGCTGAACATTCACTCGAGGGTCACCTGAAAGTAGTAGCTTCTCACGTGGTCCACCGAGCAAGTTGAGGTTCGGTAACCGCTTTGTATTAAAAGGCAAATTCTCCTGCGATTCAGTTAGAAGTTTTCCATCAATACCTGAACGCAAGACGGAAGCACGATCGTCGTCCGAGCCATATATGACCGAAAGATCGATGAAGGAAGACACTTTGTTGACCTGCAAAATACGATAGGTTCAAGAAATCATTCCAGCGTAAAAAAGAGAGGTGATAATTTACCTGTTCACGTGCTACGCCGACATGTTTACCAGCGTTTGCTGCATGTGCAGAACGCCGAAATCTCATGTTTTCCGTTCCCGTGGAATAAGGGTCAAACCAGGGATCGCCTTTTGGAATCTTTATTGCAAAGTTTTCAGTTGGTAGAGAGTTTGCGTACGGCGTTGAGAAATCAATGTCGTGCGCCAGGAGCTGACCGAAGTGAATGTGTATATGATTCAAATTAGATGGACTGTAGACATCGGCCTTCTGATTTCCTAGAATGTTCGATATATTTCTTGGATTTGGACGATGTTGTCCAGCTGGTGTTTCATACCGATCTCCGTAACCTGGTGCAGCTAGCCGTAATAGAGGAGTGAGAGCTCTCCCAAGATTGGGATTTCTTTGATTGTTTGCCAATCCACTAAAAGTCGCCCAGGTGTTAAAATCCTTCGTTAGCTCGTTGTGATTATTCGATTTTTTCACCTGAAGTAAAACGATTTTTTGTTTTTATAGGTACGAATTTTTTGGTGAATTCTAAAGGTAAATGTTTCAATCACGCCTGTTTGGCATAATTCTGTCACTTTCTGTCGAATACCACAAATGATCGATGGTTAGTGGTGGATCATATTCATATATTCGTAATCACAACCGATTTCAATCAAAAAAAATAAAGTAGAACATGCATATGTGAACAATTCCTCCCCCCATTCTTCAACCTTCTGCGTTCTCTGATTGTTAGTCATTCTCTAAACTATAAGTGTGTTTCTTACCTCAATTTTGACTTCACCCACCGATGATGTTATCCCATCACTAACTACGTATGAAAAACTGTCGAAACCCTTGTAACCGGAAGCTGGATAATATGTCACGTGGTTATGATGAATCGTCACGTTACCATGCCTTGGATACTCTTCAATGGACGTCACCTGTATCTTGCGACATTCTGATTGCTCGGGATATGAATTCATCTGCAAGGTGTTATGTTTTCCCTTGATGTCGCGAACGTTCAGAGTGCTTCGTCGTGGAACATTTTCAATAACTCGTGTATTATTTGTGACAGGCCAGTAAACGCGCACAGTGAATTTTTTTACTGTTTCGTGTGCCAGACCAAAATGAGCCGTGCTTTCGCCTTGACCAGAAAACGCAGATGAACTGCGAATTTCGCGGAAAAGTTCTCGACCAAATTTCGGGGATAGGAGGTAGACCCATGCTCCGATACTAACTCGGTTGTTTTCGGCTTCAAACGCATTTACTCGTATCCAGTCTCTCGTGTGTCCTCCGTCGTTGCGATAGAACACTGGCTTTTCGCAGTTGGAGACAATGTATACGTCTTGATCTCCATCGTTGTCGTAATCGAACACGAAAAGTCCCCTGCCATCACGTCTGTCTGTGATACCCACCTTTTCACCCACTGAAGAGAAAGTTGAGTTTGCTGAGTCAGCATGGTTTTCGTACAACAAAGATGGAGTGTGGTGTAAGAAATCAAAGTCTGTGCTTTCGCTGTCATCAAAACCATTTGTATGAATGAGATCAAGATCTCCGTCATTATCGTAGTCAAGGAACGCTGCTCCCCGCCCATCCACCTGGTATGGAAAAAAATTATTACGACTTTAAGGATTTCAAGAATTCTCGTTTAACGATTACGTTTTACGATATGATGTTACGAGTGTCTTCATTGATAAAGACCTGCGATGTGTACAAAAACATAGATGACCTCATGCAAGTTTTTATTTGTTTTGTTTTTCTTTAAAAAAGGCGGCCGTGGAGCTGTATTTATAAATGACTTCAAAATTCTTTTGCATAGGGTGATATTTGTCGAAACAGGAAACTAAGATTGAATCGCTAGTTTCAAGCGACTAAGTTTTTAGTTAGTTTGAGGCTAAATGAGTTAGGACAAATGTAGCTTAGTTTCTTCGTCAAATCTAAAGCTGGATAACACGATATAAACACTACTCGGAATGAAAGTTTCCACCCAAGATAAATTGCTAAGTATTCTATCTACATCAATCAGTTCCAGATTATTAAACACAGCTTTAATTAGATTTATGATATCTTCCTAACACCATGTCAATATTAGACTCACTTGTCCTTGTAATAATAGGCTACTTCACAAACTTAGTATTTTATCATGCAACCTAGAAATTGTTTTTCCTACGAACTTTTTTTGTTGATTTGAGCTCTCATAGGGTCATTAAGTAAATGTAGCTTGGTTGGCAAAGTTGCAACGTTGGGCAACTCTTTCGATTTGCAGCATTCCAAGATGGCTGCACACAGCCATCTTCAATATCAAACTTGCAAATAAAATATGGTCCAAAAGATAATTTTTAATTGTTTTTAATAATTTAATTTCATTTTTCACGTTACTTAAGCAGACATGTTTTAAAAAAACAATTTAATTGTATTTCATGCACCATCAAAAATATGTAGCTAAATGTCTCTCATTTATGGCAACAATGTATGTAAAATAAAAGCAACAAACAAGTAACTGCCTTCCAGCGTTGTCAAATGCATAGAAGTAGAATGTATTAGCAATTAGAGAATTTTTTGGATAACCAGAGAATTGAATAAAATGAGCAAACTGCAATGCGTTTAGTGTGTCAGCAGCTGTATCATTTTACAGTTGATACAGTGTAGTTTTTGACAATGTTTTTTCTGGAGTATCTGCTAACTGTATATTAATTTTAGACCTTCGTCTTTGAATAAGGGTCTTATTGTCATTAACCTGTCAAGTTGTTTATAACAACAAGGTAGTTAAGTGCCATTTAATAAAGCTAATTTTTCATTGGTAAAAGTTAATTTGCTGTAGTTTTAAAAAACTGTACACAGTTGTTATATCATATTTCTCGTGTTGGGTAACCGGTAACATGGCCGATAGAGCGGTCGTTGATGGTCAATCCATTTTACCAACCTGCAATAAATCTAGACCTATGAAAACAATTAAACTGGAAGCCATCAAAAATGGTGCTCGATATGCAATAAAGCGACGGATGATGAAACCCAAACTAAGATGCAAGCTATTTTAGATTCAACTGAAGACGTGGAAGTTCACGAACACTGTCACTGCAGCTTCATCTCAAAAGATCACATTAGAAGGCAAGTGGAGGAGAAAAGAAAATCCCATTTAACATATCACAAGTAAGTGCCGGTTGCAGGAGTAAGAAGATCACAAGTAATGACATTTTACTTCAGGGAACAATTTCTGTTTTGTGGTAATGCTTGTAAACGTAACCACGACCCAAAGCATCCTGATAGGTGGGATAGAGTTGTACAATGTGAAAGAGCTGATTGAAGAGACATCACACCTTTGAAGACAGTTGTTTTGCAATACTTTGATGATCGTAATGATGTGTGTAGCAGGGAAGTCGCATTGCGTTGTAACGGTGTTCATGATTTTGCAGCTGTTGAAGCCCAGTACCATGTTCCCTGCTACGATGAATTCACGAAAGCTCCTGCTACAGCTAACCAATCTCCCTTGCTAGAAGAACCAATGCATTTGCTAGTTGACGAGATGCACGGTAATCATCAGCTGCGCACCTGGACTTATATTAAACTGCGTGAAAAGTATGTAATGTATGGTGGTCACTTAACACAAAAGCAAATGTTCACGAAGCTAGTTGCATATTTAGGTCATGATGCAATAATTCTATCGATTAAAGGTTATGCGTCCATCATTGGATTTCGCGATTATGTCAGCAAAATTGTGAAGGTTTCTGTAGTGGATAATGTGGGCGAAGACGGTGAAGATATCCTTGATCTCCTTATCAAACTGGAGAACCCTTTTTCATAGCTCTATATGGTCAGATACGTGGCACATCTATGGAGTCTGCTTGTTTTAACGTTTTCGCCAAAAAACAAGAAAAGTCTTTAAGTTATGTTATGTTTCTCCGCGTGGTCTTGAAATTTCCGGGTTGGCGTCCGGCGGGAAATAACCGTGCTTCATGGGCAGAGGGAGCTCTTCAGCCTTGGTCGGCAGTCCTTCTAGTGATGGTGGCACGATAAAACATTCTTGATAGCCGTAGCGTAGCACCAAGTATTCAGCTATGACAAGATTATGAACTACACCAAACTGAGTATTCACAACGACGTGAACGGGGCTGGAACTTCTGGTGAAGGTCCCACGTCCGGCAGGTGTCCCATTGGTCAGCAGGGTGGGCCCGGTCGTCATAATGCTACTGCAGAAAACCACAGGGAAACGCAATGTAAGTTAGTATCTTGTGGAAAACGTACCATTATCAGCACTTTCAACACTAGAACATTGAATCCTCCATCTCGTCTTAGTGAACTTGTAAGAAGTGCAAAGGAAAAGAACATAGATATTATTGTTATTCGAGAACATCGATTCTTCCACCCTGACACAAACATTGAGTATCAGAAAATAGAAGACTATCATGTTGTTACAGCATCATCTTGGAAGAACTCTGTCAACTCATCTGTTGGAGGCAGCTATGGAAAATGTATTGCTCATAGAGAAGAAATCTCCCAGGATTATTATTGCTGACTTTAAAGGCAACCCAACCACAACAGTGATATCTTGCTATAGTCCCCACAACAGTAGCAGTAAAGAGGAACTGAATGATTTTTACAGCACTTTGCGCTCTTCCTTGGAGCAAGTTCCTGCTCACAACTTTCTCTTAGTCGCAGAGGACTTCAACGCTAAACTTTGAGCAGATGATGCCAAATTTACCTTTCACTTAGAAACCAATCGCAACGGAGAGCATCTGGTAGAAGAATTTAGTCTCTTCGCAGCTAGCACTAGATTTATTAAAAATAAGAACCATTTATGGACCTTCGAGTATCCAAATGGCAGCAGAGCCCAACTAGTCTTTATTATGGTCCGTAAAAAGTGGCGTAACAGTGTCAAAGACTGCAGAGCATATTCATCTTTCTCCTCTGTTGGATCTGATCATAGAATCGTCTCTGCCTCCATCAAACTTAGTTTAAGAGTTTCGAAGAAAACAACTGCAGATCCAATGAAGTCAATTGACTGGAAGTCAGTTCAGAGGGACAAGGACTTATCAACTCAGTACACTGTAAACGTGTTTAACAGATTCCAAGAACTCACTCAGTCTAGCGCAGAAGTTTCATTAGATGCAACCAACATTGACCTGATCTATGGAAATCTGATTAAGGAAAATGAGGAGGTTGCACTATCTACACTCCCCAAAAAGCACAAGTCACAAAAGAAACCAGTAAGTTTAGACTCAAAAGTTGTTGATGCTCGTGAGAACCTCAAGCAAATCACATCAATCTATCACTGCAACCCTTCTCAGAGTAACAAAAAGAAGATTGCAGAAGCCAAGAAGTCCCTCGACGTAGCTTATCTAGAGATAGAAGAAACTTACATCAAAGGAGAAATAGCCAAAATCTCTCATCTTCATATCAATCAACAACACTCTGCAGCCTGGAAGACCATAAACCAACTAGCGGGAAAAGGCTCACAACCCCCACCTTCAGTCAAGGGTGGCAGCCGAGAACAACGACTTGCTAACTGGCACTCTCATTTTAAACGCCTCCTGGGCAGTCCCGCAAGTCTTCCAGATAATATGTCACTTCCGAAAGTTCGAGTCAGTCAAACCTTAAATATATCAACAGGCCCTTTTACAAGTGCAGAGTTGAAATATGTCTTTAAGAAACCAATGAAAAATACTCTCGGACCAGACAAGATACCTGCTATCCTCTGGAAAGACCCAATCTTTCATCAATTACTTCTTGATCTCTGCAATTATGCAAAGACCAGCCATATTTCACCAACCATCTGGTTAAGATCACAAATCATTCCCATACCCAAAAAAGGTAATTTGACGTTGCCAACTAACTATCGCGGTATCTCCTTGCTTCCTATAGCTGCAAAAGCTATAATAAGCTTCTTTTGAACCGAATCCGCTCTGAAGTTGAACCTATTCTGCGCAAAAATCAAAATGGCTTCCGCCCAGGCCGATCCACTCTTGGGTAAATTCTCACATTGCGTAGAATAATTGAGGAAATCACTTTTTGCAATAAAACTGCAGCTCTCATCTTTGTAGACTTCAGTAAAGCCTTTGACTCAGTTAACCGCGATACCATGTTTGAAATTTTTGAACTCTATGGCATACCAGGAGAAATCATCGATGCTATCAAAGTATTGTATACTAACTCACAAGCAACTGTCCTGACCCCAGATGGTGAAACAGATCCTTTTGATATCCTGGCTGGCATTCTCCAAGGTGACACATTGGCACCATTCCTTTTTATAAGTGTGATAGACTACATCATGCGTGTATCAGTAGATTCTATCAATGAAAAGGGCCTGAAGTATCAGCCTAGAAAAAGCTCACGCTATCCTGCACTCTACATCACTGATGCAGATTTTGCTGATGACATTGCATTGTTGTCTGACAATCTCCAAGGTGCCCAATCTCTCCTTTCTTCTCTTGAGTCAGCAGCCAACTGTGCAGGTCTTCATCTCAATGAAACCAAGACTGAATTTATGCCAGTTAACATCCGCAACAATCAGGAGATCAAAACACTGTCAGAAAATATTCTGAAATGTGTTGAAGACTACAAGTATCTAGGATCACACATAAAGAACTCAGAGAAAGACTTAAACATCAGAAAAGGTATTCCATGGACTGCCTGCAACAAATTGGATAAGATCTGGAAATCCAACCTTGATCGGAAATTTAAAATCCAAATTTTTCGAGTTCTTGTTGAGCCCATCTTATTGTACGGTTCTGAGACTTGGACTCTTTCAGCCAAACAACAGCAGCGTTTAGATGGATGTTATACACGTCTCTTAAGAAGAGTCCACAATCTCTCTTGGCAAAACCACCCAACTTTAGAAACAATATATGGAGACCTACCAAGAGTATCAAACTTAGTTTGTAAGAGACGTGTTCAGTTCGCAGGCCATTGTGCACGTGCAACTGATGAAATAGTGTCATAATTTGTACTTTGGAGACACCCATCATCTGAGAATAGATCACGCAAGTTAACCTTTCCAGATAGGATAAGACGAGACACAACAATTCCTAAGGAAAATCTGTTAGCAGCTATGAAAGATAGAGAATACTGGAAAGATGTGGTGAGTTAAATCTCGGCTGAGGCCGCAAGATGATGATGATGATGAAAGTTATGTCCCTACCTCCAACATTTGCCAACCTGCTACAACACTTATTACGTGCTCACATACAAGTCATGCTATGGAAAGCTGTAGACCAAAAAGCCGCTCCGATTGAATCAGAAGACATCACAAACTTTGGGTGGGACATTAAAGATGATATTCCAGCTCCTCTCATCGCTCAAGGACACCCAGCGCCTCCTGTGTTGATTAACGTCATTTAATATCAGTGCAAGGTAAAGGACAAAAAATGTCGCTCGAAGACTTTTAGCTGCAACAAACAACTTATTGCAAATGTTCTGGAGAATTTGGCTGTGGCAATCCGTACACACATGTCCGCATACCTGAATATGATGTTGATAAGGAGAACAACGATAAAGTGCATATATTGAACGACGACGAAGAGAATGAAAGTGACGATGATAGTTACGATCGCATTGACTCAGACAATGAATTGGCATGAAACCATAAAACCTAAATCAATAGTGTTGGCTAAAATTCAATAAAACTTTACTTATGTAAAAAAACGTCATCATGAATTAAAGTTAACTAGTTATATAAAAATATATCTGCCTTAGTAACGTGAAGAAAGAAGTCTAAGTAATGAAAACAAGTAAAAAATATCTCTTGGACCATACTTTATTTGCAAGTTTGATTTTCAAGATGGCTGCTGGCAGCCATCTTGGAATGTTGCAAATTACAAGAGTTGCCCAAAGTTGCTACGTTGGCAACCAAACTTCATTTATTTATTGATCATATGGTACTTCAGATCTGCCAAAAAGTTCATAAGAAAACTTTTTCAAGGTTCGCAAAAGTTCAAATGGACTAAAAGAACTCATATTCTCTTTAATTCAAAAAATGCCAAATTAAAAAACCAGCTTTAAAAAGTAGTGTAATTCCAACCTATTCCCAGGGTATTTTTCCTGAGGTTTTTCCGTACGGTCAATTTTCACAAAGTGACTTTTCTAATGATAGCTTGCTGTGTAAGCTAAATGACAACCCCAAGAAAAGACCCTGGGAATAAGTTTGGTATAATTCCACTAAATCATTTTTGTTAGTTTTGTATCAAGTTATTGTTGACTTATAATTTCCGTTTCATTCTCAACGCATGAGTAACCTGAATTCTTCACTTGGCGTTTGGCAAATTATCATGCGTTTAGCCAGTGCCATACTGCCATGTTTAGTTATCTTAGATTCATTCATCTAGCACTTAAAATAAGTTATCCAGTGGGAAACTTTCTTTTCGTGTGGTGGCTATATTTCAGTTCAACTGTAAATGATTGTTCCTTTGCGACAGTAAACTACTTTCAATGAAAAGTGATAGCTAAACGTACGTTGTTTACGTTCTGAAATTCATACCTGGTCGAACTCCAGTTTGGTCCGTTTCGTCCGAAAACCTACGATGTCCTTGGTTCCTATACATTCGATTTCCCGTGTATCCAAAAATCATCCCTCCACCTGGGCCATAAGCTTCGAAATATGGTTTGCGATATTTCTCACTAATGTAGATACTGGTGACGAACCAATCTTGAAGACCATCGTTATCGAAATCAGCGATTGTTGAACCCATACCGTTCTCTTCTAAACCAACCCCAGCTTTTTTTGTGCTATCGACAAATTTCCCTTCAGCTGTACCCCAGTACAAACGGCTTGTAAAGAAATCTCCACTTATAACTAAATCAAGATTTCCTAAAAGGAATATAATCGCTTTGTTGATGCTGTCAAATTTATGCAACATGTAAGAATCGATCGCAGATAAAGAATTTAACAAACAACATTAATCTCACCATCGGAATCAATATCAGTAAACATCGCAGAGAGACTGTAAGGTCCTGGCATCACGTCTTTAAATAATCCAATATTTTTGATTTTATATGGTGTCATGTTCGTCAAACCTGCTACCTCGTCTGCTCTAGTGCGAGGCTCTGGCTTAGAATCTAATCCAGCCTCCACCGTCACATCCTTGAAATAACCTGAAGTGATATAATTAGGTCTGAAAATAATAATGTTGACAATATCTGTTATCAATATAGGTATATCTATTAATCTATTGTTATTAATAAGATCACTTCAATATAATGCGCGTGCTGGTTGCTCTATTGCTGAGTTTGCATTAGCTTGCGCAAATGAGGGACACCGATCTGAGCTCAGGAAATATAGAATCAAATTAAAGAGAAATGAAAATCAATCAATTGTACATGCTGTAGGAAAATCAGAAAATTTCCTTTGAATTTACCTGTTTCGCATCATTTTTATTTTATAAAAGAAATAAAAGATGTTTTTCGTGTTTGCAAAAAGTTATGCATACCTCGGAGACATATGTTTAAACTCTTAAGTAGGTCGGCTTTCGGTCTTGGGTTTGAACTCATCTGCTCTCGAGTTATCTCAAAGATCTTTTCGGTTTCGATAAACCTGTGCAAGCGCGAAAAACATCTTTTACTTTTTAACTATCGGCTTGAAACATTCTGACCACAGCTTTCAACTTTCAAATTTTCAAGCAAATGCGCACGCTCTAACCATTGTTTCTTTAAAACGCGCTAAAGGATGCTTGTTATAAAAAATTTCCATTTGGTCGTATAGTGCTTCATTTACTGCATTCATTGCATTCAAGTTTAAATGTGTATTCATAAGATTACGCACTAAAATCTTGTTTTGTGAAATCATGGAAAAATCCTGTAACTCTATACATGACAACTAGAGCGTAACTCGTACTTTTGAATCGTACTTTTCACACTTGTAGGATCCCCATCTTCTTTAATTAGTTGGAAAAATGACGAGTGCCCCCGTTCGTTATAAACTTTAAATTGATGTTGTATAATCACCTGGTTTCCCTTCGGCCCCCAAGTTTTTGAAGAGCTTCGCCTGCGAATGACTTCCGTTTTTATAATCATAGCTTTGATCCAAATGTGGTAACCATTCCGTCGAGTAAAAGTCCAACCAGCCTAAAAATATGCAAGCATATTGCTGTTTTTCTGCTGTTAGTAGAAGACAGTCAGCGGCAGAAACCTTGGTAAAATGGTGCAACAGCTTTCCTATACCACCCCACCCACCCCCCCATACACGCATATTTCGTAAAATCAGCGTTCTGTCAGAAATTGTAAGATATGTTGGAAATGTAAAAACCTCTGAATTTACAGAATTTCGGGAAATAAATTCTTGGTCATTTGCAATTCCACTGCTTAATCTGCGTATAATTCTAATTATCTTTAATCTTTTTTCTTGTTTGAGTTTGATGTCGTCATTAGTACCTTGCGGCAGTCTCCATTTATTCCAATTTTTAGTAGATCGAGGTTTGGAAAAAAAGTAAAACAATATATGAAATTTAGAAGAAGATTGAGGAATTTTGGAGATTTGCTAAAGAATTCTTAAACATTGCATGTAAAATGTCTGACACTTTCAAAAAAATGCAGGAAATTTGCAAAGCTTCACCCCATTCCCTCTACCTCGCACTTGTAAATATCCACCACTGATGGTGATGGGATTTTGCAAATTTTCATACCGTCTTTATTGTAGTCGCCTACAGCAATTGTCATTGTTGATGTTTTGTAAGGTGGAATTGTTGGTTTTCCCGCTAGGCCACGTTCAACAGCTTCTTCCGTGAAATGCCCCATTCCATCGTTAGCATAAAAATAGAATCTCTCTTCGGCAATAGTACCAATATAGAGATCTACATCACCATCATTGTCGATATCAGCCCACGTGACGCTCGATGATCGATGATTCATTGTTTGTGTAAGGTTTGCTTCCTTTGTTACTAACATGAATGAACCGTTTCCCAAATTTCGCCACAATTGATCATTACCATCAACTCTTGCGTAATATACATCCAAGAGCCCGTCGTTATCATAATCAGCGGTTGCCCCAGCCCCTGCGCTCTGCTCTGGAAGACAAAAAGAGCCTTTTATCCAAGATTCAAGTGTCGGGTCGAAATGATCAAAAATGCAGTCCGGACTTGACGGTACTGCTGATTGCACTTCATTCATTCCCAACTCCTCGGCAATATCTTTAAATTTTATTTCAATGTCTCCGTCAACACGTGTGTTGTCTTTGTTCACACATATCGCTGGGTCATCTACGTATTCGTCGTTTTTTAATACTGGTATGTGAATATATTCGTCCCACTGTTTCATGGAAACTTCATCTAGTCGTGCCACGATTTTATCCGTTTTGGGTTCTATTATTATCCACATTTCGTATTCCTCGTTTGAAATAGTTGAGAAATTTTTATGAAGAAGAAAATATGAAAAGCTGTCCTCTCCGTTGTAATTTGGTTTTGGTTGATATGAGGGTGTAAGGCTGCAGTGTTTGTCTGTGTGGTATTCGTCAGGAAAACATATTAACGATCCATAACTTGGAGGCTTGCTGATTAAAATATAAAAAGCTGGCTTGTTATGGAAATCTAGTAAGTTGAGATCGACCTGACTGTCTTCTTCCATAAAGGTTTTGAGCTTTTTTGTGCATTGCTTGGCAGAGGATAATTCTATAAAAAAGCGAAAGGGACTATTAAACGAGGTTAGTGAAACTTAACATAACTTAAAATCTTTAATTAAACTGTAAGGTTCATTCATGTACATAAAGTTGGTCCTATCTGGTGGAATATTATTTACAATTATAAAAGACCTGTTATTTAAACATGCTATACAGTTATTTACATTGTAACTGCTAAAAATTACTGAAAATTCACAAACTCCAACCTTGCGAATATTTGTCTACAGATCTCCAAAATGTTTGAAAAAATTCTTTTAAGGGCTTTCATTTTTTAGATACATTTCGTCAACAGACTCTAATCTTGTGCTGCAGCAACTTATAACGTGGTTTGCCATTGTGAGGTATTAGTGTTAGGTGTGTTTATTGGCTGTGTAAGTAGAAATTTATAGTCGATTACAGGATTACAGGGTGTATAAAAAAAAACTGAACAGTTATGTAGGAAAACGTTGTTGAAGTCACCAGCGTGTAAGATTAGCTGAAACTTTTTGTGGAAATTAAAATAATTGATAAAAGTTTGAAAAAAATGTCTATAAGAAGAGAAAATGCAAGATAATCCGTTATTTGGATGCTTAGCGTTCGTGTACGGTTTCGCCACATTTCCTGAAACTTTGTACGTTTGAACAACATGTCATACTTTAACCCTACGTGCTCCAAGTCGTCGATTATTTTATAGCTCTGTCATTTTTGTGTAAAAGCTATTTCAAAAGTGCTCCTCCGTAACATAATTCTCATTCTAAAAATAGTTATTATGTAAGAAGTAAAAATAATTTACTCTCTGGTGAACCATTCGAAGTCCAATTGCTGATTTCACTAAAAGTTTGAAGATCTGGTGCGCTGATCACTTTAGTGATTTTTTTACTAAGTGTTCAGTTTTTTATGTATACACCCTGTATAGAAATGCTGAAATCGTAGGGCGCAGTTTTAGCAAAATCAACGTAATACGTTACGTCATATCAGCATGGTGTCATACAGTTCTACACTTGATTTATGAAGAATTTTTGATCATTAGATAGATCGACCCCTCTTTGAAATATGGGAATGTGGCGATGTTGGGAAAGAACAGAGCCAAACCAACTTTATAGATTGCACCAGATGAAGCACTTGTTCCGCCGACGCCAACGTTTCTACTTAAATATTTTAAAATAATTAAATACCGGAAAACATTATGTCGAATTGCGGTCGTTTAATCTCCAAAATAGTATGATCACAAATATCCAACAGCTTTGTTCTTTGCTGATTTCTTTCATTCGACTGACAATATCAAACATTAAATGTGGTTGAAATACGTTGACCATAATTCTAGCAATTAAATGCTGTTTTTCCTAAATTTTATTCCTAGGAAGTCGAGGTACTTGACAACTTTGAATTGCTTATTACTGCCACTTAATTATACAAGCTTTTGTTCCTTGAAAAATTTTTAATTTAAAAGATTAAGGATGTTTTGATAAGGTGAGCACATTCCGAAAAATACATAAAATGTTTAAAGCTTTATTGCAAATATTTCTCGCGGGTTTTCGTCTTCCTTTTACACCTAGATGTAGACCGTTTTAGCGTGTCGGTGTCAAATATTAATTTTTTTCAGTTTGGCTCGAGAATTAGCTCTTAGCGCAATATTGTACAGCTGCAATAAAAAGTAGAGAAGACTGTAAGAAACTACCTTAAGTACTTGTTCCACGAGCAAATGATGTGAACTCAATGAAAAGCAAAAACGTCATAAGGAACAAAACAGAGACTAGGTAATGAACTGAGACGAAGAATTAGAGACTTGAGAGGTTGAACATATTATGGTAAATAGAAAAAAATGGTTTGAAAAACAGACAGCAATGTCCTAGAATAAGAGCTTTTAGAAAACAAGGAAAATATAATATGATACAAAGCAAAGACTTAAAGACTTGTCAAATTCATCAAACAGACAATATATTAGAGAATAAACATTTGAGAAAACCCATAAGAATATTAAGAAGTTAGAAATCGTGCAATCAGTCGTCAGTATAATACGCGAACGTTAAACTTTAGGCAATCTATTCATGATCTTGAAATGAATAAATGACGAGTTTTTTAAATGTCTTCATGGCAACCTGCGGTAGTGTATGTATTGAAGAAAATGAACGGAAATAGTCTAGGAGCAATTGCTTCCAAATTTTTTATGCGACGAATTCCAAAAATACCAAAGTCAAATATGTTTATTGATAAACATAATTTTTTCCAATTAAGCTCGTTTAAGAGTATATGAATTGTTGGTAGCTAATACTTAATTTTGACCTGGTGTTTTAGTTGTCTCCATGTGTCTGCATATTTTGCACAAATCATATTACCCAAATCGTTTTACGCAAAGAACGTTTGATAACTTTAAATAGAGTCAATGAGTGGGGTATTTCATATTGTACTGGAGAAGATCATGAACAACTACACGTCTTCATCTACTCAACGCATCAATTTAAACGTCAATCGGGTTCACTTACCTATAAAAACGAAAGTTAAAAATGCGATTAAGGCAGTTGGAAGGATTCTTGATTGTGTCATCTGGATGCGAGTCGAATCAACAATTCGTCTTTACTTTACGATGTTGTGTCTTCGTTGGAGCCGCTGTTGTTTTAAGATGCTGTCTGGATGGCTTCACGCTGATAACTAAGATATTTTTTGAGCACTCCACCTACTTTAGTGAACAATTATACAGTCATTACCAAACTCACTACGCCACTGTTGCTTCTTAGTATAATTTAATGGCCTGTAATTATCACATCCATGGAAACCTTTCAATTCAACTATGCGTAGGAATAGCACTTGATTCGCCACTTTACGCCTGTTGCCGCAACAAAAGAGAATCTTTACAATTTCGACCTTCTAGATATGTCGTACATACAGTTATTATGTAAATATGGGAACATTCTCGGCTCAAAAACCTCTTTGGTGTTGTCATTAGTTGTACCGTTCGATTTTCTCTATTTAATCATTTTAAACATTGTTCCATGTACAAAAAGTGTCAGCTTGATCACATCTAAATTGCATTTTTTTCAATTGAATTTTTGTACATTGACTGTCTGAAGTGATTACACATACGGCGAATTGGACTTCACAGCGACCTTGATCAAACGCAAAAGCAAACTACCCCATCTAATTTGAATCTTAAAAATCGTCTGTTCTACAGAATATCTTTTCATACATTTAAGTTTAAAGAAAGTTTGTCTCATAGGTATTTGCATCAAATTTAGATTTAGTGCATTATTAACTTGGTTTGACTTAACTGTAAGAATTCCAACAGTCTTTTTCGCTGTTTCTACAGTGTGTTTTTGTGTTTTTATAATAATACTTGTTGGATAATCATCGCAAATCGTATTATTTAACATGTTTGTGCTTGTTTCTTGAACGATAGTCGATTAATGTTAAGTATTTGTTGGATTACAAACATTCTTCTTACGAACGTGTGGACATTTTTAAACAAAGAACTTTATTCAACTTATTTATAACTTTTGAAAGAACCACAAAGAGTGCTCTCTGGGAAGATAAATGTGAACAGTTGTAGGAATTTTATGTGTTTCCGTTATTTAGAAATAACGCTATTGAAGCTGTATGTCTGGTTGGCGACTGTAACATTTTATCGCCTAACATTCTTGTCAAAAGTTAGTATATTGTTGCTTGTTTCTTCCTGCAATTCAATTCACATTTTTTCTTCTTCGACCTGTCGTAAATTTTAAAAGTAAAAAAAAATCACCAGAAGAATACAAATTTAAGTAAAATTTTATGGGAGACTCCTCAAAGGGGGGTAGCTATTTGACATAGATTTGATTGTTTACGGATTTTAACTGTAAGATAATTCGCTAAAATTAAATGCATAGTTTGCGATCATTGACTGACTTGGAGATATGCGCAATGATTTTTAGACTTGTTCGACAGAGTCTGAACTAAACTCAGCGAAACGATATTCATGTCAAAAAATAAATAAAAAAATAGAAAAGACTCTTGATTAACCAAACGCTGAAGTGCACTAAGTAACTTCTTTTTAATGATCAAACAAAACTTGGCAAGAGATTTGCAGAAAGGATTTTGCTTGGAGGAGTCGTTTATTTAATCTGCTTAGGTGATCTAACCTCCCCCCCGTTCTTCTCAAGAACATACTTGATTCCACGTCATGTTTGTCAATATTACAATAAACATCTTTCAGTTTCCCTTGCCATTGCGCCAAGTCTTGTGTATTGAACTAAGCACCTGTAACTCCATTATTGTACATCGATTTCATCCTTAATCTTTTCTAATTTAGAATTGATTAAATAAAATCATGTTCATGCTAAGTTAATTGATCAAATCTACATTAATTTTATGCAGATTCATAGTGCGTATCGAATTCTTATGAACTCATATCAAATTGTCAGTAGACAAAATCATGTTTTAACATTTATCCCGTGATTATTTTCTCCCATTGAATTTCAGTGAGTCACTTAGTTGTAGCGTCGAATAATGGATAAAATTTGATGTTGCATAAGTTATAAATAAAATATAACTAGGAAGAATTGTTATGTGAAAATTATGTCGTTAGCAATATTATGCAAATCTACCACAGAGGATTGATTTGGGGAAAAAAGAAAACCATTGTTAGATGTATTGGTAACAACTAATCATCTCTTCCACTGAAAGGACTCCTATACGGATATAATAAATTTTCACCAACTCTGCCTCTAGAAATATTTTTTATTCAAGATATCAAGAATATTCATCCTCAACCTTCCACGAACACAATGAAGTTTTCTAGAGGAAGATTTAGAACGTATTTAGCATTGCCTTGCATGAACAGTTCAAAGTTCTTTTTTCAAACAAATATGTGAGCCTGCAAATGTATGTGCGAAAAGCATGACCATTACTTCATTTGATCTCATTCCGTACTTTCGCAAGATGGGCTTGAATCGACTGCAATGTAGAAAGTTTTACGTAAAGCAAATATGTAAAATGTAGCCGTATGTGTAAAGCATATTGAACAACTCGTTAAATGCCATAAGCACGATTACAGGGGGGTTAAGAAAAGCATTTGGGTAACGGGGGCGTACGAGGCTATTTGTCTCAATGCATATCCGGCTGTTACATTGCGAATACCGCTTATTGACTATAACAGACATAGTGACGTGGTGAAAACCAATTTTAACATATTATGAAAAATTCCGTGTTACTGAGGCATATAATTGGTTAGTAAAAACTCTTTGAGCATTCTTCTGACAATTGTTTTTCCTTACCTTGTGTCTCACAACACACAGCTTATATTGCTACCGTCGTTTAGCAATTCAATGGTCAAAGAAAGGCTATTTTCTAAGGAATGATGCCATTTTATTTAAACGAGTTCCTGGTATTATAAAATTCTGCAAGCTTAAACAGAAATTTAACAGGTTTTGTGTTGTTGACATAATGTTATGTACAGAACTGTCGACATTACGGCTATTTTATTTCCTGTCGTAGTTGAGATGCCTTTGCTTTCTTGACGATCTACGTACATATAGCGAGTGACTTAATAACTTACATATAGCTTGAAAAGACTGCAATAAAATACACAAAATATAGAAATGGTATTTTAGCTGTAGATATTTTTTTGTTTCAAGTAAAACATTTTCATCATCAATACGTAACATGGAGTTTCTGCTGTGGACATATGTATATGTACTACATAGTTAATGAAATATACTTTCTAGAATCAATACACAAGCCAGTATGGCAGTGCGTCTCTTTAGAGTATGTGTCTACAAAGAGCCTCATGTCTGCATACTCTGTTGTTATTTAATCGACAATATCAATACGCTTTTTACAGTATCTGTCAAGGATCCATTTACAGCCTCACTCTCCGCAAATTCCATCTTGAGAAAGGAACATAGGAACTGATTGCAATGAACGGGCTACCCCTCACAGAATTTTAAGATAAATAGCCAAATTGTTTATGAAATCATTTTTTTATCTTTCCAATTTTTACATGATTTACAGACAGTACACGATTCTTTGCATTTTAACAATTATGCCTCTCTACAAGATATATGAACTGTATTATGTAAAACAAAAAAGGTAGCGAAAAAGTAAGGACAATTACGTATGAAATGACTGTTTCCAACTCTCTAATAGCGCGTTCAGACTGAGTACAGAAATACCATACTCCGGTTCGGGCACAAATATGCAGGCCATTTACACTGAGTGTAGTACCATTAGCTTGGTTTATTTATAATTTCATGTTTTTCATTGTAAAAAAGTTTTAAAACCATGTGCTGAAGACGTGCCTTTCTGTAAACGCTATTCGTGTGTCGTCGTTCACATTGGTGCCCGCGCTTTGTTTCTGAATGATCTAGGCCGGTAGACAAACTACACTGTGAGCTCCAAAACATAACGATGAAATGCAATCAATGGAAACAATTAAGTACATATGGTTTTTTCAACCATAACAAGCATCATCAATAAGCAACATGGAAGTTCTGCTAAGTACATACGTATGCTCATGTACTACATAATCATAAATCATTATCTTTGAGAATTTTAGGATAAAATGACAGAAATGCGTAGCTATATAATTTATTCTTTATCTCTTAAACTATTAAATTTGCTTAGGTTATCTATTTATTATATTTTAATTTACTTATAAACTTAACAAATAATTCTTTGTATTTCAGGAATTATGTTCATGTGCACGATTTATATTCTGGAAATTGAACAAAAAGGCAACTAAAAAGGCAAAAATAACTAACTAGCTATATATGCTGTCTGAAGGATTGGATTTTTCAAGATTTTCTTTTGTAAATATAATATCTTGTCTTAACATCCTATTAATTAATTTTCTGAAGATGTCTTGAGTAATGACGAAACGTCACAATAAATTCAATTTTACAACTTTTGGTCTACTTCTATAGCTCTAATAAAAACTTTACGTTGGGCATTAATTTTTATTACACGAATTCAATTTCCGCTCAGCAAGTCTCGCCACTATTTTAAATAATCGCTATAATAATGGAGCACTTGAAGCATTTAGAAAATTCCAACGACTTGAACTCAAGCTGGGAAAAGCCAAACTTGACCTGGATTTTCTTACGACATGGAAAAAGCGCTCTGTGATACCAAGATTCCTTAGATTCAAAATAGCTAGTCGTCCTTTATAAAACTCTAGCGCTTATCGCCAATGCCAAAATAAACACCTTCAAGAAGAAATAAACGGGAAACACGCTTGTATACGCGTCCTCTCAGCACAACTAGCACAAACACACTCTTACCTGGCGTTACTAATTTCCAAAATTAACTTTATACACCTTAAGTGTGTGTCCGATCGTGAAAATTCATGAAAACTAACGCAACATCAACATATCCAAGATCGCAAACTTTTCCGTCTCACATCCAAACATGACAACAACATCCCAATCGACCCTGATAAAGTGGTGTTTAACTTTTCAAACCGCCTCATTACTGACAGAGAGAAAGAAATTCTTTCAAAAGGCTTAAACTTTTCCATCCCACCGAAAAAGTTTAACATTTGCACCTTCTTAACCCCCTTTGAAAAAATTTTACAACTGACTTAAACAAGAACCTGTTCATGAACCATCCGGATTTTTTCCAGACTCGATCAAATGCATATTGAAAGACATTGCCCACTCGGGTTTCCGAAGTTACAGCCCACCACCTTTCCTATACTCACAAGAAGACTTGAACATTTTACCTCATCATTAAACCTGACAAAGGAAATGGCATCGTAATACTTAATAATGACGACTACAAAAATAAATGGACACACTCTTATCTGACACTACAAAGTTTCAACCTCGTGATGGAGATCCAGTAAAAATCACTTTACAACGAGAAAATCAAGCGAAGTCTTTATTAAAAAAGTTGAAAGATGCTAAATCTATCAGCCAAGAAACTTACAAAGAACTTTACCCTACAGGTTCACGAATAGGTATATTGTATGGTCTTCCTAAATTACATAAATGTAACATCCCTTTCAGACCAATTCATTCCTCCATTAATCACTATTCGTATAAACTAGCCAAGTTCTTCATCCCACTCCTAAAACCCTTCACTATAAGCAACCTCATTATCAAAGACTCTTTCTCCTTTGTTGAAGAAATCGTAAACTGCGATATCAACTCCTTTAATGTTGTCGTATCCCTATTTACTAGCATACCTGTTCACAAAACCACCAGGATAATATCTAATAGCATTTTTAACAACCACAAGTACGGACTCAATCCAACAGAACTTGAAAACTACTCCCTCTAGCTATTAAGAATTGTCACTTTATTTTTAACGGGTAGATGTACCAGCAAACTGATAATGTGGACATGGGCAGACCAATGGGACCTCTATTTGCTGATATATTTATGTCCTTTTACGAACAATCCTGGCAGAATCTATGTCCTTCTTCATTCAAACCACTACTTTACTGACGCTACGTTGACGACTGTTTCTTAATTTTCATTCCCCCGATCACGTATCTCTCTTTCTTGACTATCTGAACCGACAACACCCTAACATCACATTCACAGCTGAACTGTTTTGTAAATGTAGATCGTCCAGGTTGGTATAGTCCTGAGAAGGACTGTTTTTGTTGTTGTTGACTGACGTTTAGACAACCTTAGCGGCAGTCATCTTTAGAGTCAAATGAGGAGTAAACGTCAGGTTAGCCGTATTTGTTATCTGGTTCTTACGTCATTGTATTGTGTGTACAGGAAATGTGTATTGTTATTGTGAATTAGTGTGAATTAAAATATTTTTATTTTTAGTTGTGTTGTGTGATTTAGGTGTGATGTTTTTAAATGTAATGTGTGGGTGTCAATTGTGTATTGTCATTGTGAATTAGTGTGAAGTGTTATGTTTTTAGTTGATCGTTTGTTTGTATTGTGAATAAGTCGTTTGTAAGGTACCGGTAATTGCTGTGATCTGTTCAGGGGGGCTTGTTCCAAGTTGGTATACCAACTTTCTAATGTAAGCCGTTGTCTATAGTCAGTACTGTAAGTAATGAATTTTGCCGAGTCCCAGTCAATGCTGTGCTTTGTAATTTCGGTGATGTTCGGCAATGTGATTAGTTTTGTCTTGTTTCTTTGTAGCTCGTTTGTGTTCAGTAAGTCTTATGTTTAAGTTCCTGCCAGTTTCCCCAATGTAGGAGGCGAGGCAGTCGGAGCAGTTTATTTTGTAAACTGCACCTTGTCGTTCGTTGGGTTGTTCTTTGTCCTTTATGTTCGTTAGTACTTGTCGTAACGTTGTGATTGGGTTATGTGCGACACGCATGTTGTATGGTCGTAAGATACGCGAGATAGTCTCAGACGTACCTTTGATGTAGGGTTTCGTTGCTGTTGTCACTGAGTTGTTCGTTTCGTTGGGCTCGTTGGGTTTGTAAGTGTTGCGTTTGATAAAGTCAGAGTTATAGTTCTTTTTGTCAAAAACACGTTTGAGATAGTTGTTTTCGTTGTGTAGAGCGTCCGGTGAATGACATATGATTTCTGCACGTCTTGTTAATGTTCTGATTGTGATGGCTTTTTGTGATGTAGGGTTGTAAGATGATTGGTCTAGTAGTCGGTCAGTATGTGTTGCTTGCGATAAACTGTTGTTCGTAGTTTTTGATTGTCATGTTTTACCAAACAATCGAGAAAAGGAAGAGTTCCGTTTTCTTCGACATCTTTAGCAAATTTTATATGGCTGTTCTGTTTGTTGATGTGAGTGTGAAAGTCATCAATCTCGTCTGCATGTAGTGCTGTGATTGTGTCATCTACGTAGCGAAACCAAAAATGTAGTGCATGTTAGTAAGTCGTGAGCGCCCGTTCCTCTATAGATTGCATTACAATTTCAGCAACTACAACAGAAACGTGGGAGCCCATTGCTGTTCCATTTAATTGTTTGTAGTGTGTACCTTTGTACTGGAAGTAAGTCGAGATGAGGCAGAGCTCCAGTAGCTCCATAATGTTTTCTGTCGGTAATGGCAGTACGTCTGTGGTGTTTGTGATGAGGGTTTTTGTACAAGTAAGTTCCAGATTAAGTGGAATACTGGTGAACAGTGATTTCACATCAAAAGACACTAGTATATAGTTGTCCGGTATTTGTATAGTGCTCAGTTTTTTAATGAAATTTCAGTGGATTGTAGCTTGTGTTTTGATTTGTTTGTAAGTGGTTGCAGTATGTCAGTCAAGTACTTTTAGAGTTCGTAAGTAGGCGAACCACAGAATGATACAATTGGTCGCATAGGTATTTGCGGTTTGTGAAATTTTGGTAGTCTGTATAGTCTGGGTGGTCTTGGTACTGAACATCTAAGTCGATAGTAAATACGTTCAGATATAATGTAACATTTTCTCATAGAGAAGATCTTGCTGTTAAGTTTGCGTACTAGTGATGGTGTTGGGTCTCGTTTGAGTTGTTCGTACGTTTGTCTGTCGTTAACAAGGATGTTCATTTTGTTAAAGTAATCATTCCTGTCCATGACTACAGTCACGCGTCCTTTGTCTGCTGGTAAAATGACGATGTTGTTATCGTGTTTTAGTCGTTTGGGTGCTTGTTGCTCGTCTTTTGTCAAGTTGTTCTCTCGTATAGAGGACGATTGTAAAGTGGAGGCTATCATGCTTCTGATATCGTCTTTGGTTGTCTCTGACAAGTCTCTTTGATACGCTAGGACAGCCTCGACACTTGATACTATCGTCTCAGTAGGGATTCGTCTAGGTGTTATGGAATATTTTAGTCCGTAAGATAGTAGTCGCGTTTCAGTTTCGTCTAATGAGCGGGAAAAAATATTCCTCACCCAGTTATCGTAATGTTTATGTCTTGTATGTGTTTTAGTTTGTTTCAAACGTTCAAGTTTTTGTTGTTGTTTGATTTGTATGCAGTCGTTAGCAAGTTGTTCGCTCTGTATATCTGTATATCTGTATACATTATATCTGAATGTATTTACTATCGACTTAGATGTTCAGTACAACGACCACCCAGACTATACGGACTACCAAAACTTCACAAACCACAAATACCCATGCGACCAATTGTATCATTCTGTGGTTCGCCTACTTACGAACTCTCAAAGTACTTGACTGACATACTGCAACCACTTACAAACAAATCAAAACACAAACAACAATCCACTGAAACTTTCATTGAAAAACTGAGCACTATACAAACACCGGACAACTATATACTAGTGTCTTTTGATGTGAAATCACTGTTCACCAGTATTCCACTTAATCTGGAACTTACTTGTACAAAAACCCTCATCACAAACACCACGGACGTACTGCCATTACCGACAGAAAACATTATGGAGCTACTGGAGCTCTACCGCACCTCGACTTACTTCCAGTAGAAAAGTACACACAACTAACAATTACATGGAACAGCAATGGGCTCACCCGTTT
Source organism: Xenia sp. Carnegie-2017 (assembly GCF_021976095.1). Classification (NCBI taxonomy): domain Eukaryota; kingdom Metazoa; phylum Cnidaria; class Anthozoa; order Malacalcyonacea; family Xeniidae; genus Xenia; species Xenia sp. Carnegie-2017. The sequence continues at coordinate 745,259 of NW_025813488.1, forward strand.
CTGTTGTAGTTGCTGAAATTGTAATGCAATCTATAGAGGAAAGGGTGCTCACGACTTACAAACATGCACTACCTTTTTTGGTTCCGCAGCGTAGATGACACAATCACAGCACTACATGCAGACGAGATAGATGACTTTCACACTCAAATCAATATATAATTTACCAAAGATGTCGAAGAAAACGGAACTCTTCCTTTTCTCGACTGTTTGGTAAAACATGACAATCAAAAACTACGAACAACAGTTTATCGCAAGCCAACACATACTGACCGACTACTCGACCAATCATCTTACAACCCCACATCACACAAAGCCACCACAATCAGAACATTAACAAGACGTGCAGAAATCATATGTGATTCACCGGACGCTCTACCCAACGAAAATAAATATCTCAAACGTGTTTTTGATAAAAACAACTATAACTCTGACTTTATCAAACGCAACACTTACAAACCCAACGAGCCCAACGAAACGAACAACTCAGTGACAACAGCAACGATACCTTACATCAAAGGTACGTCTGAGACTATATCGCGTATCTTACGACCATACAACATACGTGTCGAACATAAAGCAATCACAACGTTACGACAAGTACTAACGAACATAAAGGACAAAGAACAACCCAACGAACGACAAGGTGCAGTTTACAAAATAAACTGCTCCGACTGCCTCGCCTCCTACATTGGGGAAACTGGCAGGAACTTAAACATAAGACTTACTGAACACAAACGAGCTACAAAGAAACAAGACAAAACTAATCACATTGCCGAACATCACCGAAATTACAAAGCACAGCATTGACTGGGACTCGGCAAAATTCATTACTTACAGTACTGACTATAGACAACGGCTTACATTAGAAAGTTGGTATACCAACTTGGAACAAGCCCCCCTGAACAGATCACAGCAATTACCGGCACCTTACAAACGACTTATTCACAATACAAACAAACGATCAACTAAAAACATAACACTTCACACTAATTCACAATGACAATACACAATTGACACCCACACATTACATTTAAAAACATCACATCTAAATCACACATCACAACTAAAAATAAAATATTTCACTTCACACTAATTCACAATAACAATACACATTTCCTGTACACACAATACAATGACGTAAGAACCAGATAACAAATACGGCTAACCTGATGTTTACTCCTCATTTGACTCTGAAGAGTACTACCGCTAAGGTTGTCGAAACGTCAGTCAACAACAACAAAAACAGTTCTTCTCAGGACTATACCAACCTGGACGATCTACATTTACAAACATTACATACATTGACGCATGCCAAACCGTAATGTGAAGTCTTTCTATTTGTTCTTGGGAATAAAGACCTCCACATTGCAGCAATTGCGCTGTATTTAACGCTGAAGTTTTTGTGAAAATTTGTGTCGATTGGTCAATGCACATTTTGCCTTTTGTACTTCTGGGCTTTCGAGATTGCCGTAAATCACTCGTTTTATCACCGTATTAATACCTATCACATTGGGCTAGTACGTTAACTTAACACACTTTAGACCACTGCCATTGTATATTTGTATTGGTTGATGCGATTTCATGTAAAATGTTTCGTTTGGTTTTTGTGTAATTAAAATATTTGTTTTGAATTTTATGGTTGAAAAAAATTTATAAGCGCTGTCCTAAGGATCGACAAAATTGTACAGACACCGCGGCGTTGAAACAAGCATTTACGATAATACACACAAGATAGTAAGGCTCTTGAAAATATGGTTTGAAACACAGTATAGGGAATATACATCAGGTCTACTCACTTCGGGACTGACTATTTAATTAGGTTACTGGCTTCCTTTAGCCATCTCGTCCTTCCTATTGCTGGAAAAAAAAGCAATAAACTGGAAGCCACTATGGTGGCTATAGTGGCTTTCTATTGTATATTTCATATTTTCACTCGAAAAGGCCAAATGATCCAAATCACCAAATGCTGTTTTTGGAGCCTGTATTCCCTATGACATGCGGTGATTTAGGACGTTGTTATGGTTACCGTAGGATTGTAACTTCCACTGGTTACTTTGAGCAGTCAAACAACCTATCCATTCCTTATTGTTGTCTATTGATTTATCATAAAGATTTATTATAAATGAGCAATAAGTACGATATAACAATAGACACGCGTGGTCACTACCCAAATAGATTTTACCATAGTTACATTTTATAAGAGATTTTTACAATGAAAGATCAAAATTCTTTTGAGGTAAAGAGGCCAAAAAGTAGCCAAATGGAAAGAAAGTAATGGCCAAAAATTGAGTTATTTGGCTTCGAAAAAGGCTAAACTAACAACCTTGATTACCAAAAACTGCCCCGAAACATACAAAAACAAGAAGACGCAATGCAGGCAATCGAAGAATTCTTGTAAATAGATCGAAATTAAACGTAGAATGACGTAAAACAGAGTTCCCATTGTTAAATTTCATATTGCATTATATAAAACCACATTACGTTATATATATAATATTAATAGTTTTAATATTTATAAAAATAAAGCCATACTAGAAATTTGAGGAATGCTTTTCTAGTGAATTATCTCGATTGAATCTATCGAGAAATTTGTGTTTTTACGTATTGTGTAGCCATTAAAAAACGAATAAACCATACAAATTATATATTTGGATTGTAAGAATCTTCTCTACATGCTGACAGTTAAAAATATTACTAGATCACTTGGCCAGAGTTCGAAAAAGTTTTCAGACTTAAAATAAAATATTCTTAATTTCGTTTAAAAATCATCGGGAAAGCTATCCAGACCTAGAAAACAATAAGTGCTTTCAGCGCCTTCTAGTGAACAAAAAGCGCGAAAAGGTGTTGGCCAGATTAACCCTGTGCAAGTGTATGATGTTCTTGCTGTGATGTCTTCGTGGACATGAGAGCTAACTCTTTACTAAAAAGACAAAAATTGATCAACTAATTCAATCGTGATAACAGTTCAAAAATAGCAGGGAAATAGTTAATGACTTTTGTAAAATCAGGCAGGGACGGCGGAACATATTTTTTAATGACGGGAGAAAACAGACTTAAAGCAGCCAGGCGCCAATCCCCCCTTTCTAATCGCGCATTTCTTAGAATATTAGACTGCGAACGGTCTGCATAAAACCTTAATTTAAAACAGTCACATTTTACTATAATAAATATAAAAAACATAAATTCCAAAATACCCTAATATAAGAAAGTGATTAGGGATAATTTGTGGTGGCAAAAACCATGCTTTGACCACTGTGATGTAAGTTTGTGAAGCGTTTAACCCCACCGCCTTCCCGTTTACGTCGTTCCAGAAATTAGGCAATTGATAGCCAATTAGACGAAGGGAGCTTCAAAACAAAGCTTGTTCCTCTGTGGAACAGTTTTTTTGCTAACCGTATTTCTTCGCAGCCTCGCCCCCCCCCTTCTTTCTAATGTTATTCCAGTTGAAAGATATCAAGAAAAATCACAGGGGATGACGAAAATACGACATAAATGTTAAATGGCCGATGATCATTGACAACTCAGCCTTCATGATGAAAACTGCTAATTTTTGAAAGCGAACGCTACATTTTCAACATACCGCAGTAACGGCGGAAGAAGATTGTAGTCTAGACGATTCTTTAATAACGCGAGCTGGCACAGTGTTTTCAGAGAAGGATCTACATCAATTTTATAGTGAAAACAAATATATTAAATACCGTTAACTCCAAATATTTTTAAAAAAATCATTGAAATGGGTAACGGCAATTGGAGCTGATTCAACCCTCATGACAGATTGTCCCCATAGAAAAGTCCATAAAAGAAAGACAAAATTTTGACATAACACACTTTCACCTCTCCCCCAAATCCCCCCATATTATGCACTTACTGAAATCAAGAACAAACAAATCGTTATGGTCTTGCAAATGCCGTTCTCCTTCATATTCATCAAAATGCACAGGGCTGTAAAAAGATATCAAGGCATTTCTTCTAATCTCCTTTGGTACAATGCAATAGGTATCCGTTTTTTTCAGTAATACTCATAACTAATCCTAATGACAAATTGTATTACAAACTAGCGAGTTTTGCTTCTATTACACATATTACCCCTAATGTATACCTTGATCCACCATATATAATAACCTTATCCTGTAAGATACAACAAGTATGTCGACGTCGTGGACACGGATGTTCACCGGAAACGACGAAGGAATTCCATTCTTTTGTATCTAGCAATCATTAGGAAATCAGTCTAACCAATGCTATGGCGCAAATTCTGTTCTAGACGACGTGGGCAAAGCTGCATCGTAAATTTCCGACATTTTTTTGATAAAGCCAAAACTTTTTTTGCATGCATGCTACGTTTGAAAAGTCTCTGGCAAACCTCGAAATTCGTTCAATTTTCAAAAAAATTCTAGGAGCTGTTTCATTTATCTCTTTCAAAGATCTATAAAATGAAAATTGGGATCGACTAGGCTTGCATATATTGCAAATTTTAAAAATATGGCTTTAGGTTTATGTGAAATTGTTCACGCTTCAGCGTTATTCTTTAAAATTTCAATACAGTTGTTTTCCCATTTCCTATAATTTCAAATAATCCGCCGCATGGAGATTTACGCCACAGTGACGTAGTCAAAAGGGAGCACGGGTGGCTTTCCTAACCCTGGGTAAATTTTTGCCCCTCCCCCCAATGCTATGTTTTACAATTAAGTATGAAACCCCTATTACGCCAACACTAGCCCGTTCCTCCGAGGAAGCTCGCTCAAAACTGGTTTGACTGTGTTATAATGCATGTTTAACACCCCGTTCACACAATACCCGTGGAGTTTGAAAACGATGCAAAACTCTTACAGTTTGGGGTAATGTTTACACGACGCCGGTATGAAAAAGTATTAAAACGTAACACCAACCGTAATAGTTTGAAAACGGTATGACTATCCGTGACAGTTTGAAAACAGTAAAAATATAATGTTTCGGTTACGTGTGTCTACCCATAGGCAACCCAGTAATCTGTTTAGGTTGTTTATGCAATCGATTTATGTAGTAAATATATTCCTTAATTAATATGCAATGTTTGTCAATGTTGATTAACAACCGTTAGCACTAACACCTCACATAACCGTGAATATCTCATAAATGGAAAAACACAAAAAAAAACAAATACGTCTCATTAATCACGAATAATATTACTGTATTTTTGCAGTTTTTCAACAATAAAATGTATTTCTAGGCGTATGTAAGATGTGAATGTTTTTAGGGCTTGTGGCAAATATTTTTAAAACCTATGCTCAAACGCAATACAGATTGGCTAAAATTGTTTTCTCATACATTCAGATTGGCTCCAATTTTTTTTTATCGTTTTCATAAAAAATTCAGCCAATTTGCATTGCGTTTGAGCATAGGTTTTGAAAAATATTTGTCACAAACCCTAAAAACATTCGCGTTTTTTCTATGTCTAGAAATACATTTTTATGTTAAAAAAACGGCGTTTTTCCATTTACTTATAAGATATTCCCGGTTATATGAGGTGTTTGTGCTAACGGTTGTTCATTTAGTGTTGAGAGTTTCCTACCTTGTCAAAATATAAGACCTTTAAGACCATACAAACGTGTAACTCGCGCGAGATAGCGCACGTGACAAACATTGCATATAAATCAAGGAATATATTTATATAAATCGACTGCATAAAAAACCTAAACAGATTTCTGGGTCGCCTATGGTATACCGGTTAAGTTTAGTGCCGATATTGTGTGACCGTAGTCTACATGACAGTCATAGCCCCTTTTCTTTTTGACTGGCCCTGCTTGAAAAAAATCCTGGCTACGCTACTGAATTGATGCATTATGAAACTTTAAAACACGAAAGTTTGAAAGCTTAATTACCTGTATTAAATTTTATTATATCATTAAAATGCTTCCTTAAAGATCCATTATAGCCACCAAACATATAAATACAATTTCCACGTGCAACTAAAGATATACAAAAAGAAATGCACAAAACAAATATAAAATAAAACGCCTTTTAGTGAAGGTGATACGTAACGCCATAGAGATTATAAATAAGACTAGAGGTGGCATCGTAATATAATCTATAGTTCAAAATATGGTACGAAGTTTTTTTTTTGGGGGGGGGGGTAAAATCGATTCCCGGATATTAAGTTACAGTGGAAGACTACGATTTTTTGACTTTTTTGTACATATTATGAGTAAATACTATAGTGAATACTGTCACAATCTAATTGCTGGACAATACTTGTCTTTTTATCGTAATTTTAGATGGTTTAAGCCTCTCGTATTTTGCAAAACTTGTTTGTGCTGCTTTTATACTCCTTCAGTGAATCCTTGCTTGATAAAAAGACCTTTTTCGTCTTTAATTCAACTGCCAACATACTTCAAAAAGCATACATTTGTCATCCATATTTGTTTTATTTATAATCTCTATGCGTAAAACAGCATTGCGAAAATAACCTGCTGAATGACTGCGTCGACCCAAAGGGATGCTTCCGCTTGTTTTGATGTGTTGCCAAGTGTATTTGTCTGACGTTGAAAAAAAAGTATTTCATTCGCGAAGGACTTTTGTGAGTCATGAACATTCGTGAAAAATAATCAATGTTTAAACCTGTGTCAAAAGCTACTATTTTATTATCATAAACGTCTTGATTGGAATGTATTTCACCCATCATGTCACCTAAATTAGTAATAGACAACAAATATTCGAAATAAATTATTAAGATCAAGAGCGTAAATATGCTTTGAAAAGTGGAATGGGGGTTATCTCATGATACAGTGGTAGTTTTCTTGATGTTGTCCACAGTGAAATCATTGATTTTGTGAAAGGAGGGGATAAGCCAACCCACGCACTCAAGATTGCACCCTTGGATAAGATATGCATACACTAAAGCAAATGACTCCATTACTAAAGCCAACCTGAATTCCTAGAGATGCCATGACAGTTTGTAAAGTAAGGGTCCAATCTGTTTTTAATTTAGTCCCCTCTTGTTAAGCTAGTATTCCACAATTGTTCTCTACACATGGAAAGGCTATAAAGCCTTAGAATCGCTCGTTTCAGGAAACTAAAGTTAGGGTTGAAGATGAGCAAACTTGCTATGGTCAGTCTTATTTTGGGGATAAACCTGGATAAAAATATGGATGGGGGAAAACCATGCATTCAATGAACTGGTCAATTGTCATAATATTTCACAAAGCAACATTACCTCTTCCACCAAATATGTACATATATTTTCCCATAGCTGTTGCTGTGTGAAAGTCTCGCCAGCTCGGTGCTTCACCCTTAGTAAACAATGACACTCTATTACATTCAATGGGTGGAAGATTGATAATTTTTGAGGGGCGGGGGTGGGTGGGTTGAGGCTAATATTCATAAATGCACAATCTACTTCATTTTTTTCTATTGAAATCAATAATAACGAAATATAAAGTATGAAATTAAGAATATGCCCCCCCAATTTATAAAGCTTCAATTGCCCCCACCCACGTTATAAAAGTTGGCATGCTACACGCATACATATACTTGCGGATGTGTCCAGGTCAGTTTTTCTGTGTTGAAAATGTAAATATCTTTTGAATAGCGTTGCAACTATAATTGAAAAAACAACATCAACGTTTGCATACAATATTTCAGTTGAAACAATCTTATCTCCATTAATACTCACCCAATCAGTGTAACCACCAAATATATAAATGTTGCAAGCAATGACACAAGCTGAATGGCCATCATGAGGAGGTGGAATGGTACCATAGACATTTGGTATGGACCATTTGAATGTATCTAAAACATACAAGCAAATAAATGTTCATTATACATCAACATTGATGTTCAATTGGTATAGCATGCAAGAAACATTAGAGCTGGGATATTTTCAAGCACTTTACCCTGCTACCATTTTTTAAGAAAAGATTGGGTTGTTTGGTGAGAAGGACACTAAAATATTTTGCAGTACAAGTTTCTAATGTATTATTTTCCATTGTTCAATAATGATGTTTAATAGTTTCATGCAGTTTGACTAACAAATATATAAAAGAAACCATGCGTATAGTTCTCTTTAAGCCACAAGTGTGAATTTGACTTGTTTGAAATAAAATATTTCAGTATGTATGTGCGTATGTTATCTAATATTTTAACTGTGGCCTACAATTACCTCCAGGAGTACTAAATAGTGCAAATATATCATGATCGAGTCGCAAAATATAAAATTGCTAGGAAAACTCCTAAAGCAAGTTTGCATTATTTTTGCACATAGGATTTTGAAGAAATGATAACAATTTGCTTGATAATATCCAATGAAATGTGAATGAAATTAATGATTAATTCAATCAAGCTTTGAGCGGCAACAAGAATATGTTTCTACAATATAACCGCTCTGTCATAACAGTAAGCATATTTGTCAAACTTGGGATGGTTTGATTTAACTAACATAGTTTCTCCTGGTGACATGTAGTCAATTTTTAGCATCGTATAATTCTTGAGTATGTGCATTAAAAAGTTTCTTCACAATTACGTATAGCTATACCATCTCCTCAATTTTCAAACTCAGCATCAAACTCCATAATAATTGGTGACATGGTGCAAAAAGGTTATATGTCATTTTATGCTTTATGTTGAACGCTATAAATCACATATTAAATCTGTATGAAAAGCCAATTTAACTGTTGTGATAGCAGGATTTTGTAAATACAACAGTTAAAAGTGCTGCATTTTAACTATTTGTTCAAACATTAAAAACATGGCATGCCAATGTCAAATTACATCTGTGTTTGGAAGAAATTAAGAACCAACAACAAATGAAGGTCTCATATTGTATTGACATAATTACAATATAATATTTAAAATTAGATGAAATAGTATAATACAACAGTTACTATGAAAATACAAAAGCATGATTCAAAGGTACATTTTGGAACACACAATAGAAATGTCAATGACAATTCTAATGTACAAGATGAGTTTTGGTATAAGCATTGTCTTTTTCTCAAAACTAAATAGGCTAATGAGTGAACACAGATTATTTGAAACACTTACTTATGCCAAATGTAAACACTCGATTACATGCCCCGTACACTTCGTTTCGTCCACCAAAGATATATATTTTACGACCAACAATTGAAGCTGTGTGACCGTATCTCATGAACGGCGTAGAATCATAATCGTCGCTTTCTACATTCGACACCTTCATCCATTTTAGCTTATCTGGATGTAATGTAAAGTAGAAAGATAAAAAATTTTTAAGACCATCCACACGTGGTGAATAGCAACATTACATAAAGGAACGAAAAGACATACGCAAATCGAACATGTGAACATCCATTTTTAAGATCCTTGTGTAGTCTTCGCCAGAGCAAAAGCCTCCGAAAGTGAAGACATACCGATCATTTACGGCTACTGCAGCATGGTTGACACGACGTGGACCATCTCTACAAACAACCGTCCACCTCATATCGTTATAATGTATGAGTATTCATTGCATTCGTGTGTTTGAAGGAATGAAAGCTGCATCATCGTTCATTTCGAAACCATAAACATGGAGAGGGACACTGGTAGCGAAGATTTGTATGCTAATTAGCACCAATGTCGCAATTCATGTAAATTTACTAAATTAAAGATTTTCTGGAGTCACGATGGACTGTATTAAATTAAATGGGTCAGTTTAATGTAGTTCTGTGGCTAAAGTAAGGTCAATAAACCTAAACATTTTCATTTTCATTAAGATAGTAGCGAGAGACTTGCCGAGCGGAAATCGAATTCGTGTGATAAAAATTAATGCCCAACATAAAGTTCTGATTAGAGCCATAGAAATAGACCAAAAAAAGACAAATTGTAAAATTAAATTTATTGTAACGTTTCGTCTTTACTCAAGACATCTTCAGACAAATACTAAATAGGATGTTAAGACAAGATATTATATTTACAAAAAGGTGTTAAATTACTACTAAAAGAAGCGGTGTCGAATGGATATATGATTAGGAAGTTAGAAGGCTTTCATGAATGGAGAGTTCATATGTATCGTTGGAAGAGGAGATTATTTTAAAGTCGTCTAAGTTGGGGGTGTGTCCAGTTGCGTTAATGTGAGCAAGAATGTGAGTTAATGTGGGTCAAACCACACGTCATCTACACACCAGATTTTCGGAGCACTTGGGAATATCCCCCCTTACAGGCAACCAAGTTTCCCACCCTGCATCATCAAGCATTCTTGCTCACATTAACGCAACTGGACACACCCCCAACTTAGACGACTTTAAAATAATCTCCTCTTCCAACGATACATATGAACTCTCCATTCATGAAAGCCTTCTAATCAATAAATACAAACCTTCACTTAATGTGCAAGGAAACTCCATTCCACTTAACCTCTTTTAATTTCTCTTTATTTTACTTACTAACTTCCTAATCATATATCCATTCGACACCGCTTCCTTTAGTAGTAATTTAACACCTTTTTGTAAATATAATATCTTGTCTTAACATCCTATTTAGTATTTGTCTGAAGATGTCTTGAGTAAAGACGAAACGTTACAATAAATTTAATTTTACAATTTGTCTTTTTTTGGTCTATTTCTATGGCTCTAATCAGAACTTTATGTTGGGCATTAATTTTTATCACACGAATTCATTTTCATTAAGGTTTTACACACGATACGTTGTTTGGTAGTATCGCTACTCATTTATAATTCGTTCGGAGGAAATCCATTTCTGGAGGAGTGTATATGAGGAGGTTAGAGGCTAAGCATTACAAATTTCCGAATAAGTGAAAGGGGGAGGGTAAGCCATGTAAAATATATGTTCTACAAACTTTTGATTTTCAAAAAAGAATGAGTCTGCTGCAAGTTAATCAAAAATCACAAATTTGTGGCTGTGACTTGCGAGTGTGCATTCAGCTATACTTAAAAAAATTACGACAGCACATAGAATAAAATTTGTTCTTTGGAAATTCGTATCTAATGGCATTTTGCCGCAGAGTTAAAGGCGGTTAATGAAAACAAAAAACGTCAGCGCTATATGCATGTAACTTGTTTTAAAAATTTAATAGTGATGCTTCGTGAAATGCTGTTAAAATCTTTCAGCGTCACAAAAACATTTGAAACTTTCGTTAATCTATTTTCCACGTGATATTGCAAATTGCGTCTTATGAATATATCGTTCACGGGAGTTTGAAGTTTGAACTGTTTAATCTTGGAATACTTGAATGCTTTTTGTGAAAATACAATCAATTAATTTCATTTTTAAGCATGATTTCGAATGCCCAACTTCAAATTTTGCGCACGCGCAGTATACTTTGCTAATCGGTATGAATTTCAAAATGAAAAACAGAAACAGAAACCATGATAAAGTATTTTGTTGCACATAAAGGCTTACACTATAAAGAACAGTTCATTTTAATTTATTCAGCATTGAAATATTAACATAATCCAAAGGTTCTTATAACAAAAATTCATTGTCACATTTAATAATCTTCATTGTTGACAGTGTCAGTAAAGCTGCATTCTTTTAAAAGTCAGTTAAAAAGGAGCTTTCTCTTGTCAACTTCTGCTTTCATAGCTTCCTGTGTATCGAAGTCATCGCTTCCTATAAACCCTTACTTTGTATGCATTATTTTCTTGTGAATGGGATCTTTTTTCAACTGATTTATCCACATAACACGTTGCTTAGAAATGCTTTCCAGTTCTTTCTATAATTTGGAAGAATGTTAGAATATGCTTCATCGCTCCATGCTCATCTAGAAACCTGTTGAAAAGGCTTTCTATCATTTTATCAAAATCTACATTACGTCTTTCTCTTGCCTCTTCTATCACTGGTATCCATGGATCAGTTTTCTCTTCAGCCTTAACATCTCTTTTTGTTTACATCAAACTATCAGATTCATCAGTGGAACTTGTCGAAGCAATGTCTTCAGTGTGTATCTCCTGACTCTTTGCGTCTGATTGAGACCTTTTTCCCTGATCCCAGTGTATACAGCACTCTTTCTCGTGACGGCGTAAATTAGACCTTCCATTAAATATTTTTATAAAATCTACACAGCAATTGGATTACCATTAACCACAAGTTTACCATCTTTTGCTTCAACTGTTCCCTTGAATCTACCATGTGTTGAATCAAACTTGAACATGTACATGTAATATTTGTAGCTTATTCCTTCAGGAATAACTTTTTAAAAATGTGATGTTTTCAGGTATTAATAAGCATTTATGTTCATTTAAGCAAGTGCTCATATGCTCATAAGACCAATGAAGGTGCAGTCTCAATTGATGCTATTGCCATTATGTATATCTGTTTGTAAATGAACGCGTTCGTGTGAGTTATTTTATATGAGTATTTGAGCATGTGTTTATGTGCAGTTATAAGTGGTTTTGAGCCAGAGCTCATCTGCTCGCAAAATCAATGAAAGTGAAGTCTTAACTGATGCTATTGCCATTATGTATATCTTTATTTAAATAAACGTGTTTGTGTTAGTCATGTGACATGAGCATGCAACAGTACACATGCAACTGAAAGCAAAGTAAAATAGCAAGAAAATTTTATATTTTACAAAGCAATTACACAGTTGATTTATACTTTAGTTTACAGCTACTGTCAACAAAATCAAATAGATGCTGAAAAAAAGAGATCTTTTCGTCTCTGTATAAATTAACATCAGCTGTTCCCAAGTTGCATTTAACATATTTTCAAAGTACTTCTTCTGGGATTGAAAAGGTCCAAGCTACTTTAGAAATTTATAGGCTTTAGATATACCATGCCACATATGTTCTCGATTGTTAACATTCAGTGCACGATCAGCAAAAAGGAACCATCGTTCTTCCTCAGTCAATATTTCTAAACAGTTTTCATAATCTGCCCAAGGTTCATGTTGAATTCTATCGTTTTTAGATCTTCGTAACTCTTGAATGTTTTTACTGAGAAATTCCACCACAAATAAGATCACTGTGATCAATATTTTCTACTTTTAAGGTGTCTGCATGCATTTGATCAAACAGGTGTGCCATATTCATTTTTTATTTTCAATATCCAATCAATAAGCAAAAAAAACAACAGCAACAGTCAAAGTAATCAGCATATTCGAAAAAGACCTTTAACTATATACTCGTTCAACTACTAAATATGCACTGAGTGCTTTCTGGTGTTTTATTGGATGAAGTAAAAAAATTACATTTTCACATATTATCAAGAACATCCGGTTTTAATTTGTAGCTAATACATTCTAGGGACCCTTTGATCGTTTAAGTAATAAAAATTAATGATACGATTTGCAATGTTCTTGTAATTTTCAAAATTCAAACTTTACAATTCTGTATCATTGCGACAAAAAATGACAAATAAAATTCAATTTGCGATTTAAATGTTTCATCCGTATCAAGATGCATTTGTTCATGATCTTGCAGGTAGTCTATTATCAATGTTATAACTTTACACCAAGAAAATGATCGTATAACTAAGTCAATTTACAGAAGAACATGCAAGAAGTAACACTGTATGTATGTTAATATGCTAATGTCAAACTGGGAACAATTGGACGAGCAGTTTTCCAAAGTTCGTTTTACAAAAATTTTCATGCTTAAGGCAAGTGGTAGCAAAGCAATTGCTCATTTAAATTATTGATCTTTACATGTATATGTTGCAGTTGATATGAAAGTTAGAACTCAGGCAATAACCAATTAAATCATGTTAACTGGAGCTTAAGGATGTTTTCTGTATTTTGCTCAATTTGTTGCCAACCAACAAATAATCAACACATCCATTAACACCAACAAGTATATTCTGTCATATATGTAGCTGACAGTCTCCCAGTGTTTGTGTGTGAGTATATTATTTGATTTCGTCTGGATTCATGTTACTCAGTTGTTTCCAGCAAGGAATAACTTTTATACACTTACAAACTTGAATTGTACAATCCATGTTGCGGTCACTATTCATGGCATTAGCATTCTATTTACATCATTATACATACAGTGTTTATGGGCATGGAATTGAGTAGTTGTATAGGACTGATTACACATTACATTAGATAAAGGATAATGGGACCTATTGGAGTCCATGTCTTTCGCAAACTGTAATGTTTGTTCCTAAAAATATTAAAATGCACTGCAATATATTAAGTGTCACGCGCTCGGAAAGCCGACAGCAACCTCGAGCGAGTATAAGTATATACGTCCTCGCAAATTTATCATTAAATTCATTGCTACTTTGAATGAAAACCGTTTTTATTAGATAAATACTCTATCCTTATATTTGTCGTCCAAACGCTTTGTGAAGAGTGAAGTCGTCGTTCATGGATAAATCGAACAAAATTTTCTTCTGCAAATAAACAGAGTGATGATGAAATGAGTTTAACATGTCAAAGCAAAATTTTCCTGTTAGTTCATTAGTTGAGTTGTCCTGGTAAAATTTATAATTCGTCTAAAACTCTTGTGGACGTTGTGGTCCAGTAGCTATGAAGCCGAAATGTTTATAGTTGTATAATTATGATATGTGTGTGTCGGTCTATTCCAAGGTCATTTTGTGGTTATCAAATTGATATATACTCTTCCATAATAGGCTCTACAACACTCTCACTTTGGTACTTTTCTTGGCCATCACATTACACATACGCACATATTTTAAATAGAAAATCATTTGAGATACTCGAACAGTTATACTACATGAAGCATTTATTGGCTCTGGGACTGTAAAGTCACTATTGAGAGCTTTTACTTATTTATTGTCTACTCGTAATAACACATTTAATGTACTCTTGTCTTGTATATTTGTGCCTTTAAAATTTCCGATGATAACATTAAAACACATTGCTTTTCTAACCGAGTGAATCGCCTTGATGCAAATCAGCAACCGTTGATAAAGCCACATTTTTGCTATTATTATAAATTGTACTTTTGTCCACCATGTGTGATGCAGTCAATGAACTATTCGTGCCATTAAAACAGCCGATAATAACATAAAAGCAAATTGCTTTCCAAACCGAGTGCATCACCTTGACGCAAATCAGCAGCCGTTAAAAAATATATTACTGCAAGATATAGGTATTCTTCGCAAATTTTCTTTTTGTTCGTTTATCGTTACAATGTTTCTCACAGAAAAAACATGCGTTCGCAACTTAACATTTTTATCATCCACTCCCCACTATAAAAAGATCTTCTAAATTGTGACGTCTGCTTGGGAAAAATTTTGACAGACACACGCCAAATCGAGATTTCACCAATATATAGGTCGCGTAAAAGGACTGGGACGTGTGAATTGACTGTTAAGAATAGTGCGCTGCGATACCCAAATAGGGAAGAACTAACGAAACAAACAAAGAACTTACAAAACGTACTTAAAACAAAGAAATATTAAACTAACTTAGCTACTACAATTTTATTGCTATGCTCAAAAGAATGTAATATCCCACACAACCCCCTCCTTGAACACTTATGGTTCAAGCGTTGCTGCGCTTTTCCACTTAGAGTCCAACGCTGCGGCTTGACGAGATCCTTGTGACCTTGCCTCTTCAATAACCTGATTAGAGTGATTTTACAAGTCTTATCATTATGTGTCTCAAGCTCATTACAATAAATGAAGATAGTTTACATCTTCAATTATTTCCAATGGAAATCATCACTTATTTCCAAAGGTACAGCCTTTGCAGTGGGCTGTTTGAAACCCTTGATCATCCCTTCTCAACCATTCTAACTGTTGCATCCCGAACAACCCCATTCTTACCCTTAACCAACCTTTCAATAACAGCGAACTTCCAAAACACACGCTTTAATCCCTTATCATAAATTAACACAACGTCTCCAACCTTTGCACTTGAACCTTTCACCTTACCCTTTCCTTTCTGAAACTCTCTTAAATCTGTTAAATATTCTCTTCTCCATCGATTCCAAAAATGATTTCTCTAATCAATCATAAATCTATAACGTTTACGAAGGCTCTTAGCCTCATCTATATCTTTGTCCATTGTCCATATTACATCGTCAGATAAGGAATCCAACCTATACCCAAATACCAAGTGTGAGGGTGTCAACACTTCTCCGTCGGTCTCGTCGTAGTCATAAGTCAACGGTCATGAGTTAACCATTCCCTTAATTTCAATCAAATTTGTGAGAAGTTCGTCGTAAGTCAATTTTGCTTGTTCTAAAACTTTCCTCGACGCTCGCTTTACTGTCCCTACCATTGGTTCAAAAGTCTTACCCACCAAGAAGATTTCTCAATGTTTGCACAGTGCTGGCAAGCGCCGATGATGAGTTTCTATCTTGTCGTCGAGAGCTCGTAGTTTGGCTGGATCACGTACGCTGTGAACGGCCGGCAGATTCATTAGTTCTTTGATATGAGTCCTTTTCATGACATGAGTACGACCATACCGTAGCTTTAACTGTTCTTTTGCGCCCCAGAAATTGAGTCTTTCGTTTTATTTTTCAATAAACCGCGAAGATAGGAGAACTTGTCGACGTCTGACAATTCAGCATTTTGGTCGACTGAGCTACAAGAAGAGTCTCGAAACTCTTGCCAATGCTCAATCTCTCAGTCAAATTTCTGCTACTCCAATTTTGGTAGCTTCACTCGAAAATTTCGACGACACAGTGCTTGTTCGTCCCCACTCGATCGTAGTGGACAAATTCTAAGACGGGTTTCAACGCTTTTTCTTACCTTCGTATCGATTCCTTTATTTCAGTCCTCAACATTCCTGCTTCATCAATTTCATTCAAAAGAACGTCTACTTCCATGTCTATAACGTCTTCTAAAAGAAGCAATATCTCACTATGAAGCGACTGGATACCCTGCAGCTGATCTTCTAACGTGGTTTTACGGTTCTGTAATAGCTGTTTATCTTCTAGGGCATTGTCTATCATTTCTCCAACTTCAGCGAGGATCTGTTTTACAAACCCGCGATGACCGTTTCGTGTGCACTTCTTTTTTCTCAAATTTTCCATTACACAATACTCTTTTTTCTTCAATCCAATCAATTCAAAAAGATCCGGATCGAAGGAGCGTGTATCGAGGAATCTACAAGTACAATACATCACTGGAGTATTTTTACGCTATCTGTTATAGTTAATTATTTACATATATTTATGTTAAAGGTAATTACAACAAAACATAAGTCGAGCTTTCCTTTTACGTCATTAGCAGTACTCACTATTTTATTGCATTTCAAGTTCTCACGCGTTGCAACAAAAAGGAAGAACTATCTAAACAAACAAAGGAACTTACAAAACGTACTTAAAACAAAAAAATGTTAAAGGGAAACTAACTTACCTACGACAATTTATTACAATGCCCAAAAGAATGCTATATACAACAAGTAGTCCCATTTCGCTGTGAAACTTGGTGCTGTATATTTAAATCATTGATTTAAATAGATTACTGTCTGCGGCTAGCAACTGAAGCGCAAGCGCTCCGATTGGTCAGAAAATGCAATTTACTGGCTGCCACTATGATAATCACATGCGTAATAAGATATGTGCTACACATAAAATTCTGTAGAGTTGGACTACTGTTTGTCACCATACTGTACTTTTGTGTTGTCCACACCACTTTCCACTGAAGCCAACTTCAAAGGTAGAATATGACAAAAATATTGCCAAAATCTTATCCATGTTCGCTTCTGGTTTGACAGCTCAATTCTCAGCCACTTCCACACTAAAACAATGTATTTTTGGTATTTTTTTATTTTTAGTTCATCATTTAAAAATGAAGTAATTATAATCAGGATTTTCACTGAAACAGCTGAGTACATTTTTGGCAATGAATTGTACAAATGTACTCTACTTCTGTAGCTCAAAGTAGAACAGAAGAGTCATTTTGATTTCAGAGTCATTTTGACTCTGAAAATGACTACCGCTAAGGTTGTCGAAACGTCAGTCAACAACAACAAAAACAATCCTTCTCAGGACTATACCAACCTGGACGATCTACATTTACAAACATGTAACGATACTCCCGGGTTCAAACCATTTACTTTTTATGGGTTGCGTTATGTTGGATTAAAATTTTGCGCTCGTTTGACCGGGCTTTATATTATTGTCACATCATAACGTTGAATTAACGTTGTTCATTGACGGAAATACTCACGTTATAATAGTCGTTGTTTTAACATTCAACTTAACATCTTAGAAATGTCGTCAATAAACATTCAGGCAACGTTTAATATTAAAGTTTTAACAACGCTCGAGTATAACGTTATCCATTATTAATCTGTATATTTGTTGTTCAAATGTCGAATGATTAGATTGGAGACCCATGCTTAGTTTGGGCAGCTAGCTCAATATATTATGGAAAATTTTCCATTTAAAAAGGATATTTTTATTGTAAAAAAGGGCACTATTTTTAAATTTGAAAGCTGGTGTGCGTGCCCACTGTGCCAACCTTTCTTATGTTCATTTAATTATTTGCTCTCAAAATATGATTCTTTTACATAGTTCATCAACGTTGTAATGATTACGCTGATCAATAATCAAAGTAATGTGGATTGCAAAGTAAAGCATAAATGTCAAACACTTTCTTCTTGATATTTTTGGGCTCTATAATTCTGAAACGTTGGCGCTGCAATATTGTATTCAGCTTGGCAACAAACATGGTATGAAATATTGATCACATGCAAAGTTGCAAAGCTCTGAACATGGAAAAACATCATCACAAACACGCATCAGGATTTTTGCTGTAAATGTAAAATGTAAACAAAGTTGCATTTTTAGGGAAATTCATTGAAATAAAATGCCCACAAGTTCGGGTTACGTCCAGATGCGAAACAATAACCAGACGCTGAACATGTTTGATAGTATATTGCACGAATAGTCGAACTCAAAAAGATAGAAACACTTTTTTCAAGATTAAATTATTGTAAGCATATAAAAACATTCTTTTGGGAGGAGCCGTAACTTTTATGCTCCTAAATATTTGCCAAACAGTACTTGATATTTGTATTTCTCATAATATGATAATGGCTTACTTGAAAAACTTCAAGAATAATCTGGAAATTTCAAGTCTATAACATTTAAGCATCATATACTAGCTTTGAATTGATCAAAACTTCATTCATGGGATATATTTATCAAAATAAGACCAGCTGTGACATTAATTTATTTAAACGACTACAATTCTGCTATATACTAAGCCCTTGATAACCGAGTTCGAGGTCTTTACGCAGAAATAACGGACCGAGGTCTTTTTGTACAGACTGAGCCCGTAGGGCGAGGTTTGTACAAAAAGACAGAGGTCCGATATATCTCAGTAAAGACCGAGAAAGCGAGGTTATTAAAAGGTTTATTATATGACATTAAACGAAGCTTGCTTTCTTCCTCGTCCTTGCTGTTTTTTACCAGTTGGCTTTCCCTTTTCTAGTTTTCGTCCATAAAAATAAATTCTATGTTTGTAAATGTAGATCGTCCAGGTTGGTATAGTCCTGAGAAGGACTGTTTTTGTTGTTGTTGAATGACGTTTCGACTACCTTAGCGGTAGTCACCTTCAGAGTCAAATGAGGAGTAAACGTCAGGTTAGCCGTATTTTGACGATCTGAATAGCCTCTTGTGTGTTCAACAGGGACTTATTTCTAAGTCCTGCCGGACTCAAAATACTGCTAACCTGACGTTTACTCCTCATTTGACTCTAAAGATGACTACCGCTAAGGTTGTCGAAACGTCAGTTAACAACAACAAAAACAGTCCTTCTCAGGACTATACCAACCTGGACGATCTACATTTACAAACATGTCGCGATACTCCCGGGTTCAAACCATTTACTTTAAAAAATAAATCGTTTCAAATTATATCGTCTGGATAGTTAAACTGTTTTCCAAGTGTCTTTCCTTTGAATTACATTCGTAAATGGTTTTTTGTTTCGTTTATTTCGCGTTATACTATTTGCTTTACGAAGTTTGTTTACATTTGATTTTAAAATTACGCGTTTTGACCGTGGTCGATACGGGAAAATAATGGAACGGCAAAAATGTTTTTGAGCCCATAAAAGCGCGCCAATTAGCCGGACGTAACGCTTACCATATAATAAATAGCTATTAATTACGATGGTTGTTTGAAGAACTTTTTTTTAAATATTTTTACACATTTATTTATAGCTACACAATCGTTCGGTAACGTTTTAATCTTTTGAAGTTTAGTTCCATTAATCACGTTTCTTTCTGCCAACATACATCTGAGCACTATTTGCTTTTTTAATTCACTGCCGCAGTCTTTCCAATTCTTCTTACTCAAAATCATAAAATCGGCTATTTTTCTTTTCGAAAATTTGTGAGAGTTATCGTCGTCAGAGTTATCGTCGTCGACATTTACGCTTTACAGCAACATGTATATGTATACTAAATATCTTCATCCAAAAAATGACTATTTGGATAATTACATACAGTACCTATATGATAATAAGTGGTTGATTCCTTTATTCCTCGTTCAAGTATGCAACAACACATTTTTATTTTTTGACGTTTACTTCCAATCCACCTATTACTACACAATCGCCATTCTTTTTCTGTCCAAAAATACTTAATTCTCTACTTCCTCGTTAAAAGTTAAACCCAGATTGTTGAAGGCTTTGCCACACATTCTTACCTGTTGAGCATATAGGTTATACATAAGTTGAACTAGAATACCTAAAAATTTTTGCATCGCTGCATTCACCAAGTTGTTTGAAAGATGCCAACTTCGGTTCTCTTCTTTATTATAAAGACAATTCGAACATTTTCTTTCTTTTAAACGAAACCCGAACGTCACACGACTTAATCGGCGAAATATACTTTAATAGCTCTTTTAAACAAATTCATTGTTTTATATACGAAAGATCAGAGGCGTATCCAGGGTATTTTGCGCCATGAAGATTAAATATTTATGATATACGATACATATATCCTGAAATATATGTCGGTAAAGAATGACATTAATGATATGAACATATAACTAATACTGTTAAAAGTAAAATTTGCCTGTGAAGAATAGCATAGGCATAGTAATCACGTGTTCATAATAGACGAAAACAGGCATTATAAGTTTATAACTGTCGCGCGTTTTAAACAGAATTGTACATTCCTTGTCAGATAACTAAAGTAAGGATGTTTGAAAAACTTTGAAAACATGAAGTTCTTAAATTAGGTTTTCTAATAAATTAAATCCCTCTTGTTCATATCTTATTGCCCACAAATTTCTTGTGAGACACTGCATTTTAAATTGTCTGCCTGTCGCTCTAATTTTAATTATAAGTTACAAAGACTCTTTTTCTTTATAGCAGGATTAAAAAAAATTTAAATGCAAATGTAGGAAATGCTTAAGGGCACTTCTGTACTTTTTGTAACCCAAAGAACTTTTTCTTCGCTTTATGATCATTTTAATGTAAAAATATCCTCGATTTTGTTTTTCTGTATTTTTTCCGTGTATTTGTGTTCTGCATGTATATGCTATTTAATATGTTGAGTCAGTTCCCATTATCTTTAAAATGTGTTTATTGCATGTTTTTTTTTAGATATTAATGATTCTTCATGTTCTTTAATTTTGTTAATGTTCTCTATATATTGTTATTCATGTTCTTTAGTAGCTAAATAAAATAGCCTATGCTTTCCAAAGTGGATTTTTTCTGTACTGATGATATTCTTTGTTCCCTTAGTAATTTCAATTTTCTTTTGCTTTATATATGTTTGATATATATTTATTCATAATTTTGGTTTTATTGTAAAGAATTCATGTTTCAAGTTATTTTACCGTATCTGTTTTAAACCTTTTTGATCGTCGAGTTGACATGTTTATTTAATCTTTTAAAATTATTATGAATTATTTTGTAACAGATAATTTCTACCAACCTCACCGAAGTCAATTTTGTAGAAAGACAACGTTTTATCCTAAAATTTTTCACCCGTATTTTATGATTGAAATATTATATCTGTAGATCAGCTTTTGTTTATTTAGCTCCTGTTTTTATTCTTTTTATCATAAATATTTTAAGGGATTTTGGTAATTATTGCGCTGTAACTTTTTTCAAACATATTTATAACTGATTTCGTGCATATTTATTGGTTTGAATTATGCAATGTTTCGATTTATTATTAATTTGCTTATAGTCATCATGAGCGTCTTAAGTTAACTTTTGTTTGGATTTTTATTAGAAAGTGGATTTTAATTGGCTTCATATATTTATCTATTAGTTTCACTTTTCATTTTTTTTTGTAAATTTTATCATTTACGATGAATTACGGTAGAAAACCAAGTCTGCTCTTTGCTTATTTGACAAGTTTTAAATATATAAAAGTATTTTAGAGTTCGTTAAGATTAACATGATGTATTTGCTCGAGGAAAATTTGAAAATGCACAAGTTCTTGCAGATGCATTAACACATAAATGATTACGGCTTTCAAAACAATAGAAACAACGGAAACATAAAAAATAAAATTGGAAAGAGGAGCACTGGCTTCCGGTTTAACTTTAGCCTCAGAAACATATGTCATATTTTGCTATAAATATACATTAGCTACTTTAATTTTTTGTCCTTTAATAGAAATCCCCCCGCTCTTTTGTTTTTAAACAATTTGGTTCTTTTAAGCCTCGGTCACACTGCACCCGGTAACGACCCGATAACGATGCAAAGAAAAATCGCTCGTTATTCAAACTCTTGTGTGCGGTCACATTGCAGCGATAACGATAACGATTTATCGTTAGTATGTGACCATTGAATTTCCTTATAGTTTATCGTTATCGTTTATCGTTATCGTCGAACAGTGTGACCGAAGCTTTAGTGTCCTTCTTTATTCTTCTAAACACTATTTTTTGTTCATGAAATCAACGAAGGACTTCCTTTGCAATGCTTCTATTTTCACAGCCTTTTTGCAAAAGGCAATATCAAATAATTACTTGAAGATAGTTATAGCATATAGCTACTGTCTTGCTTTTGAACGAGGCTCAAACATTGAGATTGCCAAAATTGTTGCACTCATTTTGAGAGGACTTTTTTTTTTACCTAAAAACTAATGTATCTACAAGAAGGATTGCTATTACTTTTAGACAAACTAGAGGATGCAGAAACACATAAGTGTTGACAAACTTTTGGAAAGTTTTGATGAAATTATTGTTTTCAAGTGACTTTTAAATTGTTTTTGATAGACCCCGTAATTTTCCCAAGTAAAGTAAATTGTTAAGTTGTAGGACGTAGACTTTTTCATCATTTACAGTAAATATGGGGTGATGGTGGTGTTCCTCAACTTGACAGTTTTTCTCAAATACCAGCCTATGAGAAATTTTCTTATAATCAAATGAATGGTGCATGCTGTCACTTTTGTTTCGCCTTTGCTATAAGGATGTTTTAAATGTATTTTGAGTAAATGCGGACAATTAAATTTGACGATAGTTTTGCTATGATTACATGTTTGTAAATGTAGATCGTCCAGGTTGGTATAGTCCTGAGAAGGACTGTTTTTGTTGTTGTTGACTGACGTTTCGACAACCTTAGCGGTAGTCATCTTCAGTTGTTCTTTTTTGACTCTGAAGATGACTACCGCTAAGGTCGTGAGAAATGTCAGTCAACAACAACAAAAACAGTCCTTTTCAAGAGTGTTTTATTATTGACTTTGGCAATCTGATCTTCCACCTCGGGCCCGACTTGCTCTTCATTTACCTCGAAATGTAGCCAATTTCTTTGTCGTTATCAAATTTTTTGATTTTGTGCTCTGAATTCCCAAGCAATAACACCATGTCACTTTGTTCGTCGTCGTCGGACTGTGTTCGTTTATTTTTAGTGTTTTCAGGTTCTTCATCCGCAGACGCGCTGCATGAAGAAACAGTCGCTTGGCCGGAACGTTTTTCGTCGCTCTCGCATTAGGTCAGATAACAGCCCTCTGAGCGATGTGGAACCCATCCTTAATGTTGTCCGACAAAGCTTCATAGTGATCTTCTATGCTAGTTTGTAATGTATTCTTATTTCCTGATTGGTTCATAGCGATGTTCTTGTGTTCGTGAACACTTTCAACTGTATGTTTTGTCGAATATTTAATAGTGCAGCAAATAATATGCTAGCATAAAAATTCGTGACTATCCAAAAGCTGGATATAACGCGCAATGAGTGCTGGGTACTTGTCGCGCAATCTCATGTGATTTACTTGTGACGCAGCACGACAAGGTAATAGAATTATAATTCCGCATTGTAATATCTGCAGAAAATAGCACAAAGAAATTCACGATAATACAATCTCACATATGGCAATTATATTATGAAAGAAAATCGTTCTTCATCATACGATCCAAGAAAGACGACTATGCTTTGTTTAAGGGCTTTGTGTTAGTCTCGCGTGATTTATACGTAATCTCGCGATAATACAGGAAAATCCCAATTTTAACCTCTGGTTTACCATCATTATCAAATGCAATGTGAGATATTTACAAAATGTAAAGTTTTGCTTAAATTAAATAGAAAAGAAAAAAATACGAGAATTTAAAAATATCAGACCATACCAGGTCGTGCGTACATCGGCAGATTAGCAGAATTATAATTAAGAAAGTTCAACAATGTTTTCTCGACTTCAATTCTTGCAGAAGAGCTCATGTAGGTGCTGCTCAAATCATCGCGATCGACTGGAGATAGCTGAGAAAAAAATATAGAGAATAAGACAACACATTTCTGTTTCTAAGCAACATAAAAACACAGACTAACCTCCAAATCTTCATCAATCATTCTCTTTACCATTTCTTTCATACTCTCACAATCTTCACCCTACATATAAATACATCAAAATCAAAGAGTGGAAAGACTGTGTTCAAATACATAGACATGTGCTATACCCCCCCCTCCCATATATTCCCTATATTCCCTACCCAAAAGCAAAAACAACTGAAGGAAATGTTAACTTCATGAAAATCAGATACTTTTATTTCTTATGTACTTTTAGAGCAAAACAACGTATTCTGGTAAACTCTACGTTATTTGAAACTGTGCAATTGCATGAACATTACTCATGCCAAAACCAAGTTTTACCACTAATTTCTATCAATCTAGATGTCCCTTCTAATCCATCTAATCGATAAATGCTGCTTACATAGATTTGTCTTGCTATATGTTGTACTTTAGTTGCATTTGCAGGTGTCAGAAGCCATATGAGCATAATCAAATGCAGAAAGAAATGGAATACGATCAAAAAGTCTGACGACCGTATTCTAAAATCCCACTAACACTCACACTCATTCAGTGTGACAAAGAAGTCGCGTTATCCAGAGTCACAGGCAAAATTATTTCCCTATGTTAAAAGTCAAATCATCATTCCCAAAGGTGCTCTACACTTTACATTGATGGAATATTTTTAACGGGTGTAAAACTACATGTGTTTTACAATTCTAAGTATTGACATGTGGTTTTGACATTCTAACTGAAAAACAATATTGAAAACAATGCTGAATGTGAGAAATATCAGACCAGTGCCATACAACACCATTAAATTTAGCGCTTTTCACCTTTGCGTTGGAAAGTATTTCACGTATTTCATTCTTTAGATCTTTAAAGCGATCGTGAAACAAGGCCACGCACCAGCTTTCCCGGAAGAAACTGCAACAGAAGATAGATGAAAATCAGTGACGATGATCATGAATGATGACTATATCAGCGGTTGCTTTATGAATCACGCTCGCTATGAAAATTTAAGACCCACCAATGTTTGGTGAGACAAATAATGAGTTGTTATCTAAAAAGCCGCGAGACTTTGAGATTTGCTTGTAAAAAAACATAAAGGTTTACTTTAATGTGATAAAATAAACTGTAGATGTTCCATCTTAAGAGAGTATTTATTAAGTATCTTTGCACATATTGCCGTGATGAAACACTAAAATTAGGAAGACGTATAAAAATCTAATTGAAGTTTGTAGCTTGCCTGCTGAAGGTCTCCTACTGGTCTAGCCCAGCAAATAAAGTTTGCGCTGGTGAAACAGCAACTTTAATGTATTGAATATTAAACACTTCTTCTAATTTTTAATAAGCATGAAATGTGCCTTTCTTCTAATTCTTGCATTCAGGCGCAAGTTTCCGCGATATTTAGCATTCAGCTTTGTATGTAAGAAGAAAATGACATCCAGGATAATTTTAAGAAGGGGGGAGAGGTGCTCTAGTTTTTGTAAAATGTCGTTCAGTCAGTCTACTTTGGATTTGATTTCGATGACTCGTTTGTTGATGTTGGCTATATGATTCTTACGAAATGCGAGAAATGGTGGTTCAATGGGTCCCAACTACCGCATTCTTCCCCTAAATCGATCAATGGAAGAATCTGTATAGAAACGCTGCACTATGAGCAGCACAATATAGCATAATTTTCTTTTTACAAGACAGTTTGGAAATTGTGTTTTCAACAGAGGAGTAGATTAAGGAATGCTTAGCGCATAACTAATAACGCGTGTAATTATCATAGTGGCAACCAGTCAATTGCTTTTTTTGACCAATAGGAATGTTGAAACAGCTAGCCGCAGCCAGCAATCTCATTAAATATACAACAGCCGGTTGCACAGCGAAGTGGATCAACTGTATATTCCCTATAGTGTGTTTGAAAGACCGCGAGACTCACAATTGAATCGTGACACTTGGCAGGTCTGAACTTTGTTCTCTTTGTTCTCTTACAGCAAAAGCGATAGATTTTCATAGAAATGAATGATGGTAGTGGTGTCAAATTTGAATAGCAAGACTTAATTTTCGCGCTAAGAATTTCTGCTGGATCTATACCTGTAAAAATCCGTTATCAACCCTTCTCTATAGCGTTGCTTTAAATTATTTAAAAATCTTGCATGGACGCCATAAAGACAGATAAGGTTTTCGACATCGATTTTCTAAAGTGTAAACAGATAAATGTAAAGAGGATATTTTCGCGTCTTACAATAAACGTTGTTCTAAATTGTTTTAGAAAGAACAGCAGAACATCTAAATAGACCTAGTGAGCAATTAAACATTGTCTAAGAGTGGCGAGGAATTAGAAAACGAATTTATAAGATAGAAATTTTCTAGGAAGATTTTCCACCTTTCACCTTCTTAGCATTTCTATGTTTTCTAAATTTTAATACCATATTAGTTACAATTACAAAATCCTGTAAAAAATGTTAATACTTCGTCAATTGATCTACTCAGAGTTTTTATTTCAGGAATTGAAGCAATAAAAATAAAATTATATAGTTATACAAAAGGGTTTAGAAGAGTAAGATATTTTAGGGTTCCCCTCGTCTTTACGAGCAACTCCTGCTCCTTGAGAATACGCTTTCCTACAAATTCTTTAAATCTTCAATAAGTACACTTTGATAGACAAGGAAAAGGATGTTGGGATGAAACAAAACTAAAATCTAGTTATAATCATCCACTCTCGTTTTAATCATAAATTATAAAAAAAACACGAAACGCATGTGATGATTGGTCTACAGCTGTGTATGCATTAGCCAGTGCAAACCCACCAGTAGCCAGTCATCAGTAGCCTATCAGTAGCCAGTGCAAACCGATGAGTCCAACTAATTGAATCAACCAAAGAGAATTTGCTAATCAATCATGTATACACATTGGACAAAAAATTAAAACGTGAAATTTGTTTGTTTTGCACTTTTCTGGTATTTTCTAAAAGAATTAAGTAATGTTTTTCGTATTTGCACTGGCTAATGCAAACCTTGGAGACGTTTGTTAGAGCTCTCGAGCATGTGCAACCCTCGACCTTCAGTGTGAGGCTTGCTTTGACCCTCTTAAGTCGACAAACCTGTTTTGAAAAGCACGTGATTGTCTCGATACTGTCATATTGATTGATATGTAGGCGAAAATATCCTCTATCTTCGTCACCCGCCGCACCCGTAGTCAAGACAAAACCCTGTGAAAGAAAGAAGATTTGATGACGTCATGTCATCTAATGCTCACGCGCTCAAACAAAATTTCCTGGAGCTTCCCCTTAATCGAAGTATATCGAACCAAATTTTTTATTGTTGTTTGCGTTAAAGATGTATGAATGTATCATACAGGGTGTCCCAAAAAAAAACGGAGCCAGCAAAGATTATTAAGTATGCGAAATGATTATGCACAAAACAGTTGGAGGAAAAGCTTTTTATCAATAATTTTGCCCAATAAATTTTTTCAGCACATAGGCGAAGATTTAAAAAGAAAATATGACCATGCAGTGAAAAGTTTCAGTATCTTCGAGACTAAACGACGTGTCAACAAAATGTAAACAACTGTGCACACTTCTTTACACTTATAAAATGTGAAAAGATCAGAATTTTCTTTTGTAGAGAGTCTTGTATCATTTACAGATCGGTGTTTATGATTTATAAAGCATATTTACCAATATACGTCCGCAGTTTTTTAAAGCAAAATTTATACAAAGCAATACGAGTACAAACTTCCTCGGGCCATTCCCTTACACGGTCAAACTTCTCGCGAATAGTTGTACTAGTACTTTTTTGTTAAGTTCACTATTGTTGGATGCGATAAAGACAAGGGAAATGTAAAAAGTTTATGACACGAAATTTTAAAATAGAATTTTCTGATTGCAATGTAAAGACGAAATAAAATGGCCGAACATATTCTTCAATAAATATTTCAGTAAATAAATCAAATCTACTGAAGAAGTTATACTGTCCTTTTATACTTTTTTTTTTGCAATAAAATAAAGAAAAATTGGCGACCAAATTTCGTGTCAAAAACACTTTTGACAAGACGTGCATATGAGTTCTAAGGAAATGCAAACCAGCATTTCTCATTATAAATGCTCCATGACCATGCACTGAGTTAAGTATGGTAAAGACACCTATAAAAATGAGTTGAAAAGAAGTAAACAGTTTACTAACGTAATCGTGTTGAGCCATCAAGGAATCCAATGCTATGGACAGTGAAGGTTTACCAATATGAAGGTAATGAAACGGACCTAGATAAGACACGTGATATACACGTGATTAATTTTTCTAAAAAATTGACAATAAAGTCATAGTTGAATAAAGAAAACTCTGTCGTTGATGCTCAAAGGAAACGATGGTTGATTAAAATGTTCTAATTGGTTTTAAATAGTTAAAAGTCATCTTCTAGAGGGCCTACATCGTTTTGCAAATCAAGGCGACCAGATAACTGTGGACCTCTATTTTAAAAATTAAGAGCAATTTAGCACCAGATTAAGGAATGCTTAAAATAACTTTGCTCTTCCAAGGCAATTATTTACTTTGGGCAATTTTTTTTAAGGTTGAATGTGAAATGTGTTATCATTAGGAATGTGTAACGATTATAGGTAGCTATTGCCGTTACATTTATGCATACAACAATATACGACCAATTGGAACACCATAAACGTAAATAGTTGTTAAATATTAGTAAAATGGTACCGTGCTTAAACAGATGAATATTGAGAAACAAAAACTTTGTTTATGACAAGTATGAAACACATAAAAACCTTGCTTTTCTTTGAATACATAAAAGTCCTGAATTTTTTCTCATACGCAAAAATGGATCTGCATGACTGTTTTGCACATCGAGAATATAAAATCATGAAATGGAATTAGCGTGTGAGCTCTTCTGGGGTGTGGAGTACAGGGGAGTGCCAACCCCATTTTTTCTGATTTGATAAACTTAGAAAATGGAAAGCGTTCTGTATGCCATTATTACTATTATTATTAAAAGCTAGAAAAATGCAAGGTGAAATTTGGTGAGAGTGCTAGTTACAGATAATCTCCGTTTGACGGGTCTGCTAACACACAACGGCACCCTGAGAAAATTTTCAACCCTGATAGATAAGGGGAAACCCGCCCCTAGAATTTTTGATTTTAAGCCCCACCACGTTGGACCATAACTACGAAGAACATTTCGCTATACCGCGGGAATATGATTGAACACCACGTGATGAGAAATAACCAATCAAACTACCCCAAATAAGAGTTTTGTTTAAGGTGATAGTTACCGGGTAGTATTGCGTATTGAATCTTTGGTTCTTTAAAAACGGGAATGAGAGTTGAACTTTCACGGGAGGTTTTGGAAGCTTGTAACGTTGGATCAAATAGATAAAGTAAGCACTCTGCAAGCTGGAAACAACATACGGGGTTTTTATACATAAGTCTCGTTAAATGTTTATAGAAGTAGATCGTCCGGGTTGATGAAGTCCTGAGATGGAGTGTTAGTGTTGTTAATGACTGACGTTTGGATAATCTTAGTGGTAGGCCACACGAGCACCAACAGTCCTTCTCAATGCTGCACTAACCTGGACGATTTTGCTATGTATTTAATACAGATAAAGGGAAAAAGGCATTGAATCATTCTAATAACTTTTAACGCGCCTTTATAGGCCTCCTGAAGTAATGATTTGATGTTTGAACATTTAAAACAGCATTCATAAATAATCATTAAATACTTTCGACAAATAGTTCAATATCTACCATTAAACTTTATTAATTAAGTCGGCGATTCTCGAGATGAAACAAAACTTTCAAATTACCTCATTGAAACTTACAAGCAAATGATCAAAATTAATTTTTAAAGTAAATTAAAACCAAATAAAAGATGTAAGGTCTACATCAGGTCCTCTTTGAGTTTTGTTTAAACTTAATTTCACATTGGGAAAAAATTATAGCTACCTATATGCTGACAAAAACGTAGTCTTCATATGCAAGTGTGAATAAAATAGTTTCATGACTAGTATGACCGTTGCTCATGATGATATACTAAGCACGCGTGGAAGATGAAAATTTTTAAAATGCATCAAAAGTCTCTGATTAACACTAAACCCACATAAATATTCGAGAGAGCTTACCAATCTACCAACTTCATTCGAATTAAAATTCGCATGACTCCTAGTAAGGGAAAAAGAAATGACGTCATCATTTGGAACGTGGAATTTAATTAAAAAAAGAACGAATGAAAAATAAGTAGATCTTACCATGAATCAACATAATATCGCCGCGAAAATTTTGTCAACGAGCCTGCAGCACGAATCGCCGGATCATTTGTGTAAAAATCTCCGTCAACAACAAGTTTACCATCATACACCAAACAACTGTCGTTAATGGCTTAAAAATGAAATTCACTCAATGAGCACATGCAACAAGTTGGCTAATCAATAGGGAATAACTTTTGTATATGGTCTGCGAATGGGCATCAGGTCAGGCTGAGATATGAATGGTTTATGCTGGAATTATTTAACTTGTAGGTTAAATTTATAGGTTTCTGTTGAAATTTTAAAAAGGAAATGGAAAGAACACTTGAAACGGCAGAAAAAACTTCTTCAAAAAATTTGTTCTTCGGTGCTTTTATTTTGAAATATTTTGTTGAATATGACATTGAACAGTGAACCGAGAGTGTCAAATGGAACACTTTTCTAATTTTTTTTCAATACAGCAGAGTGGAAACAATTGCTTGCTTTTGACTTTAGAAACTGTATGGAAAATGCAATATTGGAAGAATTTTATTTATCAATGAATTTTGCACAATTTTCAATTATGTTAATAAAATGTGTGTTTCAAACCCTGAAGAAAGTCATTTCTAGTCTAAAGTTTTCCATTAACAGAATAGCATATGACATGGGCACTGTTAAAACTTTAAATTTCTGACTATTGTCTTGTGATACTATTAAGTACTTGTAATTCTATCTAGTAAACTATTGTATAATACCAGTAAACTATTGTATAATACCAGTTAACTATTGTATAATACCAGTTAACTATAGTGTAATAACAGTAAGTTACTGCCTAGCATGGCTAATACCAGTAAACTCTAGAACACTAAACTTTTCACAGGCTGCAAAGATATCTAAGCATTTAATGCATCATACGCAATTGTTCTTGCTGCAAAACATACTGTCACAATTTGTATCATTTATATCACTGGCAGTTTTATTTGGGTTATTTTATAGAATCTGGTGCTTTATTTTTGAAGACTAAAACAATTTACGAAACAATCACTATGACTTTATTTAGTCTTGCTAAAGCAACATTCCACTTTTAAAGTTGAAGTTCATATAATTCACGCACCGAAACGTTTGTAAGGATTTCCTCACCTTTAAAGGCTTGATAGTCAACATTCTTGTCTTGAAAACAGAAAAACGCCTAGATGTTAATGAAGAAAAACAAACAGTTCGGATGTCATACAGTTATAGCTCTACCAAAATGAATGAAATCCACCGCTATGACATATGTAAGTGCACCAAATGAAAGCAACATTTATTCTGTTTTGATAAAAAAAACATTCATCGATTCAAGCTAACGATCGAGTTTCTACTCTAAAGCGCCCACATGCCACTTTATTCATAAGGGGGGGGGGGAGGAGGCGGAAGGCATGTACAAAAATAAAATTGGGGCGTTTTTAGAATAGTTTAATGTCTCAGCAGGTAAAATTAACAACAAATGCGGTTAACGTAGAATGTCGTTTGAATCAGCAAACACTTCGGCAACATTTGAGAATCGTCAAGAACGATGTTTTATGATGTTCGCACTTTGAATTTTCGAATGTATCTAATATCATACAACATACAGAAAACATGCTATTTCTAAATTCAAACTCATAATTCATAGGATCCTCTCCCGCTATTTGTATTGTCCTTCCTTTAAGTCTTAATAGTTAGTGCTTAGCTTTATATGGCAGTTATGGACAACAATGTACACTGAATTCACATTTTATGTTTCCCATAAAAGCCAGACCAAGAATTGCTTATAATCGGGTAAATGAAAACTAGGCACAAGGACAGACAGCAATAACTACGAATTTAAGTGGTATAGTACCTGACAATCTAGTATTAAAGGTTTGTTAGCGGATGTAAACGTTGCATTCTTCAACAGATTTGATTCCTCTCCATGATTCCATCTTGCAAGAGTGTAATCATCATGAAATTCAACACCTGTGAAAGAGATGACTCTGATCGCAAAAATTTTTACTGTAAATTGACCTGATGCTCTTGCAAATATTGTATGCATAAATGTTTGAATATAGTGAATATAAGTGATTATTTAATAGCCATAAGAATTTGAACAATTTTATGGGTCAAGAGCTTTGATCTATAAGAGGACATAAACAAGGAATTGACGATGTCACAGAAATTTCTCGTCCTTGAATTACAAACGAACGGCGAAACTATTGGAATATCTACTAGTATTTATCCCTGAATGGGCAAATGCAGACATTGAGAATACCTAGTTGGAGGAGTAGACGTATTTCAGCTAAAAACTTTGTACTTTGTCTTCGATAAGACAATTTCAACAAAATCGATAAGCCATTGCTAGTCTATTAGCAAATCATTATATAGCACGTGATGTAATCTAAGCTAGCCAATAGCACTTCTTTTAAAAAAATGCGTGATGGGTGTTTGGGTGATGGGAATTCTTGTTGTAATGTCTTAAGTGGTTTGTTAGTGACTCTTATATCATATTTTTGCAAGTGACGTGTTAGTGTTTCAGTCAGTCTTTTATGTAAGGAAGAACTGCATAGCAAAACTTTATAATTATGGCAGACTGGACTAACCAGAGCAGCAGATAACAACTTAAAACCACTTCCAGCACATTATAAAATTCTTTTAAAAAACAGTAACTATACCTATCACATAGAACAATATATCATAATAATTTATTTCGACATTTTTTATTTATGTAGTTATATAGTATTACATCCCATTCATTTCTTTTATAACCCGTCGAAGGCGGGTTTGTACACAGACTGCCGAAAAACTTTGTTTAATAAAATTTCATATCAGTGAACGTTTGACTGCATTAAGCATTTCTTTTATCCTTTACATCATGTACGCGTGTTATTTGCAAAATCTCGACTTTTTTAATATTCAAAATGTTGGGGAAACAAAAACTTATTTTCCAGTTAAAAATGGGAATTTTCCCGGTTTTATTACATAAAAATATCACTTGTGGAAAGAACAAAAAGTGATCATTCGTTTCGGCCGCTCGTGGCCACTCTTTAAGTTTTTATCACAAATGACGTTATCACAAATGACGTTATCACAAATGACGTTATCACAAATGACTTATCACAAATGACGTTATCACAAATGACGTTATCACAAATGACTTATCACAAATGACTTATCACAAATGACTTATCACAGAAAACGGTTAAATGTAATCTACTTTTGAAATCGCTTCTTGCGATTAGTGTACCCTTACACATAAAAGAGTTACAGGCAAGTTGCATCTCTGAAAGCCATAAAAAAGCAACACAAACACAATATCCTCGTGAATGGTTGAATATACTGATATACTGTGCAAAACGTAACAGTTTAGCTACGTTAATGTTCGCGATGGATTATTGTCAGATCTCATGTTAAGAATTAGTTGTTTTAAGAAACTTAAATAGTACTTTGAAAACGTATTTGCAAAGGAAAATGACTACTAGAACCATAGTAGTTCGAAAAATAACTGTTGAAAAGCAAAATAAAAATAAACTACACGAAACGATGTATTTCGGCCGAAATTCGCCAAACGTATTTATGATGGTTTTGTTGGAGGAGTGCTCTAGTTTTGATAAGATTTAGGTGGCTATATGCTGCCATAGCATGCAAGACTTTTTGTCGCATTACCTTTTTATTACGATTGAGAGATTTTGAGATGTTTACTTCAACACACGCATTGGCTCAGAATCATTTTGACGGTACATTATTTTATGCAATTGAACACGATCCAAAACGACTAATTTTACAGTCAAATGTAAAAAAACTTCGTAAAGCAAACAGCAAAACGCCACAAAAAATGAAACAAAAAACGAATGCGAGTCGAACGAAAAACACTCGAAAAACAGTTTAACTATCCATTACAATAGTGATTAACTATCTAGAAAAGTGAAAGCCAACCCGTACAAAATAGCAAGAACGAAAAAAAAAGCAAGCTTCGTTTCAGGTCAAATAATGCACTATAAGAAACCTTTCATTAACTTCACTTGGTCGGTCTGTATCAAAAAGTTCTGCCTGATATTTCTCCTTAAAGACCTCGAGCTCGGATAATAATGCCTTATTAATGTTCTCTGAGAAAATTGGCAACTCTTCGGCAACCCCTCCAGCCAGGGCTAGAATGAATGTGCACCCCCTTCAAACACCTTTCTAAATCCATACCCGAAAGGGATCGTAAAAAGAGTTCGATCCTTGAAAAGAGGACCACAAAAAGATTGATGTACATAAAATACCTTCATTTGCAAGGCACTTCTTCATGAAGTGATCTATTTCCGGATTGTTGAAACATGAAGGGGAGTTGTTTTGTGGAGGTTTTACCATAACTATTCTAGAACCAGGAACACCACGTGTCAACAAGCTTTCCATAAATGTATAAGCTGCTAAAGGAGCGCCATAAATGACTGCTTTACCTATGGAATAAAGAAATGTATGAAGCTACCACGGTTAGACATGTTTTAGACAAGAAATGGCTTGTATTATGATATAGATACTGATACTTTCAAATAGTTTTGGCCGTGTGAAAAATCGTTTCGCAATGGCTGACCGCTGACAGCCAA
Organism: Xenia sp. Carnegie-2017; assembly: GCF_021976095.1. NCBI lineage: Eukaryota > Metazoa > Cnidaria > Anthozoa > Malacalcyonacea > Xeniidae > Xenia > Xenia sp. Carnegie-2017. The sequence goes on from NW_025813488.1 coordinate 780,623, forward strand.
TGAAAGAACGCAAAGACGTCAATTTCGCTCCACGCAAGACGGCAGGAAAAAATATAGGTGATTTCATCCTCAGCAATTTTTTCCCTGCGCATTTTGCGCTGCAAGGCTTTTTTACCTTTAAATTTTGTTGAACTACGTTTGTTGAAGAGTGCCTGATTGCTTTAGAATTCTTTTTTGAAAAAAAATGAGCAAATTTTAATAGGAAACGTCTTGTATTCTTTTGAATGTTCTATTGAAACTTTCATACCGCACTAGCTGTGAATGTTCAATCAATCGCAAATCATATATATTAGTTGGGGAATCTCAGTATTATCAAAATGAAGAAATTACACAATGAGCTGGAGTTGGGCAGTTGAATGGTATGAACGCTATATTTTTTGCGTACCTTGTGCTGGGATAAAAGATGTCTCGATCCAGTGTATTGTACTAAGAACATCGCGCTGTGAATTGATCGTATAAACATTGCAAGGTATATCGTTAGCCCTGGTTAAATGTCGAGTTGATTTTATTGGAATCTCAGCTGTAGTGACCAACGTGTCGACGTCGGCGTCTGTTGGAACAGCATTTTGAAACTGTTCACCGCAACACAACACGAGGTAGTCATATGGTACTTCATGTCCTCGACATGTCTTGATCACCTTCTGTTTTCGATCGATTGCGACCAAACGGTCTTCAATGATGTTCACCCATGTTTTTAGGGACATCTTACTGTAACTGTCTCTTGCATAACAACAGCTACACCCCAAGCATAATAATATCACTGAGTTTATTTACTAACTGGGGTGGTGATAAGTGAGCATTTGATAGAGAGCAATTCTTTTGGAGTAGTAATGATAAAGTCGACATATTACTGTGTTGAAACGATGTAATAACGCATATGAAAGTAGAGCGACAGTAAAGTCTTAAATATAGTCTAATGATGAATTTGTAAAAAATTCGAAATATAACTGTAAAAATGAAAATTGTCTTGTTTATTTCACAAATATTGATTTAAACATGCACCTTTTATTCGGAGTATGTTGCTTATTACTTTTCATGAAATTGTCGGCTTGCCAGTAACCAATTTTAGATTTTAGTAGAGAAGAGACACCTGAAAGTGTGTAACGACGGTAGTGGATTCTAATAGAATAGAGACACCTAAAAGTGTGCGAGGACGGTAATGGACTTTTTTGGGGTAGAGACACCTAAAAGTATGTAAGGACGGTAATGGACTTTTTTAGGGTAGAGACACCTGAAAGTGTGTAAGGAGGGTAATGGATTCTAGTAGGGTAGACACACCTGAAAGTGTGTAAGAACAGTAATGGATTCTAATAGGGTAGAGAAACCTGAAAGTGTGAAAGGACGATAATGGATTCTAGTAGGGTAGAGACACCTGAAAGTGTGTAAGGACGGTAATGGATTTTGTAGGGTAGAGACACCTGAAAGTGTGTAAGGACGGTAATGGATTCTAGTAGGGTAGAGACACCTGAAAGTGTGAAAGGACGGCAATGGATTCTAGTAGGGTAGAGACACCTGAAAATGTGTAAGAACAGTAATGGATTCTAATAGGGTAAAGAAACCTGAAAGTGTGTAAGAACAGTAATGGATTCTAATAGGGTAGAGACACCTGAAAGTGTGTAAGGACGGCAATGGATTCTAGTAGGGTAGAGACACCTGAAAGTGTGTAAGAACAGTAATGGATTCTAATAGGGTAGAGACACCTGAAAGTGTGTAAGGAGGGTAATGGATTCTAGTAGGGTAGAGACACCTGAAAGTGTGTAAGGACGGTAATGGATTCTAATAGGGTAGAGAAACCTGAAAGTGTGAAAGGACGGCAATGGATTCTAGTAGGGTAGAGACACCTGAAAGTGTGGGGACGGTAATGGATTTTGTAGGGTAGAGACACCTGAAAGTGTGACAGTAATGGATTCTAGTAGGGTAGAGACACCTAAAAGTGTGTAAGAACAGTAATGGATTTTTGTAGGGTAGAGACACCTGAAAGTGTGTAAGGACGGTAATGGATTCTAGTAGGGTAGAGACACCTGAAAGTGTGAAAAGACGGCAATGGATTCTAGTAGGGTAGAGACACCTGAAAATGTGTAAGAACAGTAATGGATTCTAATAGGGTAAAGAAACCTGAAAGTGTGAAAGGACGATAATGGATTTTTGTAGGGTAGAGACACCTGAAATTGTGTAAGGACGGTAATGGATTTTTTTAGGGTAAAGACACCTGAAAGTGCGTAAGGAGGGTAATGGATTCTAGTAGGGTAGAGACACCTGAAAGTGTGTAAGGACGGTAATGGATTTTATAGGGTAGAGACACCTGAAAGTGTGTAAGGACGGTAATGGATTTTATAGGGTAGAGACACCTGAAAGCGTGTAAGGACGGTAATGGATTTTTATAGGGTAGAGACACCTGAAAGTGTGTAAGGACGGTAATGGATTTTTATAGGGTAGAGGCCCCTGAAAGTGTGTAAGGACGGTAATGGATTTTTATAGGGTAGAGACACCTGAAAGTGTGTAAGGACGGTAATGGAGTTTATTATTATTCATGATTTTGTGCTTCACTATGTCTCACTGATTTATTATACAAACCTGGATGGACGCATGTCATCTGAGCATTTGTCGATATCGCTTGGCAATCCTTCCGGTGATATAAGCGAAATGTTCTTGAAATGAAGATGTGGACTAAAATATAAAATATGACATATTATTTGCTAGCTAAGACTATTTATGTGATTTTATTGTATGGCTAGCGTCACTTCCTGTAAATGGTGGGCTTTGATTGGTGCAGAAACATTTTTCCGGTCCATTATTTTTCCGTGTTGGACTACAGTCCTATAAATACGCGTATTTCTTGACAAAAAATATTGACAAAACGTAACCAAATTTTCTAAAGCAAAAAGCAAAACATAAAAAAAACGAAACAAAAAACCATATGGGACTGTGACTCGAACGAAAAATTCTCGGAAACTGAGCTTAATCATCCTGACGACACAAGTTCAAACGATTTGCTTTCACTGACGAAAGCTAAAAGAAGTGAAAGCAAACCCGTAAAAAAAAGCGAGGGAAAAAAATATAAGACCTCGTACTTTAGTGCAGAAAAGAATTTTTCGAAAGGTTTCGAAAGTAGTCCAAGGCCAAAGGACGCTTTTGAGGCTGAGTGAACATATTATTAAAGTACGGATCGACATAAACGGTAAATAAAGTTTTTTTTCAATATTTTTATAATGAAAAAATTTGCGCTTTAAAAGGGCCGATGTGCCGCTCGTTCGTACTGAAATTGGATTGTTTTCAACAAACTGCACTTCGTCTGAATGGTAAAATTCACTATCCTTTGAATACACTTTGCTTTCTCTATGAAAATTTGAATCGCTTTCTAAAATTCAAATCACATTTGATAATTTGCATTTCACTTTGTACACAAACACATTGCAAAAAATATCAGTTTTGGACCGCAGGGAAGATATCGTAAAAGGCTGCCCGCTGCTGCAGACATTCAGGGGCCGGTTGCAAGAAGCCTGCCTGGATGGCGATGTCCATTGGATAGAAAAAATTTCAAAATTGTAAAGACTTATATCTTAGAAGCCATATTGCATTCCAGTGATTGCTCAGTTTAAATCATATATTTTTCCCTTTCATGAAGTTTTTAAACGTATGAAAAAATTGTTATCCAGTGGATAGCGCTATTCGACCTTCGTGCTACCGCCCTCAGAATTACATGCAATGCACATGTCACACACGTGACGGAGAATTGCCCTTCAACAATCAACACATTTCCACCAAGATACAAACCAGAAGCAAAATTTTTCCAGAAATGAAAGTCCAACATCCGATGCACCAACGACAACAATCCTCGCATTGATTATAACCTAGAAAGACAAAAACTACAAACGTACTACTTCGATATCACAACTAAACAATTGTGTTTCAATGAATATACCTTCGGCTCTAAAGTTAACTTTCTGTTCAAATGGTATATCGCAAAAGGTTCCTAATAGGTGAATAATTGCGTAAAAGAAAAAAAATCTCGAGAACCGACGTTGAAAATAAGAAACATCAAATATTTTAATCGCACCTGTTTCATGAGAACATTCTTAAACGGTGCATTCTTTCCAAGAACTTCTTCATCATAGATGATTTGACGCCGACCTCTGAAAAGATTATAATCAACTTCAAAACTGGAGTTGGAGGCTTTTGCACCTTCATCAACTTTTCCAAGAAGATCAGAGGATACTATTTAAGGGAAAAGTTAACCACTCCTGCTTTGTTGGTATACAACGAGAATGACGCCAATAATCTAAAAAATAACTCACAGACGCTTTTCCCACCAATCTATGATAAACTAATTTCTTCATCAGTGGCAAACTTATTTTTTCATGAATGGTAAATTTATTTCTTCATCGATGAAAGAGAAAAGTAAAATACTTCAAATAAATCAATCAGGGAAATAGAAATGCTGCATTGGAATAGTTATGAGTTGAATTTGAAAACCCACCCACTGAGTGTGATAATGCTTTGAGAATACAGGCAGAAGTTTTCGACTCAAACCAGCGAAATCCTAACTATATAAATTATGAGAAATAAAATGGAGATCTACCTGCATTGGGACTTATCTCACTCAACGATTGATGCTCCTCCATGATTATTCCCAATGGAATTCAATCCCTTTTTTATTTATACATCTAATACAAAAACATTCTTTTCCTTGGAATTCATCGCCACCGGCTTCCTTTCCCACTAACATCTATCCCCACTAACATCTATCCCCACTAACATCTTTTGCATTGGGATCTATCCCCACTAACATCCTTTCCCAATGGGATCTCTCCCCCACTAACATCCTTCCCCACTGAGATGTAACCCCACTAACGTCCTCTCCAACAAACATCTATCTTCACTAACATCCTTTCCAAATGGAATCTATTCTGCATGTTGTCTACTTTACTTACATGTATTCACGTTAGGATTCATTCCTGCTGGGTTCAAACCTTCGTTAGACTATTCATTAACACTTTAATAACACATAGAAACCAGCATAGCTACACCACTTACCTTACAGGAACAAGATGACTGAGACATGAAATCATGGTGTATTCCTTGGTACCCTGAATATATCCAAATAGCTACATTTAACTTGATCTTCACTTATCACTTGAAAAATACCTTTCTTACCGTTCTTTCCGGTCCTATGCTCTCAGGATAAAGACAATAATACAAACAGGACTTGCGTGAAAGACGCAGGGTCTCCTGAAAGAGAAGCATTACCTTTTAAAGCAACCAAATACAAACTTAATTTAATAATAAACGCGAGGTACCTTTAGGAAATGCCGAGTGTAATGTTGAAACACAGGATTGATTTTAAAATGAAAAAGACGACCATGTTCTTCGCGTTGATGGTAGTTATAGTAAATGAAATCTTCAATAGCGAAATGCGCTCGTATGAACTCAATCTTCTAAATTCACAAGATTTAATTGTTGAAGATATATCAAGGGTTTTGCAGAATAGCTAAATCACAACTTGGAAAAAGCTAATAGTTTCTACGAGGTATAAAAAAAGTATCCTTTTGGAAAAAGTTCTCACAAATAAGACGCGCGTGGAGCAGCAGAGTCCATAATTTGACTCGGAATAATCAATTTGTTTTTTGAATGACTTTTAGCTCAAGTTCCTCAAGGGAAATTAAAAGATGAAAAAGAAAAAAAAGGAATGTTATATTGAGCTCTGATGAAAGTTTTAATTACCTTATAATCAATGTCATAATAAACAAATTAACAACGCCATGAACTAATTTTTTCGGAAGTTATTATTTAAGAAATATAAGATGTTCACTGTGTATGCACATGCTTATGCAAACCAAGGAGACTTTTGGGAGAACTCGAGAGCAGATCAGTGCAAGCCCGAGACCAAAGATCGAGGCTTGCAAGGGCTCGAGAGTTGTCACAAACGTCTCCGAGGTTTGCATAAGCCAGTTCAAACACGAAAAACATCTTTTATTTCATTTATCAAATAACAATAATGCAAAAAAGACAAACATTTTAATTTTTCCTCTAAAATGTATTCATGATCGATTTGCAAACTCTCTTTCACTGATTGATTGTTTTGATTGATTTGATTGGTTGAGCTCAGATGTGCTTTGCACTAGCAAATGCAAACTCAGCTCTAGACCAATCGGCGCACGCGTTTCATTGTGTTTATTTTATAATTATTTGTACAGCTCCTATATTTTCCTCTGGCACGGTCCAATACGCGTAACTATGCAATTAAATGTAAACAAACTTCGTAAAGCAATCAGAAAAACGAAAAAAAAACAGTAACCATATACGAATGCAAGTCGAAGGAAAAATAGCTACTCGGAAAACGGTTTAATTATGCAGAAGAAACAATTTTAAAAAATTTATTTTTAATTGACGAAAACTAGAGAAGTGAAAGCCAACCTGCACAAAAGAACAAGCACGACAAAAGAAAGAAAGCTTCATATAATAAACATTTCATTAACCTCGCCTTTATGGTCTTTACTGCAAAATAATCGGACTTCTGTCGTTTTGTATAAAGCTCATCCTACGGGCTCAGTCTGAACAAAAAAAATTCGGTCCGATATTTTTCCTTAAAGACCTCGAGCTTGGTTAATAAGGGCTTTTTAAGCTCGTTAGGCAAGAACACGTGTCAGAATTCTAACGAGAAATAAAGTGACGTTAAGCTGTGTGTAAAAGTCGACTAAAATTTCAATTATTTTCTGCCTGGAAACAAATGTGCGTATAACAGCAACTGCAAACTCAAAGCGACTTCCAATATTTACCTCTTCTTGACGAATTACGGTGACTCCAATCAATAGCCCAAGGCATTCAGCTACAAAAACTTGAAGTTCTTGCCCATCCTATGAAGAATGAGATCGTTTACACAATGATGTCGGATTAGACTGCATACAGCTTTTATAGCTAATCTTAGAAAGAATATTACTGCCCAGTGAAGAATGCGTGCCACGAAAAGACGTTAAAAAAACAAACTAAAAATTTAATAATACGAAAAATTTTATCCAGAGATTTCGATTTCCGCAAGTTAAATAGATTGCAAATCTTCTATTGAAAGTTTACTGTTCTTCTTTTTGTTGTGCAAACATTATAGGAAAAAAAAATTACTACCTCATCTCTGTGAGATATATTGTACTGCTTCACGTCTCTAAAACAATTAAAAAGTATATTGAAAGTGGTCAGCATCTTAAAAACATGAAGTTTGAAGGTATACTACATTCGATAAAAAAAGATCGAAAATACTCAATTTCAAGATTCTTCTCAAATCAAATTTCAATGGTGTAACCTCATAAGAAGGGAGGAGCCAGACAGTTCATCTACTAGATTCTCAATTGCCATGACATCATTTGTCACAGCTGGTCTCACTTTGATTGATCTAAAAAAAAAGGGTAGTAGCTATTAAAGAAACAAACAACAAAACTCGGTCTCTCAGCATTAAAATTAAAACGAAGACATCTGGAAAGACATCTTCCCAAGAGAACTCAAAACATCTAGAATGATATCCTTCCCAATGAACTCAGACGTCTGAAATGATATCTTCCCCAGTGAACTCAAGACACCTGGAATGACATCCTCCGAGTGAATTTGAGACATCTGGAATGACATCTTCTCAGTGAACTCAAGACACCTGGAATGACATCCTCCGAGTGAATTTGAGACACCTGGAATGACATCTTCTCAGTGAACTCAAGACACCTGGAATGACATCCTCCGAGTGAATTTGAGACATCTGGAATGACATCTTCTCAGTGAACTCGAGACACCTGGAATGACATCCTCCCAGTGAACTTAAGACACCTGGAATGACATCTTCCCAGTGAGCTCGAGACACCTGGAATGACATCTTCCCAGTGAGCTCGAGACACCTGGAATGACATCTTCCCAGTGAACTCGAGACACCTGGAATGACATCTTCCAGGGAAATTGAGACACCTGGAATGACATCTTCCAGGGAAATTGAGACACCTGGAATGACATCTTTCCAGTGAACTCAACACACCTGTTCCCAAGACCCCAACTAACCCCGTTCTGCCAAGAAAATTTAACTAACACCGTTCTCTGCTGGCAAAAGTTAACCAATAACTTTTCTAACTTTATCTCGTATTTTAGTTGTAAAACAGTTGATTTTAGAACTAAAAGGTAATTTTGGTCATTTTTATTTTCAAAACAATTTTTAGATTTGTCAACCGGCACGACAAAGTCTCTATTTTACCACCTTAAATAACTCCAATTGTAAATACCGATTTAATCCCCAGCGATGGAAGACATAGAGCTCTTGTGATATTGTTGCACGAACTTTGGGAGAAATTCGCTAGAAAAAAAATTTATTCAATAAGTTACAAAAGTACGCAGGATAATTACGAAATCATTTACATTACCGTAAATTCCTGAATCAGTGGAAATTCATTTACAATATGAGGCATCGTGATCACGCAGTAATCTTTGTCCTAAAAAAAAATTTGAATGTTTAGAAAATTAAGGCAACAGTCAACCAAATAAAGGTACGTGTACACATGCACAGCGATGTGTCTGGCGACATAGACGCCATATTACGTTATTACGTACTTTAAAGCAAACATAAGCCAAATTAGGGAATTTCAGGGCATCGAAAGGACAATAAAAATGTGGGGAGGAGGAATTTTTTTTGTATCAAATATACAGTGCAAAATTGTGTTGATTGAAAATAGATGACACAATATGTTTAAAATTGTCTTTAAAAAAGTAAATACCATGGTGAATGGTCAAGTATTAACGTAATAGTTCTTAAAAGAACTGTTTAAGCCAGAACACTAAACTAGCAATTCTAAAAGAATTTTTTTTAAAACTAAAAGACATTATGCATTTCGGCTGACTACTCCTCAGGTGTCAAAGTCTGCTAAATGAGAGCTTCAGATTCATGTGATATTTATAATACTATCATAAGTCAAAAAGATTACGTGTTTCATTTATCTCTGTTTTAAGCGTCATCTCTCAAAGTAGAGATGACGTTGACTTTTGGTAATATTATAAATATCGCATAAGTCTTAGCAGACTTTGACACCTGAGGAGTAGTCTGCTGAAATGCATAATGTCTTTTATCTTTAAAAACAGTTCTTTTAGAATTGCTAGTCTAGTGTTCTGGCTTAAGCAGTTCTTTTAAGAACTATTACGTCAGTATTTGACCATTCACCTTAGTATTTGATCTGGGACGTATCCAGTGAACTCTATTATAACTGAAACGTTTGCTTCGCCGCAATCTATGAACCCAAAATGATCGCCGCCATTGAAGGTAGGGAGGTAAAATGCATCCCTTTGAAATTGCCGGAATTTTTGTACAAAACAGTTCTCTTTGAGCAATATTAATGGCTAGAAATCTTAAACAGTGTTTGGGCTTTATAAAACAAGTTTTAAAGACATCTGTACATGGTAAGGCAGCTTTTTAGAAGGAGCAAAAGCGAACTTTGCTTTGACACGTTAAAATATTCCCCATAACTTGAATACAAAACATACACCCCTCGTTGTTTTTTTTTTTCAAGAATGTAGAGTACATTGGTCTACCCAGATAAGATGATTTGAATCCTTAAAAAAGAAGCTGCCATGGCAAAAACGCACTTTTTCGGTAAATTTTCTGTTTCACAAGCAAAATTGGCTTTCCCAAGCGCAATACTACCGTTGTTGATACATTTAAACCGTTTAAAAGACTAAGACATTGTGCACAACAGACACTAAATTCAACTGAAACATTCAAATGAATGTAGTATGCAAATAAAATACCTTTTCAGCATTTAAATCCATCAAATAGTCGCCCCAGAGTCCAGACAAATACAAGCAAAAGTGAATGTAAATATCAATGAATTATTGAAGAAATTGTGCCACTTCTCATTTGTGACCAGTATATAGTCGTATGTCACTCGTATGTATTCTTATGTCAGTCGTATGTACTCGCATGTCAGTCGTATGTGCTTGTATGTACTCGTATGTCACTCGTATGTACTCGTATATACTCGTATGTACTCGTGTGGTGTCTTAGTCACGATCGGTCATTATAGCATTATTTGTCATGCGGTACTCCAGGTAGCTATTTATTTATAAGCATGAACTTGTTGATAAAATGCAACATAAATTTAGATGCATTTGAATAGTCCACCAGTTTTTCAGAAGTGAAAGAAGTCATGACAGAAACCAACATTTGTTCAACAATTGAATTCAAATCTCAGATCAACACATTCATACATTACAAAACGAACATGCAAAATTCTTAAAACGCAATTTTAACTTTAAAAGCAATTAAATTGTTATGAAATATGTTATATTCAGTGGATCGTGTGTATTTTGCACAGCATTTAAAGATACAAACTACCTGCTATCAGTTTTATCTTAAAATTTCGGGTTTTCGACGATAAATGACAAATTGTTTGTGGATGTAGATCGTCCAGGTTAGTACCTGAGAAGGAATGTTGATGTTAATGTTGACTGACGTTTCGACATCCTTAGCGGTAGTCATCTTCAGAGTCAAATGAGGAGTAAACGTCAGGTTAGCCGTATTCGTTATCTGGTTCTTACCTCATCGTATTGTATGTACAGGAAATGTGTGAGTGTCAATTGTGTATTGTCATCGTGAATTATTCTAAAGTAATGTGTTTTAGTTGTTCATTTGTTTGTATTATGAATAAGTAATTTGTAAGGTGCTGGTAATTGTTATGGTCTGTTCAGTTGGTTTTGTTCTAAGGGCCCCGTCCATACGTGTCCTGATTCGATTGTATTCGCAAACATTTTGTTGCGGTTAAGCTTATCGTCCACACATGTCAAGCAAAAACGCATAAGTAGCCGCAAACTTTTGAAAACGCATCGAATCCAGACGTGTGTGGACGAACTGTAATCGGAATGATTTAAGAACGCTGACGTAAATCGATCAAATATAATATCTACACAAGCATCACTATTCTTAACCTCAAAAGCAAGTGATTCTGTCGATTTTAACTGCGCTATTTTCAAGCATTGTGGCGTCAGGAGATTAAGGAAAGAGAGCGAGCACTTTTGATATGGATACTTTCAATGCCAATTGTCAGAAATGTGTCCTTGATACGACGAACTAAAATACTCCAAGCACAACCTTGAAGATTTTGTGTTAGACTTCGACGCACAAGCGTTTGTTGGGATAGATTTTTTAAGTCAAACAGTTGTTCCAGAAGAGTGGAGGGAAAGTTTTCGAATGAATCGAGTCTCTTTGTCATTTCATCATCTGTCCACACTAAAGCTTCATTCCTACTTTTTTTTTCTTTGATGACGCCGAAGCAGTAGTAATTGTCGCACATATTGACGTTTTATCGACAAATATAAACAATCACATGTGTTTTATTCCTTCTTAGGGCAACTAGTCAAAAAAATTACCTGTTCATTATTCGTAAAAGCGCATGCTCTGTAAGCTATAATTGGGTACTTGTATTGTTTTCATAGCTACGTGTGGACGCACAAAAACGCATCAAATTCGCATACGTGCGGACGCATAAAGTTTTGAATCCGGAACAAGACTAACGTAAAACTAACGTAAGACTAACGTAAGACTAACGTAAGACTAACGTAAGACTAACGTAAGACTAACGTAAGACAAACGTAAGACTAACGTAAGACTAACATAAGACTAACGTAAGACTAACGTAAGACTAACGTAAGACAAACGTAAGACTAACGTAAGACTAACGTAAGACAAACGTAAGACTAACGTAAGACTAACGTAAGACTAACGTAAGACTAACGTAAGACTAACGTAAGACAAACGTAAGACTAACGTAAGACTAACGTAAGACTAACGTAAGACTAACGTAAGACTAACGTAAGACAAACGTAAGACTAACGTAAGACTAACGTAAGACTAACGTAAGACTAACGTAAGACTAACGTAAGACAAACGTAAGACTAACGTAAGACTAACGTAAGCCGTTGTCTATAGTTAATGCTGTAAGTAATGCATTTTGCCGAGTTCTAGTAAAAGTTGTGTTTTGTCAGTAAGTGATATTCGACAATGTGATTGGTTTTCACTTTAAATGACAAATTCATATTTCAAAGCAAATGATCACTTTATATTTTATGTAACATAGCAATACATATAAAAAACATGTCTTGGTACGTTAAAAATGTATCTTAACGCATTGATAACCCAATTTTACCCAAGGCATTGAAAAAAAAATTTTAGAATTGCTTTCCACTTGCAAGCAAGCGGTTATTGCAAGCCATTCCTTCAGGAAATAAAACAGTCCAGGCGAGATACACGCGAAGCGACAAATCAGCTTCAAATTGGCTTCAGGCAAGTCAAGGCATGTTTGCATACAGAGTCAGCCTTCCAGTTGTATTAGAGTTCACTGGACTTTCCTCATATTACGTGGGTTTTTTTTTTGGATGTATCATGACAAAAATTTTTCCATGAAGAAAATACAATAAAAAATACATACTTACAGGAAAGAGCTTGAATGCGGCAGGAAGAAAATCCATGGACCTGGTAAACAGAATTTAAGTAAATCTCTATATGAAAGTGAAAAGTCTCAATCTATTTTTAAGTGAAAAATCTCAATCACTGCAATCAGCGAAATTTACAGGCTATATGAGCAAACAATCTTAATCACTGCAGTCACTTAGAGTCAGCGGGTATTCCAGTAAACAACTGTCACCAATTTCAATCAAAGTTAGCACGGTAAGTAGAGTCTCTAACTTGGCAATCAATCAGACGCAGCGGTTGTACAGAAGCTAACCATCTCTATCTACGGACAGATCCAAGATAGTGTTGTGGAGGAGATGGAATAAGACTTTCATAAATACTTATTGCCGTAGCATGACATAATGCTTCATAAAACACTAATGACAATGGCTTATGCTTAATTATTAGGTAAAGTAGTATTTCGACGGGAAACTGGCACCCCCCTTGGCATCATGGAAGTTATGCGAAAATAGTTTGCTTGATCAGCAAGAGAAAGAAAAAATGATGAGATTCATTGAAATGTAATATTAACTGGAACGCTAACAACGGGGCCGCCCATCTTTGATGCCAAAAATAAACCTTGGTTTTTCCTAGTTTTTAGAAGTTACATGATATTGTTTCAGAAAATGAACCACAATGTACATAACATTCAGTAGCCAAAATTGCCATGAAGAGTTTTACAACATAGGATTTGGTAATAACCTAAAAACTCACTTATAAATATATAATAACCTGCTTCAAAATGGTGTATACAACTAGCATTAGAGTATACAAACAGCAATTTTGTCATTCCATAATGATAGCAAGACAATGAGCTGAATATGTAACTGGAAGCCTTGCATGGAAATATTGGGACTAGTTTAATTGCTGGCTTTAAATTTTGGCGGAAAGTAGCCTTCCAGTTATGGTTAGTTCGACGTGGCAAGTTCGTGTGACGAGACTTGGTAATTTAAATTACTTTCAGTTATTTTTGGCTATTTTTTGGTATGTTTTGGTAATTTAAAATTTTAGTAATTAATTTAGTAATTTTAGAAGTTTTAATATTTCAGTAATTTTTGACTTTTGAGAATGAGATTTACTTTTAAGCTTTCGTAAATTTTTAACGTTGACGACTTTGAAGTTTTAGTGTTAAGGTTTTAATGGGTAAAAGTGGCAAGCTTTAGCAGTCTTGCCTTGTATAAATAATAGTCACAAAATGTTTTAGTATGAAAGCGCAGAAGGGCCATTTTAAAGTTGTGTAAGCACAATCAAAGATAGCAAAGATTATCTCAATATTGGGTTGGACTGGATCACTGACAGGACGTTTATAAAAGTTTAGCAGTTTTAGGGAAGGCGTTCATAAACACGAGGTGTGTATTAGAGAGGCATTTACGGTTTATGTCATCTCTATTACTTTATAATGAGCAAATTAAAACAAAACTAATATGAGTTTCGTTTTGAGCAATATGGAAAACCCACTATAATAATGACAATATTATAGTAGGTGGGTTGGAGGAGGGGGCGTCTTCTAGACACAGACCATTTTTGGTTTATAGCAGATAGTGATGTCATTGGAATTCTTGCTCTCAAGTTTAAATGGAGCGTTCATTATATACGTATTTTTCAAAAATTAATAACTTTTTTACCCCCTATTGTCTTATATTCACAGTCAGTGTCAAAAGGCTGGGAACGACTTTAAAACGGCCCACTCCGATGGAAGGTTACTTCCCGTGCCTTATGTCTATCATTTGGTAATTTTTAGTTGATTTTGGTAATTTTTCGAGCTTGGCCTAGTAATTTCCTTTCATAAAGACTGGTTACACTGCAGTGGTCTTTCACATATTTATGTTCACACGCATACAATTTAGTGGTGATTACAGACTAAAATCAAGTATGAATTTTTCAAACCTTGCCTCGTACTTCTCATCAATACAAAACAGCTCAATACAAAACACACTTGGCCAATCTATTGATTGAAAAAAAGAGATACTTGTATCTTTACAAAGAAAACTGTTATAGAAGCCATATAGTAGACATCACCTAAGTCAACTGCTTTGAGATCATTGAACGGTGCAAGATGAAAATATTCCGTTAAAAACTGTACATTCACGTTGGTACTTATGCTCATGAAGCCAACAGCGACATTATTTACCTATAAATATTTAAGGATGAGACTTAATGAGCCCAACACGAAAACACGACCGACTAGGCAGCCATCTGCTTCCCAATCCCGAAGATGGCCCATGAATGCCCCACTTTACACTTAAATAGTTAAGTTTGATAAAAATATTTCGTACAATAAAAGTTTATTTGATTCAAAAGTTTTACTATTTAAAATGGCAGTACATTTTCTAAAACAGTTTATTCATATCTCTTTTCATTCTCAAGATATTGAAGTTTTTTTAATGTCTGATTCACACAACTTTTGATGTCATTTTGCATAATGAGTTGCTGCAAAATTTCGAGACCCTTTAGTTTCAAAGCAACTATTGTTTTAAATGATCAGGCAATTGTTTATACATTAACTTTTCACAATGAAGGGAACTCTGCTGGGTTGAAGTAACATGTAAACAAATGTACCTGCTATTTCAAATTCTCATCATGCATTGTGGCGTTTACATCACATTACATGAAAAGTGATATAAAGAAACTGTTTAGAGGATACAATGTCATCTCCAAAGTTATGTTAAATGAAAATATAATATAAATAGCACAATTTTCGAGTCGTATGCCATTCAAAAATAAATAACCGATGCCATGCTAAGAAATATAAAATGTCATTATTCTTACGTCAGCGACAAGACATTTATTATCTTCATCTTCAGCTTCAATGAGATCATTCAGAAAAAAATCACCTGAAAATTAAGAAATTAAGAGTGAAATGCAGTTTCGGCAAGTGGTTTTTATAAAGGCAGAAGAAGAAGAAGAAGAAAAAGAAAAAGAAGAAAAAAAAGAAAACAAAAAAGACAAAGTATTGAAAAACAGGTCATGAAACGAGAAAGTTCTCCCTCGTTGATGGACAAATGAGATTGCCAATAACTAGTGGGAATGCAGCAACTTCTTTGTTGCATTCAGTCAGTGTGTAAGAGCAAGCTTTCAGAGAGCGGATAATGCGCTAAAACCTTATTTCAAAAACAATAACCATTACTGAAGTTGTCGTCAAGATATCTTATTAAAAATAGAAAAAAAAACGCGTGGAAAATACAGAGAAAGATTTATGAAAAAGAAAAACGAGATTTCAGAAATGAGACAACATAAAGCGAAATAAACTATATAATATATCTATCAAGACATTCGTGTTGAAAGTTATATCTCCTGTTGTCTCCAATATCGGCTTTAAATAGCTAGTTTATCGCTAAAAAACTGGAGCAAAAAGAAATATAAGACCTAGACGTTTTGCTCTGATGACGTAACAAGTAAGAAAAGATGTAAGCACGTGTTTACTTACCGTAAGAATTTATTAAAGTTTCACTTTGTTCATCGAATATTGGCATCAAATCATCGTGATCTTCGACACTAATGTAAAGTATATTAGCTAAGTAAGTTTTGTTCACGTATATAATCTACAACTCTACACACGACTGACACGATTCAATTTCATTGATAAACAATCGATATTATACATGAGTAAGCTCCCTAGACAAAAAATAGGTATATCGATCAATGGAGTATTTACACTGTCCATCATTTTCTTAAAAAATCCGTAGAGTAAAAAGAATTAGTTAATATTACTTTCATCATCTGTTCATAATCAGACATTAGAAGTAATCTACAAGCATGGCTCCCTTGACGTCACAATGAAACAAAAACGCACCTTCCCCTTAATAAATATTTCATACTCAATAAATCGATCAGTCCCTTTATCAACAAATGAATTTTTTCGTATTCAGTTCAGGGTCAATACTCATTTGACAGGAAGGGTGCAGAGTTTCAAAGGGGGGTGTATAGTTATCAAGGCCGCAAATTTGCAAGAGCCCGGGGCCACTGTAGATTTCAAGCTTACACATGAGTGAACCGTAATGAAAGTGTTATGAGCTTTATGAAAAAATTGGGTTTTTTTGTTAATGAATGCCGTTAACTAATTTATTTTGATTGTAATGTTTCAATGAAAACGCACATGGTAATGCTCAATTGCAAATGATGGTAGCATAAAATATGTAATTACCTTTGAAACAAGGAAGTCTACTTTTACATAGTCTTACTATACATTTTCCTAGCCTATAATATTGTTATATTATTCGTCTACAGAGCGTAATACCATCAAAGAATTTTTTATGGGGTGGGGGTTCGCACTCAGGGTTCGTAACCAGAAATTTACACAACAAAAAATCAGCCCCTGATTTAGTTGTATTACCTAGCTGGTCTCATGTGTAATTTTGGAGCGTGTTCAAAACGTTTCGCAACATGAAATTCGCCAATAGGTCGCCCTTTCTTCACATCATCGTTAAAATGAACTTCATGAAACAGACTCAGCAATACTCGTTCTATAAAACAAATTACACTATAATATATGAGTGTACAACACTTCAACGAATGAAGTAGCAGAAAAAAGAAACAGAAGACAGTACTTCCATCTGAGAAAAAAGAAACAGAAGACAGTACGTTTCAAGTTGATATATACAGTTCAAAACTAAGCATCAAGTACTTTCTGCATTTAATTTGGAAAAGATGTAAATTCTCATACAAAATTAAATACAATGGTTTTTCTACCTGAAAAGTCTTTCACTGGAATATTTGTCTAAATATAATTCATACAAGAAGGATTGCAAAAATCGATGCCGAAATTTTAGTTTATTCCAACTTTTTCCTGTAGTGAAATTGCACGGATCTTTCGAAAATTGCAGCAGATATTACATCAAAAAGAGTAAGAAGAAAAACTGAAGACAACCTGCCACTTTATCTGAGTGAGCAGAAAATGAGATGTTTGAGGGAAGAAACTCTTCTGTTAAATGATCTGAAGATGACTACCGCTAAGGTTGTCTAAATGTCAGTTAACAGCAACAAAAACAGTCCTACTCAGGACTATACCAACCTGGACGATATACATTTACAAACATGTAACGATACTCCCGGGTTCAAACCATTTACTTAATTTTATTTTTGTCTATATACATACAAATTTAAAAAAATCAAGAACCAAGGAGTCGTTGTCTCCACATCCCTTTACTTTCCTGAAACATGCAAGACATAATGTACTACGAACTTAAAGACTTCTTTTCAATAACTATATAAAGTTTGGTTATAGAGGACAGTAAGCCCATGGCGTAGCCATCGTTTAATTTTTTGTCAGGTTATAAGAAACATTTTGCTCCATTCAATTCTCATTATTTATTTCTTTAGAAATCTTTTATTGTTAGTGAGTGAACAAAGAAAATTTTACATACCAGAAATAAAAAATAGGCTGCCTACGCTACTTAAGACATTAAACTAAATATATAACTGGAAGGCTACCTTAATATAAACATGCCTGTACTAGTATGAGGCCGAATTCTACCCCAGACACGCGTGTTGGGGATCATATCTCGCATTCTAGCTTATCGTTGTAAATGAACTTTATTGGGCCGGGCGTGGAAAGACTGGGACTAAATGAATTGCTGGCTTCAAACTTTGGCGGGCAGTAGTCATCCAGTTATAATGCTATAATCAGTTCAGTGAGTTAAAATGATATGAGTTAACGAAGACCATTGAACTAAAATACATGGAACGCTAACTGAAGCAAATAAAGGAAGCTAAATCTTACACCCAGACACGCGTGCGTGTAGTGTTTCGAGATTCTCTCTCGCGGAGTGAAATATGATTGACTACACACGCGTGTCTGGGTGTAATCTCGGGTGTCTGGGTGTAAAATTTGGCTTTAAAAATTTACTAGACTTTTCTATTACAGGCACAGAATAGACATCTGACAGAAGGCCCACTTGATTAAAATCGTGGCGTATTTTTTCACTACGCATGCGTGACTTCCCAGCAAAAGACTTTCACAAAATCAATATGGAATAGTACTACACGAGAATGTTATTTTACTAATAATTAGCAAAACTTTGCCGAAATTTTTACAAAGAATTATTATCTTGGGAAGACGATAAGGTTCCAAGCTTTTGTATTGCAAAACGATATATTTGTAAAAAAAACTATATTTTCTATTTCGATCTAGCGGAAGTATTTTGCTGGAAGGCGTGTCTTTGTTAGAATTTGCTTCAGAAAAGAGGAGGACCCGAACATCAAAGGTTCCGATACGAGTGGGTCTTCTGTTAAGATCTCTATTCTGTGTTACAGGTAGCGTTCCATGTGTTAATATATCTAGTCTGTGTTACAGGTAGGGTTCCATGTGTTAAGATATCTATTCTGTGTTACAGGTAGCGTTCCATGTGTTAAGATATCTATTCTGTGTTACAGGTAGCGTTCCATGTGTTAAGATATCTATTCTGTGTTACAGGTAGCGTTCCATGTATTAAGATATCTATTCTGTGTTACAGGTAGCGTTCCATGTGTTAAGATATCTATTCTGTGTTACAGGTAGCGTTCCATGTGTTAATATATCTATTCTGTGTTACAGGTAGCGTTCCATGTGTTAAGATATCTATTCTGTGTTACAGGTAGCGTTCCATGTATTAAGATATCTATTCTGTGTTACAGGTAGCATTCCATGTGTTAAGATATCTATTCTGTGTTACAGGTAGCGTTCCATGTGTTAAGATATCTATTCTGTGTTACAGGTAGCGTTCCATGTGTTAAGATATCTATTCTGTGTTACAGGTAGCGTTCCATGTGTTAAGATATCTATTCTGTGTTACAGGTAGCGTTCCATGTGTTAAGATATCTATTCTGTGTTACAGGTAGCGTTCCATGTATTTTAGTTTAACGACGAAGACGGAAGACACAAAATTTTTAATCATGAAAATGCTTCCATACCTTTGTTTTTGTCAGCTGGTGGAATAACTAGGAAGATATATTCAATGTAAGGTGCTGTATTGAACACGGTTCTATAAATTAAACATTTAGTACACAACTACAAGGTTTATCATATTTCTCATTACATTTATGCTACCCAACCTGAGAATTTCCGATGCACATCCAGAAACATAGTCAGCTTTGGATGCAAAAAAGTTCAAAAACAAGGTGTTAAGAGCCTGGAACATAAAAAACAGCAAGGAATTGGGGTTACATATAGTGTAATGTTTAATATTTAAGAAATAGAAAACATTTTTCGTGTTTCTATGGAGTTGTAAATAATTTAAGAAATTACAGATGTTCTTCGTGTTTGTCAGGCTAATGGTAAGACCATACAAACGTGGGACTCACGCGAGATAGAGCGCGTGACAAACATTGCATATGAATGAAAGAATATATTTGCTATTTAAATCGATTGCATAAAAAGTCTAAAACAGAATTCTGGGCAGCCTATGGGAATACATGCTTTTAATTGACGTTGCTTCCAACTTCATATGCCTATAAATATATTGCCCAAGACAAACAGATTTATTGCTTTATATATGTGTGTTTGAATTTAATTTCTGTTTTCATTTCAGACAATATACAATCAGATATGGTATGACAGTGAAGAACTCACAGTATTCTTAATGAGTGCCATCCTGTCATTGGCAGAGAATGCCATGAATGTTTGAGAATGGAAAAGATAATTACATAATAAAACAATAAAATGTGTGAGTCTATAGCTGTGTATGCATGCATTAGCCTGTGCAAACTGATCTGAGCTCAATTAATTAAATCAAGAGAATTTGCAAATGAATCATGAATTTATTATAGAAGAAAAATTGAAATGATTTTTTCAAATTTGTTTGTTTCACATCATTGTGATTTTATAAATGTCACTAAGACCTTTTTCGTGATTCCACTAGTTTATGCAAACCTCAAAGATGCTTGTGAGAACTCTCGAGCGAGCAGGTGCAAACCTTGACCTTCAGGTCTCAGCATTGCACTGATATTGGGTTTTGCACTGATCTGCTCTTGAGTTCTTCCAAAGGTCTCCTTGGTAGAGAAAGCAAATATTACAGTATTTAATAATCAAACATCACTGTCAAATGCAGGAATGAGTTTCGAGAGGAGGGATGTGGAGAGGTGCTTCTAGCCTAGGATGAAGCGGGTACAGAAGTGTCACCAATTTCCTACAAATTAACTGACATCACAAACCATCAAACACAGGAAATTGTCCTTCATGCTTGACAGAGCACACTTTTGAAATCTCACAATCTTTATAAAAAGATTTTAACGGAATTTAACAAAAAAGATTTGACATGCTGAGGCAACAGGTAGCACCAAAATTTAATCCAAACTAGAGCACCTTTCCCCTAAAATAACCATGATTTATCCATCCCGATAAAATGGAAGAGAAAGGATGCCCAGCCTTCTTGGAAAAAAGTTTGCTGAAACTAAGTAGAAGATAAAAGCTGTTGAGATACCCAAGAACATAATACAATTAGCTGGGAAAACTTACAGTTGGGTAAAGTTTATCAACAGTCTTCTGAAGTAAATCTTCCCAGTTAGCTTCGTCAACATTAAAATTGGGATAGTCAAAGAATGCTGCATTTGCAAAAACTTCATCTTCTTGGCTAACTAAAGTCACTGCCAGATTGGCTTTCTCGCTATGAAATTAAAAAATAATGCCACTTTTATAGAGTTCGATGAAGCATGCACGAATAAAAACTACAATACAATAAAATGAATGTAGTCATTTATTGAAAGAAGAACAAACTTACATTACACGGACAATGTCGACCCGTCCAAACAACTCTATCGTTTCTTTATTTATCAACTTCTCAATGGCTGGGGCATCAATAGATTCCGTGCGGCGGCCACTTAGAATAACCTCCTGACTGCTCGCCATGATTTATAGAATGCTATAGTTTGATATACAGTCGTACACAAAATTTCACGAAAATATAATTTCAAAACGCACTTCCATTGCGATAAGTACAAAATATAAAAAAATCTTTGTCACAATTTTGGTTGCTAGGCAACTAATGCTTTTTTCTGACCTTTCATATTTTTCAGTTTAATTGGAGTGGGAACATCGAAAAACTTCTCGTTTTTGGTTTCCATTAGCTCATTTGTTTGGACCAGTTGGTGAACACATCATTGACTAATATCCTTATGTTTACTTTGAGTTTCATTTAATTTTTTTGTTTTATAGAAGGAAAAAGGCATGATTCTGCTATGTTAGCCTCATCAGGGCTACTGCAGGATCTACAATTATATGCCTTTTAAAATGATAAACCCATGTGCTTGTATGGTGATCCAGCCTACCCATTACGTATGCACCTACAAGCACCATAAACAAACAGGCAACTTGCAGTCCACATGCAAGAATTTAACAAATCATTGAGTGCTGTAAAGATATCAGTTGAGTGGATTTTTGGAGACATAATGAACTATTTTAAGTTTCTTGATTTTAAAAAGATCTAAAAATCAGCCTTAGTTGTGTTGGAAAAATGTATATAGTGGCTTCATTGCTTAGAAATGCTTTGACCTGCTTGCACTCAAATACAATCAGTAAATTTTTTCAACATGAACCACCTTTACTTCAAATGTACTTTTACTAAATTTTTAAAAGCTGTTATTTAAAAAAATTTTCAAAAGCTTCATCATGTGATTATAAAGCCTATCAACAATAAATAAATAACTATTTAAAGAAAACATATTGTGTACAAGTTAGAGACATTGTTATCTCATTTCTCAACCAATTTAGCCAAAAGGGAAATCAAAGCTTGCCCTTGTTGTTGTTGTTGTTGTACCAAAAGCAATTGATTTTGTTGCATTTGTTGGTTCTGCTGTCTTTGCAATTCCATAAAACTCTCAAATTGCTTGTTTTGCTTTTCCATCAGTTGCTCCCTGCTTTCTTTTTCTGCTGCTATTTGTTGCCTTCGCAATTCCAATCCTTCTCTTTCCAAAAGCAAACTTTCTTCTTTTACTTTTCTCTCTTTCTCAGCCTTCTCCTTTAGAAAAACTAAGGTTGAATCCCCCCCTCTTTTTACTTTTTTCTTAACCAGACCCTCGTCATTTTCTTTTCTCTGCTTGGTTTCTACTAGATGCTCCATGGCTCTTTTTCACATTTCTTCTGCAGCTAGTTTCTCAGCATCAGTTTTCTTCCTTTCAGCAGCACAGGCTTCAGCAGCCACAACATCATTTGCCTCCTCTCTAGCATTAATTTCCTCTAGCAAGTCATCCAGCTCATCATGTTCTGGAGAAATTCCACTTGCAGTTCTTTCTTCTCTCTCCTTTTTACGGTACATGGCTATCAATTTCCGCATGGGATCTCTAACTGATCGCTGATTTACTCGAAAGCATAGATGGTCATGAAGTTCCAACTTTCTGGCAATGCTCTCCCACAACTTTCCCCTTCCGATAGATTTCTTCCTTATCTCAAAGATTTGTGACACCAAGTAGTATAGAGACTACCAGTTCTGGCGCACCCCCGGTTTGGGAGGCCGCGTTCATAAATCCGGGCGCCCCAGGGGTCTTTGCGTACATACGTCCGGGTAGCAATGCCCAAATTCTGGCGCACCCCTGGACTGGGAGGCTGCGTACATAAATCCGGGCGACCCACCCCCAGTTCTGGCGCACCTCCCGGAAAGTAGCCCGCATACATAAGTCCGGGACAAAAAATCGCAAAAGATAGAGCAAAGGCCAAACCCAGGGCAAAGGCAGGAGCCAAAAAGACGGGCGGCCCACCCCCAGCGCTCGCGCGGCCGGCCGTCGGGGGTCTATTAGTTAGTACTCGTCGAGCGGGTTCCCCTCGAGGACCCAGTCCAACACGCGGAGGTGGGCATCTACTCGCTCCCTAGCAAGCTCAACTTGCCGTTGCAGTTCCTCGGGAGCAGCCTGGAGGAAGCGGTGAGGCCACCCCCTACATCTCATCAGCTCCTCAACTAGCTTTTCTCGGTGCCCGGGCGACTCGACATGCTTACATAGCCATTCCCCATCCCCGCCGCTGACAGCATCGTTGAATTTCATAGCTCCTGTTTGACATGCCAAACACTCCATACCAGCGACGGCTATTTCATACACACCATTTTATTCAATACTGGTTTTGCCTCGCAAACAACAGGCTGTAATTCAAAGAGATGCTCACCGCAATGATTTATTTATATGATCATAGCTCCTGAAAAACGCTGAGAAAAATCTCCGTAAACAAAAAACTCCATAACATCATTGTGCACGCGGTGAGGCAATATTCGAGCAGTTTCTACGACAACTTGGGTCTGTAGTCCCCGGCGTGGGTGGGTGACGAAAACTGTCATACCAAGATGACACAATCGGGGGGTGTAACACAGTCAATGGCGCACAAAAATTATATTTAGCGTGAATCGCCATCCGCCACTTGACGCTGGATTTTTTTCAGAACGTCCATGCGCCCGAGCTGAATGCCCTCCTCACGCCCGCTCGCACGTGCAGCGTCCAGCTGTGCTTCTATCTCTCGCGTCTGTTCGCGGAGAGCTCTCTTTGTCTGGCTTCAAATGTCGTCTTTCAACGAAGCGAAGCGCTCTTATTCCTCCAAAACTAGCTGGTACTCGCTTTCGCTGCAGTTGCCATCTCGAAGCGTTCCGCTAGTGATCAACGAGATTGTTCCGAGCACGGTCTCTGCGGACGTCCGAATGCGATCGTGCTTTTTAGCTTTATTGTTCAATCTGGGGCTCACGATCCGACCAGCAATAGTGGCCGCGCCGCAAACAGCTGCTAGGCCTTCGAGCGCGATCCCGACAGGACTTAAGACGACGGTACTGAGTACGGCCACGCCAAACTTGTTGTTGACGATTTCAACCTAGAAATGGCCCTCGATTTTGCGCGATTCGCTGCTCTCTTGCCCGTGCTCTTTGCAGCATCCAGGAGCATGCTCTTGAATTTATCCAAACCGCTATTCTTCGCTCGCCCTGTGTTCTTCCGTCGTGTGCCTGCTGTTCTAGGCGCTGCGCGCTTCAACACCCCCGTCTTCCGTCTTGTTGTCGATTTTGACGCTGCGCGTGTTCTTCGAACTGTTCCCGTCGTCTTGCGAGGCTTTCCGGCCCTCGATCTTTTTGCACTGCCCGTCATCCGCTTGCGGGATGGCACATATTCCACCCGGTAGTCGTCAGAGTGGTGAGACATGTTGCCGTTTAGAATACCCGCACCGAAGATACTGTCAACGACGTTGTCTCTGACGTTGTGCGAGCTGAGCGCACCGAGGGCGAAGGACGACACTCCTGCTGAGGCCTTTCTCTTTCGACATCGTGTACATATACTGATCGAGGCACAGAAGGTTCACTCTGATTGACGTGGTGGTGTCGGAGGGGAGCGCAATAGGACTGTCCGTCACTGCCGTGAACTGATAATCGATTGTGAGATTGCCTTACGCTTTTGCGTTGTCTGTGACAGGGTCCAACAAATCCTGTCTGGTGAAGCCGTGAAAGCAACGCTCACAGAAGTGCAACCATCCTTCGATTCCCGGTTGAGAAGGAAGTTCAAGTCCTTGATCCAAGTGTAGTGGTGTTTCTCGGGATTTTTCGAATCCGAGACGAGGAAGAGATTCACAGTCTTGCAAGCTCCCTCTACTTTGCTCAGACGGAAAGGAACGACGCCGATTTCCCAACCGTACACGTTGATTGATTAGATTGATTTGATTGATTAAAGGTTTTTATTATTCATCTTCATACTTACCCGGCCGTTGCGGGTCTTTAGCTGCGGGAAACAGCGCAGATCTTAGAGACCAGCGGAGGCAGTCGTCGCCTTTGTTTTTCACGTTGACGATTTCCTTCCTATTCCTGACGGCGGTGTGGAGAGGAAGGTATGAGCCTCCGCGTAAAGGCTGGTAGTGAGCGATGTCAAGCCAGAGTGCTTTGACACGATCCACTATCCACACAGACCCTTCCCGAGTAAACTTTTCCAATCTCTCCAGGATTGTTCGGAAGGCTTCATGTAGGGCTTGCGGAATTTCATGCGCCTGTAGCAGCGTGATCTGCTTTGTCCGGAACACTGGTGCTTGAAGCACTTGAGTACCATTTGCTTCATCCTTCCGAAGCTCAACCTCTACAGCCAACTGGAACTTAACTCCTCGTAGAGCTAATAGCTCCTCGACGAGTTTGCGTTCGATGTGGGGCTGGGCACTTTTGAGGAAAGCCATCAAGTCGCGTTCGGAGGGGTGTTCCTTCGGCACCTGCATTTTCCAGGATCTCAGATGATAGCTTAAAGCCTTCGTTTCATCCCACTTAATTTCCATGGGTGGTTGGGGAGGAGCCCTTGTGGGACGTCGTGGTTTGCACCTCAATGGCATTTCAGCCAGAAGCTCGTCGATGTATGCGTCCTTTTTATCATCGGTAGACTTGGCGGGCCAGCGCTTGCGTGGTTTTGGGATAGGTGGAGTGACATTCTGGCGCTCTCTTGGCGTGGGTGTTGGGGGATGTCGTGGTTTGCGCCTCAATGGCATTTCAGCAGGAAGCTCATCGATGTACGCGTCCATTTCATCATCGGTAGACTTGGCGGGCCTGCGCTTGCGCGGTTTGGGGGATAGGCGGAGTGGCATTCTGGCGCTTTCTTGGCGTGGGTGTTGGGGCAGCGGGCGGTTGAAGAGCCTCAAGAGAGTCGTTCAGCGCATGTCCGCTGATTACACCTTGGTCATGTAGTTGCAGAAGTTTGTTGACAGTATCCATATCAGTGAATATAACCTATCGTACGCTCTTCTCTAATGGATGTAGCCTAGCATACAATGAAATTCAGTGAATATAACCTACCATACGCCCTTCTTTAAATGGAAATTCCCGGCATCCACCTCGCCGAGGACCAGGCTAAACTGCCTTCGTGCTCGGGCCTCTTTTCTACGAAGGCGAGCTTTTCCGGCTTGCTGGCCACAATCTGCGCATCGTTGCGCCTCTGCCTGCGTGCTGATACCACAACCCCGACATGGGACCGGCACCGGCGAGCCACGCTGGATTTGTTGCAGATGCACTGTTGCAGATCAACCGTCGACTTTCAGAACGCGTGCCTTTGTTTTCATGTATTCCAAATAAGGTATGGCACGTTCGATTAAGGCCCGTTCACTCGATCCGATTTGTCGGATCCGATTTTGTTGGATCCTAAAAACGGATCGTGTGAGCACAAATAAAGTTAGTCTCCGACAGTCGGATCCGTCAATCTAAGAGGATAGAAACCGAACTTGTTCTATTCTCATCTGACCAACAAGATCAGAGGAAGCCGACAAGCCAAATTATATATATTTGAAAAAGACTTGGAAATAAGAAGAAAAGTACGCAAATATATCGTTAAACTACTGGACAAACAAATGGCTGCTCTCAAGATTATAAATATCTAAACGTATCTAAATATCAACAAAACTATCTGACCGTCTGAACAAGCAATCAAAAGACGGAACCGAAACAATGGGATCTGACAAATCGGAACGTGCAAACCGGCCTTCAAATAGAAAGAAAACTCTAAACATGGCGAAATAAAACTTGCCAACGCAAAGCTAAAAGTAAAGAGACACGCATGTAAAATTTCTTTGTCTATCATTCAAATCGCCCAATCATAACTTATGTATGAAACCACTTAGAATGCTGTACACGAAGGTGGTTCCAATCGCTGTGACTACGGTCTGAACCGTGCAATTTTTTCCAGATAAGGGGTCGGGGCAGCACTCCCCCCCCTTGCGATAGCAACTTCTAGTTTATTTACATAAGTTCTAACAGCACATGAATAGAAAATCGATGCTATAGTACGCTTATTTTTCTGCATTGAATTCCTAAAAACGTTAATGAATGCTTGAGAATATTCAAATTTCTTTATTGAATAAACTTTTCGTTCTATTGTCTAATTGTCACAAATCAACGCATTTACGTTTTATTGAACGGTCTTTGACCCCAATGATGACGTCTTTTCCTATACTGACTTCAATAAGGTGTAAAAACGGCACTCGTACCATATTTTAGCCGTGCCGTGACATTTTTTGGATAGTTTAAATGAGGTTTTTGTTTCTGCTTTGATAGTTTGTTTTATTTTTGCCTGAGGTTTTTGTTTTTGCCGTGACCCCCCTGGGCCACCGTAGAGCCCAATGTGTGTGGACTAAAAGTAATCTAAGAAAGCATAACTCCCGTGTTTCCGTCCCCCTCCCCCAATTTCAAATAAAAATTTTAATGTGGTTAGGGTCCATCCGTTATGAATGTTCGAATCCAGAGGGTAAGTCTATGTGTCTTTTTTAGCTTTATTGTGTATGCTGGCATTGCGCTATTCTTCTTTGAGCTTGTAACAAAAAAATCGAATAACTAGCATAAAATTCCAATTGTCTTTTTTACATTACATTATCTCTTTTAAGTATCCCACTACGTTTTGTGCTCATATGAACTACAATGTATATCTGTATCCTCACTCATACTTAAACTAATCCTATTCATCACACAATAAATTCAATGTAGTTTAACTTTTGTAGCTACATTCCTAATATGTAAATCTTTGTATGAAAGCACATCTTGACCATTTTAATTATTTGATGTTTTGAATATGTCTTGTGTAAAGATGAAACGTTACTTTGAATAAATTGTTGTTTCTTACTCAAAGGCTATACCTGAAATTTTATGTTGGGCAGTTGTTTTTTAATGCGAAATTTGCGAATCCATTTCCCGCCTGGCAAGTCTCTTGCTATCCTTCTTTGAACTTTGTTTGGAATCAAAATGTATGATAGTTTGTTTCGACGTACATTGCTGGTATTTATTGCGTTTCTTCTGATCAAATTGCACTTTTGTGCTTTGTCATTTACGATGTGAACGCTATAAAAGTACTATCTTGGTATATTTATCAGGAATGTCTATTGCTTTTTTGATAAGTGAATTCATGTTCGAATTTAATGTTGGGCTTATGTGTAAATGTAATACTCCTTAAGTTCTTGTTGCGTATTAAATTATCCAATTAACTACAAGAACGTAGGAAGATCAATATTTGGGAGCTCATATTCATATATGCATGCTTTAATCCATTGAAAACAGGAGACTTGAAAATCGTGTGTTAATTCCATCAATCAATCAATCAATCAATCAATCAATCAATCAATCAATCAATCAATCAATCAATCAATCAATCAATCAATCAATCAATCAATCAATCAATCAATCAATCAATCAATAAACAAATCAACAAATCAATCATTCAATCAATCAATCAATAAATCAATCAATCAAATATAATTTAACACCCCCAATTTTCTATCGTCCTGCTTCCCTGATTTGGTTTTCTACAGTAAATAAAATTTGAAAGAACTGCTAAACGAAAACTTCCATAATTTAAGTACTTTGAATTTTTTACCATGAAAATTGATCGTTTTACAAAAATAGATGAATTAGCTACATACAATAAAACGAAAAATATTTACACGCATTATTAAACTTGACATTTTAGAAAATAAATTCGTTCCCTTTAATACTTTACATCTGTCTTTCCCACGCGCAATTAGGTTGAGCTAATCTTAAAAGGTTTTTCAGATTACTTTTCATAGGAATTGAGATGGTATGCTGGATATGATATTTTAGTTATAGAAAATCATGTCGCATCTATGTATGATTCAGCAGTTAACTATAAACCAGTTATTAACAAATTATGCAAAGCCAAACATAGACATGAGCGAATTAGCATACGCCATTGGTTTCACATCAGGGTGAGGCTAAAAACAGAATACCAGTGGATGTGTAACAATGATCTAGAATTCAATCTACCACACAATTTGCTCATCATTAGAACATAGTGGTCATTCAATTACACGCTTTGACTTATCAATAGCGCTGTAAAATATTCATTAACAAGAAAGACTTGTTGACAATCAATACCATTTATTTAACCCGCATAACAATTGGGAATATTCAAGTAGCAATTACGTAGCAATAAAATTAAAGGATGGATCATTAAGATAAAGCAACATTTAAATAAACTTAAACATACTTTGTATGAAAGAGAAGTGCGATGTTGCAGTTGCAACAGACTATCTGCGATAGACTATTTCTGTAAAGGCAGACATCTTTCGTACAAAGTATATAAATAAATTAAAGTCAATGGTTTGAACCCTGGAGTATCGTTACATGTTTGTAAATGTAGATCCTACAGGTTGGTATAGTCCTGAGAAGGACTGTTTTTGTTGTTGTTGACTGACGTTTCGACAACCTTAGCGGTAATCCTCTTTTGACTCTGAAGATGACTACCGCTAAGGTTGAAATATTTGCTTTATCTTAATATTCCCTTCTTCGATTTTATTGAATGCACGTTACTGCTACTTGAATATTCCCTAATGTTATGCTACATGTTTCCCTACTATTGATTTTTGACTAGTGCTCTTGATTGTTCCTTCGTGTTCATGAATATTGTACAGCGCTTTGATGAATCGAAGCGTGTAATTGATAGTCATATATGCGCTAATGATGAGCAAATGGTGAAGATACATGAATCCGCTGGAATTAAATAGTTACGAGTGAGTTAGGTTGCCATATAGAAAGGTGGTTAAACTGATAAATAAAATCTGCTTCTTCAGCGATGTTATACTCTTCCTGAGTTAATATCATATATGATTTGTTTTTGAAATGTCTGATTGGATTGTTTTCTTAAACTTTTCTTTCAACTTTTAACCAATATTTTTTATTAAGAGTTTAGCTTCTTGCCACCTTTCAAAATGACGTCCTTGCCTCACCTTCTTCACTTGTAGTAAGAGATCTAGGGGACAGGCACGAAGCCAGAACGATAATTGGGGAGGGAGGCTCAAATTCATGTATGAATGATATGCCGTATTAGTTTCTTTTGAAATTTAATGTTTTTTTACGGATTATAAAATAAATATATGAATATGCCCTCACCCCAAATTATCGTTCTGTCTACGTGCCTGCTAAGGGATTGGGTTTTAAATCATTGATATTAAGAAATGACAGGCGACAGGAAGATGTATAGAATGAAAAATAGAAAATAAATAGTGGAATACGTACCACAGCATTATAGGTGGTAAATTGAGGTTTCAGATCACTACCCATGGTTATAAATGCTCCTTTATTACCCATCTGATCGCTAAAAATGAATTGAAAAATTACGATTCTTATATTAGCCACGCGGAATTGCAATTGCAGGGTGTCTCCCCCCAAAAACAGAACCTGCACAAATAATTATGCGTGCATTAAAATTAAATCTGCACGGTTAAGTTACACGCTTGTCCATGTTCGTTGCAATTCATGGAAAATATGATTGCGTTTTTGTGGCTGTGTTAATGACTGATGACTCAGTTAGTGTCACTTTGAATTTATAAAGCTTTTGCAAAATACATTTGGGACGAAAATAAGTGCATGACAGTATTTTACTTGTTTTGCTTTAACTATGACCTTTTAAAACTTTACAAACCCTATGAAATCCCAGAGGTGCAGAACCAATGATTTAGAACCCAATCCTTAGATTTCTAACTACCGTGACAAGTTCAGGAAAGGACGCCATCTTGAAATGTGGCAAAAAGCAAAAAGCAAAATTAAAAATAAGTTAAAAGAAGGTTTAAAAACCCAATTTAATCAAACATTTGAAAAATTAAACCTAGACTACTAACTTTGCAACAGTATATGAACTCAGGATTGCCACCTTTCAAGATGGCGGCTTGTCTCACTCGTAACTATAGAGTTTTTGAGGAGTCAGATATCTAGTAGATTGGGTTCTAGGTCGTTGTCCAGAGCTGTTAAGCTCATTAAACAGGTACAAATGCTAATTACATTATTGTGCATAATAATTTTAGCGGGTACATAATTTATACGGGTAACGGTTTTTATGAGACACCTTGTTCTTCATAAGCCTGAAACTAACAACTAAGGAAATTATAAGGACTATCTTACACACTCAGACAGGCACATAAATGAAAACAGAGACGTTTCAAATCATTTGTAAAATAATTTCCAATGTCTTTAAAAATATCGCGAGCTACATAAATGGAAGCAATGAGTCTACGATCATTCATTTATGCAGAATAATTGGTAACATAGGGCACCGAGTGATAATATAGGGCACCGAATGGTAACGAGAATTACTGAGTGGTACTAAAGGAACACGCTTGTCTGAGAATTTTCACTAAAGTAATGCAAAAAATACAAACATTTAAATCTGTCTTCGTCAACAAGGAACAACTTGTATGACGACTAAGCGCGTAATTTACTTCTTTGTTATGTGTTGCAATAGGTCATATTTTACCAGTAATTGGGAGCAGAGAAAACAGTGATGCATTTACCACCATGTGCCACCTCATATCCATCAGGTTTCACCTCATGACTTCGGATAATGTAATCTAGAAGAACAAGACAAGGTTTGTCAAGGCATAAATACCCCTAAAACAAATAGAATTAAAAATACAAACACAAATACCATTCAAGTTACCTAAATTATTGTGAGAACAGAATTTCTCAGTAACATCTGGTCCAAATTGAATAGCAACACCTCTCTTACTAGGAGATCTACCATCCTAAGAAAACAAGCATGACCCTAAGTACTAAAAAAATAGTCATGCATAATACAGGATCTTACTTGCGCCTGTGGATCTGACCAGAGTAACTCACACATTAAGCCTTATGAAAGAGGATTACACAATTAATGATATGTATTAATGCCATGTACAGACCATATCACCATGTAGGGTCATGCTCCTAAGTACGGTCTAAATTACCAAGTACAGTCTACAAGTCAGCATATAATGCCCGTATCACTACGTACAGATGATGTCTCCATGGGCAGCTAATTTCACCATGGGAAGTCAAAGTCACCATGGAAAGCCAATGTCACCAAGGTAAGTCAACATACCATGGACAGTCATTGTCCCCATGAACAGTCATTGTCACCGTAGGAAGTCAATGTCATCCGGAGCAGTCAATACCACCGTAGGAAGTCAATGTCACCAATGACAGAATATGTCATCATATACAGTCAGGTCATCATGTATATATTAATTTTTTAAGGTCAATGTGACAAACATGTACAGACATTGTGACCATCGTGACGCAGTAAAAACACTGAGCAACATGCTGCTGTTAGTTCCCATTATACAGTGATCATGTGCAGTCAATGTCACCTTGTACATTCATCAAAAGAATTGTTATTTGCAAAAATTTTCCATTACACAGTAATGCCTCATGGAATTTCGGTCACTAGCTATGCTTTGGGGGAACGTACATAGTCATGCCTCATGGAATTACAATCACCTGCTTTGCTTTGGGGGAATGTACATAGACATACCTCATGGAATTACAGTCACCTGCTTTGCTTTGGGTGGATGTACATAGTCATGCCTCATGGAATTACAGTCACCTGCTTTGCTTTGGGGAATGTACATAGTCATGCCTCATGGAATTACAGTCACCTGCTTTGCTCTGGGGGAATGTACATAGTCATACCTCATGGAATTTCAGTCACCTGCTTTGCTTTAAGAGAACGTACATAGTCATACCTCATGGAATTTCAGTCACCTGCTTTGCTCTGCGGGAATGTACATAGTCATACCTCATGGGATTTCAGTCACGTGCTTTGCTTCGGGGGAATGTACATAGTCATGCCACATGGAACTATAGTCACCTGCCTTGCTCTGGGGGTTGTCTATTTCGATCAATTTTTCTTATTTCCTCAAGAGTTACATCATCACGAGAAAATAATCCACCGTGCATTACCTGAGAATATAAGAACATATCATGTTGAAAATAACGATGTAAGCGCTCATCCTAACGTAAGGCATGTATCCACGATAGACATGTAGGGAAGTATCCGTGTCTGGATTAGATTTCGTTGGCTAGTTATTGCCGTGCCATTCCAGACTCTTCTTGTTCAGTTTAATTATCTTTTTTGTTTGGGAGGATTTTTGAACTGTTCTTCATTCAAAACATATCTCAACACATATCATCGACTTTTGTTTAAATGTTTGGTTTATTTCATCATTTGCTAAGTAGACACTAAAGGAAACTCAATTAACGCTTTGACTTGTCAATAGCGCAGTAGAATATTCATTAACACAAAGAAACAATCAATAGCGTTGATATATATCGCATAACAATCGGAAATATTTACGTAGCATTAATGTGCATTCAATAAAATCAAAGGAGAGATCGCTTAAATAAAGCAGACATTCAAATAACCTTAAACGTACTTTGTATGACAGAGGAGAGCGGTGTTGCAGTTGCGTAGGCACAGACTATTTCTGTTGGGGCAGATATCTTTCGTACAAAGTACATACATGTTTATTTGAATATCTGTTTTCTCTCAATGATTTTTCCTTTAATTTTATTGAATGCCAGTTAATGCTACTAGAATATTCCCGTTTGTTTTGCGGCATAAATCAATGCCATTGATTTTCGACAACTGCTCTTGATTGTTCCTTCGCGTTAATGAATATTCTACATCGCTATTGATAAGTCATAGAGTGTAATTGAATGTCCAATGTGGTCTAATGATGAGCAAATGGTGTAGTACTTTGTGGGGAAACTTGCACCACTCATGCATCCTTTCTAGTCAAGGTCAGGAGAGGTACGCACCCCCTCTACACTCCTGTCCTATGTTCGATGTCACTTACCATCACTTTATTATTGATGAGATGAGCCAATGGAAGCCAGTTGTACACTTCTGTAAAAAGTTCGACCATATCGGCTGAATATGTTAGAGAAGTTAAGAATGAATGCGTGTGCTTTTAGTAATGATGCATTACCTCAATCCTTATACGATATTAACCAACCCATATTGCGGTCAGAAGCCAAGTGAAGTCTCTGTTTTTTGGGGGCCCGGCACCCATCAGACTTCCCCCAAATTGAAACGCCATTGATTGCCGTCATTCCAGTCAGTGGTGCAGCCAGCCGACAAATTTGATTATGCTATTTCACAACATTAGCATAATTAAGTACTTTTAGAAATCTATTGTTTGCATACACATAACAAAACTAAATTTGCAAAACAGGAGAAATTCTCGGGCTAGCTACACCTCTAATTCCACAACATTCCTCGAGGAATGTTCAGCGACTTTCAGCAATTCAGTCACACGAATAGGAATACACAGAAGGGTCACTTGATTGAAATCATTTGTGCTATGCGTATGTGATTACCATAATAGCAGCCAGTCAATTATCGTTTTTGACCAATAGGAATGATAAAGTAGGTAACAACAGTCAGTTGCACAGCGAAGTGGCTCTTCAGTATATTCCTTATGCTGTGCTTCGAACTAAGAAAATAATCTATAAGCTTTGTGAGAAGGGGAAGGAATATAGTTCTAGCATTTAGTACTATGTAATACTTAACACTGCTGATATTATTTAAAATACTGAATATACAAGACAATCTATAATAACGAAGATTGTTTAAAAGGATATTTTGATTTGACTTCTCCTTGAAACCCATACATCTGATTCATTGAAACAGTTTCATGATTACCTATAAAAGATATGATGAACAATTTGAAAAACAAAAAAAGGGAGTCCGGGTGCCAGTTATAACTCGTGAAGCATCACGGTACCGTATTGGGGGACGCCAGTTTCGAAGTTTATTATTAGTCGCAGGGCAGGCGACTATAACTTTCGGCACGCATTTTTGTCGGATGTACGATCTTTGTCAATGTTCACAAATTAAAATACTTCATGTAAACACAACAAAAAGTCAAAGATGGCGACGATGTGAAAGACATGTAAAATGGATAATTTTGTATTTAAATTGTACAAAAAAAAGAAAATTAACCCCCAAAAGCCATAAAATTATTATATCTACAATGTTTTTGCGAAACCCTTGTCAAAATAAAAGTACTAAAAACATAGAGGCCGATTTTAACTATGTTGCGTGAGACTGTTTTGCCCCTAATTATCCCACGGATATCAATAGTTATCCACAAGTATCCTGTGCGTGCCTTTCCGGCGGCCTCTTGACTTCGGCTAGTTCGGCCCATAGATATGTAAAATAAACTAGATAGCACATTGCAATACAACGCCAATAAAAAGTTGAAGCCAAAGTAATCGGGTGCTTACATTGTTATCACCTGATTGGTAGGTCCCATTCGATGAGTGAAACCTAACTTTAATATACCACAAAGCTTTCTTAACGACGTATTTCTGTTATTTTTAGAACTTAAAGCCATGTATAAACATAGCAGATTTTGTGGGAACGTGATTATGATTAACATTATAATTACTTTTTCGTATCAAGAGGGACCTTCCAATATGGTGGCTCCGACTTCATAGAAAATAGCGAATAGCGGAGCGTGTTATTCAGTCTATTTTCAGATCAGTGGTTCGGCCATTCGACTAACGCTCAAATGAGCGTCTTGTTACAGTATGAAAAAATGTTTGAAATGAGAAAAAGCTCTTTGTTATATGCTCAAACTTGCTGTTTGTTTGTAATTAGAGCATTTGCAATGTAATATATGTTTGTTTCAAAAAGAAGGCATGCCACAAAACAGTACCACAATCCATTACGAACTTAGGTCGCACCCTCATTCTCTGCAGTTTTCGAAGCGCTATGTATTTATTTACTATCAAAATGTTTGGGTTGTTTTCATCGTACCTCGAGACATAAAAAAACAGTCGGGATACAAAAGTTTTAAACTGAACAAAGAAAAGATAACTTCACATGAGAATGAGCCTCTGTCTACAAAATCTCCGTTAAATAGCTAAAGACTAGTTAAGAAAAGGTTTTAGGACATAATAGTACCGTCAAAAAATATACGTTATTTACCGGCTGGGAGGTTCGGATGGAAAAAATATTCGTCCAATGTATAAAAGAGCACCCGAGACCGCAGATCAAGGGACTTTTTGAGACCAAAGGAAAATATTTTTCCATCCCAACTGACCCAAACGGAAAAAAAACGATTTATATTTTTTTGCTCAAGGCAACAGTCTTGTTAGATTGCGTAGTTAGATTCAACAAATGGCGGAAAAGTAAACAATCAAAACTTGCAATTCACTTTACTTTGGAGAACTCAAATTTCGCTTAAGACAGATTATTCCAATCAATAGTTGGCTGACAACTTCTTTTGCAAAGAAACACAAAACAAAACAGCCCTTCCCTCGACTACTTACCCTAAACATATCGTAAACTTCTACTGGCAGCTACAACAAATCAGATTGCAGAAAAACCTACGTTCCTCTCGCTGCTGATTTGTAAAAAAATAACAACCTTTTGTTTTTTTACAAAACAGCAGCGGGCGGAATCCTTGCCTTTCCTGCAATCTGATTGGGTGTGGCTGCTTGCGAAGTTTTACGATATTTGAACGGAATCCGGAATCTTATAGAGTGAATACTTGAGCGAATAGTTGTTTTGTTTTGTTTTGTTTTGTAAATAACATATATTCATTTCAAGGATACATATGGGTTGTTCTCCGAAGGCAGACCATTTAATTCAAAAATATTTAACAAATCGTAAAATTGACCATGGATGTCTCCGCAGACTGTAAATCTTTTATCCTAAAGGAAGAAATCTTCAATGTTGTTACTTTGTGACAATGTGATCAACGGCAAACGATCTCCTCACGTACCTTCGGTATAAAAATATCACATAAAGTATCGACTTCACGGAAATAGTTCTTTATATTTATCAAAATCTTTATGAAATAAGAAGAAGATCTATGCAACTTTCATAGATGTATTGCACCAGTTTAACTGCGTCAGAGTAAATTAATTACTTGTGGGGTGTATTCAGATTAAGGACTGGGGTAAGGGTTAGGCCCCAAAGGGTTCCGTTTTACAATTTTAGAGATGATTTGATGAAAACAAAAGTAATACACCTTTTTAAGAAAGAATCATTTTCATGGCGTTCTCTTAACGCTCACTTCCCCATTCCACAAGCAAACAGTTGCGAAGCCAGCACGTTGTTTACTGTTACAATGTAAATATTTTTGTGTTCAATCACTGGAAAAACGATGAATGGAAATAACTTTCTTAAGAAATGAGTAATAATTTTGCCAACAAATTTGCATTGTAGGAGTAAAAAATCAGGCTGGCTTCGCCACTGCCACCACATAACAACATATCTCTGGCAACATTCTAGAATCTACCGTGTATGCATATTTTCTATGAATTTTCTTTTGGTTCTTGAATCTCTCGAGAAGTTCCTGTAAAAACTTTAGCGTCACTTTGCCATCCTCCAAGTGTGGGCCATCATAACTACTTTCAACAACTACAAAACAACCAAGAAGTCTTATCTTCATTGACATGCTAAATTTAAAGAGGCGGCGAAACATGATTAATATTGTAGCGATTATTGGCTATCGTGGGGATAACCAATAAATTTGAATTTGAAACTAGAATGCGTAAAGGAGTGCCTTGTGTAATGAAAAAAAAATTTGCATCTAAACTTCATGTCATTTGTATCTCTTTTTTAAATACATAGCGATGCCTTTTAACAAAAACAAGAGACCTATCAGGCGTTCACTCGGGGTACTGGTGAACTGTGTTTTGTTTTATTTGCGTATTAAAAAGTAACCAAACAGCACAACAAAATTTACAGCATGTATAATCTCGCATGTAGTAATATTTTATAGGTGTAAATCGTGCTTTATTATACGCATCGTTAGTGACGCTCAAGAGTGAAACGATCTAACAAAGATTTTGATTGGTTCTCTAAAACGGCGCCAGATTAGGTTTTCAATGCAGGGATATGTCTACTTCGACTAATAAGTTTGGTAAATCGACGCCTAAGCGCGGTCGGCCAAGAAATGAAAAAGAAATAACAAGAAATGAATTAAATAAAGATTTATTCATATTTGATTGGCCAGAAAACAATCCTTGAGTTCGTTTGTCCATCGATGTACGAAGGTTTTTACGAGGGTAGAGTTGGTTCGTAGCAGTTTGCACTACAGCCTGTTCTTCATGATCAGGTTGTTGAACTCAAATCATCTTCATCTTCATAACGCGGCACAGTCAAATATGGATTTTATTTAAATTCAGGCATTTTTATGCAATATTTCAGTTAATTAATAATGCAACTCTGCATTCGATAGCGGAATTTCAGTAAAAGAAGTAAACACCAATGCACAGAGCATAACCGTGAGACTCAATCTTCAAACTCGGGCCTCAACATTCGGTAGCACGAGTTTTAGGCAACTAAACAGCATGAGAGTATTTGAGAATATGTGCTCCGTATCTGTCCACAAGATCGCCTTATAATCTTGTAGTCATCAGAAAGCATCATCAATGTAGGGAGTAGAGTGATGACACCGTCATTTTTCGAGACTTGTCATGTATCTGAATTACTCCCGCATTGCATACCGATCATGCAGGTAGTTTTATTAAGATGACTTGAGCAACCTAATGTGGGACAACAGACGCATGCGTAAAAAGATCTAACATAAAATAAAACACAATCAGAAAAAGGACATCTTGTAAACTTAAATTGAAGTAATGAAACAAGAACTTTTATAACTTCTATTTAAGTTTACTTTTATTTAAGTCCTTTCTCTGATTATGTTTTATTTTATGTTAAACGAAATTGTCGTCTGGTCAATTATATATAAATCATAATCATACTAAATAACTTAAACTTACTTTTAAAAGACGTCACAGAAACGATGGTGAATAGAACGGTTCTTAAAAGAACTGCATAGAAAATAAGTGCTACTGTAAACGACGCATTTTCGCAAACCTTTATTGGTAACAAACCCATAACTAGTGACGTCATTCTTGTCTTTTACAAAAATATTGGCTTAAAAATTGACTCAAAATTGCAATAAGTTATTTCAAAAAACCTGAGAAGTTACGCATGGTTTCTAAACAGCTCTTTTAAACTTTACTTCACAAGTTATTTTGTTTGTAGAGTTTAAGACAGTTTTGTTGTTGTTGCTATATGTATGACAAGGGAGGGGAAGAAATAGTTAAGAACTTTTCTATTCTTCATTGCATTTGGAACGTCTTTTAATATATATCTGTAATCATTTAAAGTGTAAGATCGAGCATAAAATATTGATTTCAAAGATCTGTCCACGCATATAGCTAATACAACATTTATCTCAAAGCTAGTTTCTAAGAATGCCAAGCGTTGCTCAGGCAAACAAATATTTGAACAAACCTATGGAGTCGACATCAAGCGTTTCCGAAAATGATTTTTTATTGTGATCGACAGCAATTGCTTTTTCAAATGCTTGTTTTTGAACAATTTTTTTGCATTCCGTATACTTCAACCTAGCATCTTTATCTTTAGGGCGGAATTTCACAACCTAAAAACGAAGAAACCCCTCCGTTAGCAATTCAAACAGATGGACACAGCTCATTTTAATGGATTGAGGGAATAAATTATGAATTACCGTTTCGTAATCTTTAAGACTGGCTTTAAATTTTCCCAATACCATATTGGCTGAAGCACGTCTATAATATGCCTGAATAGCAGTGAAAGAAAATAAAAAAATACTAAAGAATGATTGAAGCTTAAAAAGGATTACCATTATAATGTTCGATAACAGGACAACCCGTTGCATTCGTTAAAACTGGATTACGCATCATCTGTTATAAA
Organism: Xenia sp. Carnegie-2017; assembly: GCF_021976095.1. Taxonomy (NCBI): domain Eukaryota; kingdom Metazoa; phylum Cnidaria; class Anthozoa; order Malacalcyonacea; family Xeniidae; genus Xenia; species Xenia sp. Carnegie-2017. Next base: position 820,497 of record NW_025813488.1, read on the forward strand.
AGGACATCACATAGCATTCATTACAAGAGGACATCACAAAGTATCCATCACAACAGGACACACATCTGTTACAACATGACAATACAAATTACACATGATGTTACAACAGGACAATACACAACATCTGTTACAACAGGACAACACACAACATCTGCTACAACAGGACAATACACAACATCTGCTACAACAGGACAATACACAACATCTGCTACAACAGGACAATACACAACATCTGCTACAACAGGACAATACACAACATCTGCTACAATAGGACAATACACAACATCTGCTACAACAGGACAATACACAACATCTGCTACAACAGGACAATACACAACATCTGCTACAACAGGACAATACACAACATCTGCTACAACAGGACAATACACAACATCTGCTACAACAGGACAACACACATCATCTCTCACAAGACAATACACAACATCTGCTAAAACAGGACAATACACAACATCTGCTACAACAGGACAATACACAACATCTGTTACAACAGGACAACACACATCATCTCTCACAAGAAGACAATACATAACATCTGCTACAACAGGACAATACACAACATCTGCTACAACAGGACAATACACAACATCTGCTACAACAGGACAATACACAACATCTGCTACAACAGGACAATACACAACATCTGTTACAATAGGACAACACACATCATCTCTCACAAAAAGACAATACACAACATCTGTTACAATAGCACAACACATTTGTTACAACAGACAATAGACATTTGTTACCAAAGGACAACACACATCTGTTACAAAAGAACAACACACATAATCTGTTACAAAAGGACTACACACATCATCTTTTACAACACAACAACACTCATAGTCTGTTTCAACAGGGTTACCAACGCTAAATAGTTTCATGCTATTATAGTTGGCAGACGAACATGTTGATAAGATGAATGGTAATTTAAGATTAAATGGCATTTTAATAATTGGCATTTTTTATATAGCAAAAATGTTTAATCACAGTGGAAAGAATTAAACTTTCTGGTATCATGGATCTATTCTTCTGTAATTATGGTAAGTTTTGTTCAAAATTATTTTAGTCAGACACACATGAATTGTATAAGACCTAAACATAGATAGCAAACAATACAATATAACAAATGGTTAAACCATTCATTGCAGGCAGTGGCAAAGCTAGTGGTTTAGCTCGTCATGCACAATAGGACTTAGAAATTCATGAAATAAGATTTAGTCCTTAACTTAGTATGACTAACCGCTGTAGCAAAGATATCTTAAGTGTGATTCACTTCTCAGTTTTAACATTCTCCACCAGTAATCTACTTTTCTTGAATTCATCACAATATTATGTAATATTATCAACAACAAAATGGTGAGATGTCACTATTGAAATGTACTATGTTGAGTAAAGCAGAAAAAATTAAGGATGGCTTTGAAATAAAGTCGAAAATTCATGGTATTATTTGAATGTTCTACTGATACATATTTTAGTATATCAAGATGACTTGTCTAGTCAGATTTTCTTTACTTTTTCAAATTGTTGACTGGAAATGGTTTTTGGTCTACTGTATTGAGCTTATGCAAGAATGTTATATGCAGTGCGGTGTTTGAAATTAAATGTAGATATGATCTTCGCACTTTGCTGGACAATTTAAGCAATTGTCTCAAGAACCTGAAAAATTCAGGTGACTCAACAGGATTTGAACCCATGACCTCTGCGATGCTGGTACAGTGCTCTAACCAACTGAGCTATGAAGTCACACAGTGGAGAGCAGGTCAATATGTTGGGCTGATGTATTGAGCTTATGATAGAAATCAATGATGTAGTTAAAGTAAATAACATGGTTTCATGGGCACACTGCAGATATCATGAATGATTTGTCAAAAATGTCGTTTTTTTTAAACACATGCAACTATTCTAGCGGTATTGAAAAGGAGCGACGCTCTCCCTTACAAGCCTGAAGGATGAAGCCAGACTATATTTCAGGATGTCTGCAGTAGTTAAGGTGTTTCTGAACCTAACCTGCTCTTAGGTACAAAGGCGGAAAACAAATTTTTCACTCATGTTAATCATGAAGATACAACGTACTCTATTCTCTCGTCGTACTCAAACCAAACCACAGCAACTTTATAATGAAATTCACTCACATCACAATTTATACCTTGATATAAGTTCTATCGATTTCCAAGGCTTTGTTAGCATCATTTAAGGCATCACCATAGTTCTCTAGTTTTATAGAGCAGAAGCTTCGGTTTCCATGATAAACTGCACACGTGGGATTCAACGTTATGGCGTAACTGTATAGTTCGAACGCCGTTTGATAGTGTCCATCTACAATTCGCAAAATTTGATAATCATTCTAGACACAAAGCAACAAGAAAAAGACAATTACCTTTAAAAAATTCGTTTGCCTTGATTTTTACTTCTTCTGCTTCTTGTATTCGGTCTTCTGTTATTTCAACTTTTTCTTTGCTACTGTCTGCCATCTTGAATCATGAAAGAAACCGCCGACTCGCTGGACCGCTGATTCAAGGCGTTTTTAAAATCACCCGACGTTTGAATTTTGCATGTTAACGAGATTTGACAAAATACGGTTTCAGCTCAATGTGGATCAAACTTCTGCCAAATTGAACTATGCAGATTGCTAGTTGCGTTACGTAGGGAGGGTTATACATATATACATGTATTACCGTTGTCACAGTGATATGAGAGTATATATATAATAAATTAATCCTAATAGGATTAATATATTATGTATATACAGTGATATGGGTAATCCTTGTTTTGGTATCTTCGTACTTAAGGCTGATTTCCATCCAGCGCAAATTGTCGCGCGATTGACTTTTTCCGATCACTTCTTTTCAATTGTAAGCTCTCGACCGGAAGAATTTCACACTGCTGCACACAATTCAAACGAAAGTGATCGCAAAAAGTCGATCGCGCGACAATTTGCACTGAATGGAAATCTGCCTTAAAATCACTAGGGTTTTCGTAATCCCCACCCGGCAACAACTTCACAAAGGACGAACAACAAGCACTCAAACGACTAAAAACACGACAACAACATCGTCATTTTACCAGCAGACAAAGGACGCGTAACTGTGGTCATGGACAGGAATGATTACTTCAACAAAACGGACACCCTTGTTAACGACAGACAAACGTACGAACAACTCAAAACGAGACCCAACACCATCACTAGTACGCAAACTTAACAGCGAGATCTTCTCTATGAGAAAATCTAACATTATATCACAACGTATTTACTATCGACTTAGATGTTCAGTACCACGACCACCCAGACTATACGGACTACCAAAACTTCACAAACCACAAATACCCATGCAACCAATTGTATCATTTTGTGGTTCGCCTACTTACGGACTCTCAAAGTACTTGACTGACATACTGCAACCATTGCAACTAAATCAAAACACAAGCTACAATCCACTGAAACTTTCATTAAATAACTGAGCACTATACAAATACCAGACAACTATATACTAGTGTCTTTTGATGTGAAATCACTGTTCACCAGTATTTCACTTAACCTGGCACTTACTTGTACAAAAACCCTCATCACAAACACCACGGACGTACTGCCATTACCGACAGAAAACATTATGGAGCTACTGGAGCTCTGCCGCACCGCGACTTACTTCCAGTAGAAAGGTACACACAACAAACAATTACATGGAACAGCAATGGGCTCACCCGTTTCTGTTGTAGTTGCTGAAATTGTAATGCAATCTATAGAGGAAAGGGTGCTCACGACTTACAAACATGCACTACCTTTTTGGTTTCGCTACGTAGATGACACAATCACAGCACTACATGAAGACGAGATAGATGACTTTCACACTCACATCAATATATAATTTACCAAAGATGTCTAAGAAAGCGGAACTCTTCCTTTTCTCGACTGTTTGGTAAAACATGACTATCAAAAACTACGAACAACAGTTTATCGCAAGCCAACACATACTGACCGACTACTAGACCAATTATCTTACAACCCTATATCACACAAAGCCACCACAATCAGAACATTAACAAGACGTGCACAAATTATATGTGATTCACCGGACACTCTACACAACGAAAACAACTATCTCAAACGTGTTTCTGACAAAAAGAACTATAACTCTTACTTTATCAAACGCAACACTTACAAACCCAACGAACCCAACGAGACGAACAACTCAGTAACAAAAGCAACGATACCTTATATCAAAGGCACGTCTGAGACTATATCGCGTATCTTACAACCATACAACATACGTGTCGCACATAAACCAATCACAACGTTACGACAAGTACTAACGAACATAAAGGACAAAGAACAACCCAACGAACGACAAGGTGCAGTTTACAAAATAAACTACTCCGACTGCCACGCCTCCTATATCGGGGAAACTGGCAGGAACTTAAACATAAGACTTACTGAACACAAACGAGCTACAAAAAAAACAAGACAAAACTAATCACATTGCCGAACATCACCGAATCACAAAGCACAACATTGACTGGGACTCGGCAAAATGCATCACTTACAGTACTGACTATAGACAACGGCTTACATTAGAATGTTTGTACACCAACTTGGAACAAACCCCCCTGAACAGATCACAGCAATTACTGGCACCTTACCAACGACTTATTCACAATACAAACAAACGATCAACTAAAAACATTTCACTTCACACTAATCCGCAATGACAATACACATTTCCTGTACAAACAATACAATGACGTAAGAACCAGATAACAAATACGGCTAACCAGACGTTTACTCCTCATTTGACTCTGAAGATGACTACCGCTAAGGCTGTCGAAACGTCAGTCAACAACAACAAAAACAGTCCTTCTCAGGACTATACCTACCTGGACGATCTTCATTTACAAACATGTAACTAAGTTTGTTCCTGCTAAGTCTGTCATAATCCATTGTTTGGACATTCCTGAAATTAACATAATAGTGGAACAAGAATAGGGAAACTATTTCCTATATCGCTAGTGATTTGTGAACGTTGGGTGGTCGGGCAGACATACTTAAACACGGCAGCCATATTCGCAGGGGATACCCGAAACATAAGTACGTGGATACCCAAAACACGGGGATACTTATATCACTGTGACACCGTAATAAGCCTTGCTATTATGACTATAATTGTTGATAAAGAGAATGGCTATAGCCTATATATCAGTATTTTTCACGTCTTTTGATAACATGTCCATCGCACTACTACAGCCTATTCCAATTTTCGGGAAGAAAAAACTTCATCTTCACCAACAATTAAAATCAAAAGCCGGAAAACCCAACGCCAAACAAGAAAATCAAGCCCTTTCAAACATTCTTCTGAACTTAATACAAGAAACACTGTTCCTTTCATTAACAAACAATTAGAGTAATAAAAAAAAGCATGAAAGAGCATGTAAAGAAACATTCTCAGTCGACCATCCATTCCCTCGCTTAGTCAGTCAAAGTCAACTAAAAGGAATGCCAAGCTTATCTAAAAACTGTATCTGTACTGAACAGGGGGCTCTATTGTTTCAACAAACAAATAGAGAAATATTGGGAAAAGCATAAAAAACTCACATTGATGTGGGCTCACAAGTGATATCAGTCCCCGATCAGGAAGCTTTTGAGCTTAATAATAAGAACCACAATAATCAACATCACAACCAGGAATTTTATGTGGTGAAAGAAATTAAACATCACATGTCGATTTGAAGTCCTTTTTGGAAGCGCTGGGTTACAAAAACTCCTTCATATCGCACAGCACATCACCTCTACTTTTTGAAGTGGCTGTAATACCTCGATACGGTCTACTTACAGGATAACAAGACAATGACAACCAAGGAACCAACTCCCTTTGGTAGCAAACATCCCTGTGAAAATAACTCACCAAATTTTGACTCAAAATTCGATAAGTAAATCTCGACAATTCATGCATAATGTAATTCACATCCATTAGAACAGAGCAAAAAACATCTCTCAGACCTCCTTTTAAGAAACAAACTTAGATTCGTGTTTTTTCACCCATTATAGCAGTGACCAATTTTATGTCACCTTTACCTAAAATTGACAAATTTGCGTTTTTACTAAAATGAATGGTCCTGACTTGTTTTATTACAAGAGAAACATAGCTTAAAAGTTTTATTGATAACAACCAAATCAACATTCCTGGCTATAATAATGAAAGATTGGATCGCCTTTCAAGACGACATGGGGGAGTTTGCATGTTTATTAACTCGAAGTATAAAACTTGTCGATTATACAACCTGGAAAGCTCTAATTCAGAGCTAATATGGGTTCATATGTACGTTACTCCAGATTACCCAGAGGTATTCCTTGCCTAATTACAGCTACTATTTACCATCCTCCTTTATCAAATAACAATGAAATTTGAAGTATTAAATTCAACTTTAGTTCGAGTGGATACCAACAAGAGGTGCAAATACACTTGATTTATTATTAACAAACTTATACCCCTACTATCAGATAGATACCATCACCTCGTTTCCTCGTTTGCTGTGTTAGACCCGTCCTGGAATTTGGTTGTGAAGCATTCCACTTTTCTTTGCCAAAATATCTTAGTGACAATATTAAAAGAGTACAAAGAAGAATTACATCAATAATCTATTCTGGTTTATTTTATAGCGACCAATTAGATAAAGCAAATTTGACTCTTATAAGCGATCGTCGAAGACATGCCTGTTTCAAATTATATAATATTAATACTAAAAATCCTTATCTTAAACTGTTAAATTTTTCCCAGAACGCTGTTTCATCAACAAGGAATTACGGTGCACACTGCCTCTAATAAAAACTGATAGATTTTTGAAATAGTTTTTCCTGTAAATATTTGTCAGTTTTATCCATACTTTTTACGATCTGAATTTGATTGCTCCTTTTTATTGTTTAATATTGATGTAAAATCGCACGCAATTCAGTTGTATTTAACTGCAATGTGCTTTCTTTGAGTAAAACCAATTCATTTATTTATTTATTTATTTACAGTTTCTATCAATCTAATTTCATTGTCCAATTTTGACAGGGAAGTCATAAGAGAGAGATCTGTCACAGCTAATTTCACTGGTATAATCTGATAGGTAAAGATGTGTTAGCTATATTGAACATGGTCAGGATTTACGATCAATAATATGAATCAAGTGCAACAGGCTATACCGATACAGAAACGATAAGACAAGAAAGAACAAATAATAATGTTCATCGCTATAGTCTGCCTGAATTAATGGGCATACCGAATTGAAAATTTATCTTCATCACCTGTTTCACAAAAAAAAGCGTACGGCGATTGGTTGGGTAAAATTATGATGGAGTCTCCCATACGTCATGAATAAATATTTGCTATTGCACATTCTTATTCTTTTAGAATATGGCCGAAGCCACGAGGGTCAATTGCCAAACGTGCGTGCTTTTGAAGCTCTTCGTACCTACAACTAACCTCAGAATCAAAGTATGTGCTTATATCGTATCGATATACGAAAGCTCAGGATTTTACATCTCATAGAACATGCGTGACCATGCTCTAACCCTTACTAATATCGTATTTAAAACGAGTTTTGTTATTCGTGTCATTAGTGACACAAGGATTTTGATTGGTTCAAAGACTTGTGTTAGTCACGCGTGATTTACGTAATCTTACAAGAGTACTGGGCTTACGTACAGTAGCCCGAGTAACTAATTAAAAATTTAATTAATCAAGCGTAGAGCTTTAAGTTAAATGTGAGTATCTAACTCACATTCAGCACAAATGGTGTGATTCTTGCCTTGCGTGGCAAAAAAAAATGAATCAAACTTGCTTGATATGCGAGAAAAGGTTGTACGAGCAGTAAAATTCTGTAAAATTCTTCCACACACAGTGAGCTATCGCCCGAGCTTAAGGGCACGAGTTCTTAGCTCAGCTGATAGCTCTCGTGTGCTTCAGGTTTTATAAGCACAAGTGAAAACGAGAGAGAAGTTTACTGTTATTTGAAAGTCGTGGATAGGACCCGGCCACAGAATAATAATCATACAGAAGGGCCACTCAACTCTGCACCGCGTCCACACGGCCGCCATTATTACAACAAGATACGTAGATATGGTTTTTTACTTTTTTTTTCCAACCACTGCAATAACATGACGTCATTTCTTCGTAATGAAAAATATTTCAATATAAGAAATGACGTCGGGTCATTTTAGTGGTTGGGAACAAGTGAAAAGCCCTAAATATCTTTCTGGATAATGGCATCTGATATGCGCAGCACAACATGCGTGAGGACAAAAACATCAAAGAGTCAGACACGAGTAGCCCTTCGGTATATTCCATATTCTGTGACCACGCCTTGAAGAAGAGGGGAGAAAATTAGTCTGTAAACTCATTCTGTTGTTCTCCTCCACGGAAAATTTGTGCGATGCGAAGGAGAGTCTGAGTTAACCTAACTGACGCAATTTCATCGTTTAATACGAAGATGTTCCTGTTCATGAAATGCGGTTGCAAAAAGCATACGTAATAAAACGTTTTTGAGGCATGCGTATCTAAAGGATTGCTCGATTTTGATTGTCAAACTAACTTGCTTTAGTTTTGTATTAGCATTAGCGAAAATACAAAATATGAATGGCGTCTTTTTTATGAAAAATTGGACGTTAAGTAAAAGGCAAAGATTAATGCACTGTGAAAGAAAACGAGAGCTTCCTGAAATGGGGAATTTCTTTTGTTTAATAAGAGAATCTTAAATTCATGATTTGCCCATACAAAAAGGGTGGATACAGTAACAGCGTTACACACTGCGAGTAAATCTAAAAGATGGCTAAAATTTCAAGTTAATTCGACTGTACACAATTGTTCGATAAAATTTCTTTGATTGCATGTCTTTGTTATTATTCAATTCACGATGCACCAGAGTGTCCCAGGCCAATACGCCCGGGCCGTTTAAATGCTTCTACAGGCTCGCGTATCCCCGAGCTGGTGGGTCCCAAACCTTGACCCAGTGCCCAACCCATGGTCTGCAACATTCTATAACCAGTATTATTTGCACTCAAAGGTGGAGCACTTTCACCGACTAAACCTACAATAAGAAAACAGCATATAAAAATTATGAAAAATCTCCCATCAAAATCACTGACAACCATAGGACCTCAAAGGAAAGAGACCGGACTTTTTCTCTTTTCGATTTTATTTGGCATCCTGATTGTCACACATTTGTCACATGGGGCATTAGAGGGTTAATCCTTCTCATACAATAAATTTTACGGTAATGCTTTGAAAGCTTAGCAGCCATACGTAGTTAGATAGCCATTTTGGGTGCACATTACAATGGGGGCATTTTAAGTTAAACAATAAGAAAAGTCTACTTCTGCAACCAAATCTGGTCCATCAATATACAGTAAAAGCTTGGTTGGCCAAAGCATCAAATATGATACTTATTTGAAGTGTTATATTTCAACATCAACAGTTCACTTCATCCCTTTCTATTGTTTCGCATCCAGGTGTAACAGTTATTGTATGGCAGGAGTCATTTACGGTAATTTTCCGCTTACTTAGCCGGCGCTTGATTATCAGGGTATGGTAATTTTTAATACTTACTAAAATGAGACTATTTGCTACAATAAAAATACCCTCACAAAAAGTCACACAAAAAACTCTCACCATGAACAAAGGATGATGCCTTCTTTCGTCTTTTGACATCGATTCCAGGGCTACAAACGTGAGAATCGTGCCTATACAACATACGTACAACCAAAGTGATTAACATTCGTACGTATAATGTTTTAACAAGATTTCATAATGAAAATCGACAATAATAAAATACTTGTACATTTCTCTGAATGGTCTGCCCAGTAAATGACACAAAGCTGACTGAGCTGGTTTACTTGTGCTCCTTTAATGATAAAAAAGGTTATCACCATTTGTTGCAATTGTAATTGTTTATGAAGGGTACAAGTCACATTAATTCTGCTGTTTTGCGCATTTTTAATAAAAACGACAAATTTTTTTAAAATAGACATGTTTCGACATCTCATGACGCCATCTTCAGCATAAGTGAAATAAATAATACAAGGTTTATACAAAAGTAATATAATACATAAATTACAGCAATAATAAGAAAATAATATAACTTAATGGGGAGCGTCCGAGCTTATTATAAACTAAATATTGTATTGAATTTAAAAACTTGAACATTGAGGTCAGCGTTAGTTTTTTTAATGTAGAGTGCTTCTTTGATTTTAAGGGAGAATGAGGTGTCGGCAGTGTCAATGATTTTGAAGCAAGAGGGTGAATAGTTGGTTTTACATGAGTAAAATGGATAGTCGTAATTATGGATCGTCAAATGTATCGTAACTCCTGCCTTCAAATCATTAACAATACAGCAAAGTTAACAACAACACACACTATCACGTGAAGCCAAACTACAACGACTGTTAAGGAAGCTTCTAAAGATGTAAAGAATAAAGAATGACTCCATTAACAACAAAGTTTACAATGAAATCTTCCACAGAGGTTCTCAACCTTCACGCTTCTATGGCTTACCAAAACTCCACAAGAAACAAGAACCAGAACAATCACCTTCACTACGACCGATAGTTTCATCAATTAACGCATACAACAATAATTTAGCGACGTATCTTAGTTCTCTATGAACACCACTCATACGAGATGACCACTCCACTAAAGATTCTTTCACTTTCCTCGACAACTTCTCATCTTTCAACTCATTAACTTCTTGTCACAAACTCTTCATCTCCTACGACGTTGAAAGCCTATTCACTAACATATTATTTAATGAAACCATCAACATAGTAATTGACGTAATATTCACTCACAACCCCTAGTTGAGTATAAACAGGACAGACCTCACATAACTGTTTTTAATAGCAACAGCACAGATGCATTTTTTATTTAATGGAAAATTTTATGACCAGACGGACGGTGTTGCGATGGGCTCTCCCTTAGCACCCATACTGGCTGACATTTCTATGGGCTCACATGAACGAAATTGGCTAAACAATTACAACGACACTAAACCACTATTTTATTGCAGCAGATACGTTGACGATAATTTTTGTGTTTTTACCAACGAAACTGGGCCATGAAGTTTTATAACTACATTAACACACAGCACGCAAACATTAGATTTTTATTTGAAACTGAACAACAAGATCAACTGCCATTTCTTGACATTTTACTAACAAAATCCCATGACAGCTGTACAACATCTACATATCACAAACCAACATACACAGGACTTCTGATGAATTATTTTAGTTTCACACCACTTTCATAAAAAACCGGACTTATACTGGTAGTTGTTAACTTCATTTTAAAATTGTGCTTTAAAATCTAAAGCAATAAATAAATAAATAAAGCGATGTAAAAATCTTGTAATACAGGTATATTCATTTCATTCACCTGGTTTTTATAAGTATCACTGTTCCCCTTCTTGGTGAATCTTCCATCTTACAGTGAAGAGAGTAGAGTTCTGCCAGCTGAGATAACTGAAGAAGAAAGAATTTAAAAAATCTTACATATAAATGTTTATCTGTATATGTGTATATATATATCCCATTAGTGTGTTAAGTATTGTTTCATTGCATCACATGAAGGCATTTAACTTAAGTCGACAATCAACACTCAATTTTACGGCTCTTATTCTTATTCAAATATCAAATTTTGAGATGGCTATATTCTTCAGAATCTGCTTCTTCTTTTGTTCTTAAAATTTTTTAACCGGACATAGTTTCTTATACAAATTTTATTGACTAAGCTTAGGAAAAGCATTGAGCTATAATTTTGTGGAGCAGTTAGTGATGAACATAGACTAAAGATAGAACATGCTTATAGCCAAATGTACAAATAGTGGTGAGCTGATGTTTAAAAAAAGATTTTCTATACCAATTGTTATGAGTTTATCATCTAGTATTTACAGTGTCTATTGTTTCATGCTTTAACAAAGATGAAAACCAAGTAACAAAGAACAAAAACCAAAGAAAAAACACAGGTCCTGCTTCTTTTTCACATAAGCCATACAACAGAAAAAGTTACATTTACATAATGAATAAGATATTCGTACATATAGATCATCAAGGTTAGTAGATTCCTGAAAAGGACTCTTGTTGTTGATGTTGAGTGTTGGTTGCCATTTCAAGAACCTTAGCAAAGTAAACGTTGGAGTGAAGTGGTGACATCAAAAAGAAAACATACCTCCTCTTTATCTTTCCTTTTGACATGTGCAAGACGTAACCTCCAATAAAAAGAAAACTCTTTAGTATTGACTACTAACATAATGTATAACACGAAAATTGTATGTCAATTAGACTTACTCCACTTTAGTAGGATCTTGCAGGAATTTCTTTATTCGTTTATTAACCTCGAGCATTGTTAAAGGCCCCATCTAAAACAGCAGAGTTACAATAAATAATAAACACTCAATCATAGGCAAAGCCTTTCCTTCATTTACCTCAGATCTTAAAAAACTGGACCCAGATGTTCGTGGATTTGAAACTGAAATACAAAAAAGTCAACATTAACTCAGGAGCAAAATTAGAATTCTAATTGGGGCATGAACAAATTTACATACTTTTTACTGAGTGGATCTAAAAATTTTAGAAGGGCAAGCTGATAAGGAAGTGACATAAGGCAAAGTGAGGGTCTATATCGTAGGGGTGGTCTAGCCATGCAGTAACCAAAGGCAGTGTAGAAAGTTGAAACTGTACCAGTTTTGTTTGCTGAAAACTTTGGGTTAAAATGTTTCTCAGAGGGTTGAATTTATTCAAAGGCATGAAATTTGATGTCTGGAGACAGCACCCCCCGCACCCCTCAGAAATTCTGCCCATGAAAAATCAGTTGGGAAAAGCTGAATATCTCCACATCCCTCCCCCCCTTAGTGTACTAGTCTTACACTATATTAAGCATCACTTTTTGGAAAAGAAATAACAACAATGGCACTACCTTGGTCTTCATCTAGAAAAAAAGGTTTTGATTTAAGATATTCCAAAGTTTCTCGATATAGTTTATGAAATTTCTGTTCATCATCATCACTGTTTGCAGCAGTATGCAGCCAATTGCATTGGGAATCTGTTTCATAACAACTTTCTTCTCTTTCATCATCACCAAACTGACCTTCATCGTTGGTAAAAACATCTTCATCACTGCTCGATGACATGCTATTCTTCACAACATGCATGCTCTCGTTACAAGACTCTGATTGCCTATCCATTGCATGACAGGCCTCCATGTCTGGTAATTCAGGCCATGTTGAACATTCCATGGAACGTGATATAGACATTGGCAAGTTGTTTAAATTTTCACCCCAACTGCTTGTGTGTCCATTTTCAGCATCTGCCAAGAAGTCGTCATCATTCAACCTGCTACGATGAGCTCTAAGAATGATGTGCTTACTGCTGTTAATATCTCGAGCTTCAGTGGTATCAACGTTCATCGAAAAAGGCATCTTCAGCATGCTAGGTTGTAGAGTTACAGACGAGCCTCCATAATTATTACTTATACTGCTGCCATTACACATTTTCTTCAGTTTACGTTTTCGCTTTCTTCTCTTTTTGTGATAGTTAATTTCGGCACATGAGTCGCTCTCCGCTTTCTCTGTATTCGGATAAGCGTCAGAACAGCCGTTCGTTAGATTATTTAGCTGGCAACGCAACGAAGAAAGACGTTTAGCAATAGAATTTTCCAAATCTGAGTCACTTTGTGCTGCGATGTTTTCCATATAATCCCTCAAAGCTTCATCAGTCGTATCGCTTTCTTCGCTTATTTTGCCCGCATTTTCCAACAGGTAAAAAATTTTCGTTTGATTTCTTTTGCGGCGCTTCTTAAAAGCTCTACGTTTTAAAGCTTCTTGTCTGCCGACACCAGCAAGAATTTCCTCCATATTGTCCACCGACATTGCTTCATTCAAATTACTCGATGATGCCATTAAATAAAGTATGAAATGCTAGAAATCGGTTGAGTTTTCCTTTCTGTTCAGTATATGCTAAGAACTGGCTTGTTGTATTAGCCAAATTTAGTTAAAAATCTTTATTTTTAATAGGGTACGTACGTATATTGAATTGCATAAAGATGTTGTCAACACCAACAACTACTGACCAGTGAACCTTAATAACAACTGGAACGATAACTCCAATAGTTTTCCCATGATTGTTTGAAGCCAAACTCCCCCCTGAAACAATGCGTGTTTTCTTCGCGACCGACGTTTGTTTTGGCTTGTTGGCAGTTGAAAACAGTGAAAAAATGATTTGTTGTCGTTTTTAGACACATTTTGTGCTTTAAAATTGTATCTACCGTACTTAGCGTATGCCTCAGCAAGATAATTCGAGGAGAAACATAATCGGCAAGAATCGTGGACGATTGCTTTTAACAATTAATACATTATACCAAGTTAATCGGTCCGTTATATGCAATGAGTTAATTTTTTTCTCTCTTTATATGCTTTATACGAACAGCACAAGAATAGGGTGTTATGTATTTGAAAAATAAACTTGATTTTTACACATTTCACTCGAGAAAATAGTTTTTTAAGAATCCTTTTCCAAGGATCTTGAACTTTTTTTATGACACTGAGCTGTATATATATATTTGCAGTTGTGTATATTTTCATGGTATGAAAAATGCTCTTTAAAACACATTTTTCTACTGGGAAAGTTGCTCAATTTTTACGAAACTTGGTAGGATTGTGTACTTAACATGGAACTACAATATACTGGTGGATTGAGCGTTTAGGTATGCCTGGAACTTTCAAAAACGCAGAAAAAGCAAAAAAAAATCCCACAGACTTTTGGTAATTTTTGTCTATGCTTTGACGTTTTTCAGCTTTGACGAATCCCTATTGCTCCTTATATGATAGTCGTATTGTCTACTTTCTTTTTCAGCCATCTAGATTCTATGGTCAACCTTTTTTATTTTTGCTGAGAATTGTTGCACCTAAATAATAACTAGCTGGATATTTTCCCATTATATTATTATGCAGTTTTTTACTATACCTGAAGTGTAGGTAATGGTGATATGTTTATGTTATAGTCTTACGTTATATAAATAGTTGACAAACCATAAAATTTGAAACTAAAGGAATAATTACATGATTCATTGAGTTTTCGTTTTGTATTTTTCCTTTGATACAGGACTACACATTTTACTAATTTAATAAACCTCAACACAAATTGTGTTGTTTTGATCGTCATGTTAATTTGTTATCGAACAAAATAAGCTTCTGCTACTTTTTAGTCTGCCAAAGAAAGTCTTGAAATAAAGAAAAGTGGAGGTGAAAATCATTGACAAAACACAAACAGGGTTTGATTAACGACAAAGAGTTTCTTTTTTTGTACGACTTGCATACGGCAAAAGTCCTGACCTGCCATATTGGAAATAAAGCGAATTTCAAGTGCCACAATGGGCTGAAAGTAAATCTCCTTGAGGCTTTGTGTATGGTACTAAGTTGTTTTGCATATCTTTGCCGTTACTTGGACATGATTCCTAGATTTGGCAGATCGGTCCCACAACTATGCATGGTGAGTAATGCAGTAATGAATCACATTCATACAGAATGGCATCAATTGCTGTCAAATTTCAATCAGCCATGGTTATCTGTTAACCAGCTGAAAAAATATTGTGAAGCTGTGTATCAGAAAAGTGGTGCTTTGTTAAACTGCTTTGGTTTCATTGATGGAACTGTTCGCCTAGTTTGTCGACCAAGACAAAACCAAAGAGATTGCATAAGTTGTTTCTTTTTTTGTTTAGTTGCACCCTCATCTTCAACTGGTCTATTATTCACTGACTGAATCAAAATTGATTTATATGTCCATACAAAAAAAAACTTAAAGAATTTATCAGTACATGAATTTATGAAACCTTTCATCAATGGTTCATTCCAACAAAAATAACTTCCTAATAAACACTTCCTAATAAATATTTTGTAAGCAATAAACATTTGGCTTTAAACTCTTAAATGTTAACAGTTGAATCAGTTATTATTTTTAGCAAAGTTTTGCATTAATGTAAGCAGAGAAGCATTTTGGACTTGCATTTGTTGCATAAGCTGCTCTTGTTGTCTTTGCTGGTTGCCTTAGCATTATTTAGAGCATTTGTCAAAGCTTCCTGCTGGGCAAATGAATTTTGCTGCTGGATTCTCCTTTCCTCTGCTTCGGCTTTTTTAAGTTCAGTTTCTCTCTTTTGAGCTCTGCATCTACTTCAGCTTTTCCTTTCAAATAAGCAATAGTCTCACTGCAACTACAAGATACCCTTCTTTTAGGTTTCTCCCCTTCATAGTTGGTTTCAGCTTTTTTTTCTTGGCTAGCAGCTGTTTCAATGGATAAATTCCTCATTTCAACAGCTTTTGCTGTTTCCAACGCAGCTTTTTCCTTTTTTCTAGCTTCCTTTGTTTTTGAAGCGCTCTATAATATCCTCTATGCTAATTTCAGTTTCACAGTGGTCTGGGGCAATTCCAGAAGCTTTTTCTTCGTTCCTAAGTTTTCTCTTTTGCTGTTTCTCAGTATTCAGTGGCGTAGCCAGCCCGCAAAATTGATCCTGCTACGTAAGTTTTTCTGTATTCACTTAATGTGAAAACACTAGATTTCTATAGAAATGAATAATGATAAAGGTCCTTAGTTACATAGCAGGACCAAGACTTGCAGTGGCTAAGCTCCAGCCAGTATTGACTAACGTTACGACGACTTAAGTCCTTACAGCAAAGGGAGTCGAAACGTCATCAATTAATATCAACACAATTCTTTTCAACATTTCCCTAACTTGGACGATTTACATCAAAAAGCATGTAACGAAAAAATTGACACGAAGAGATAAAGTGCGTTCTAGATTTTATTCAAGTCAATATTGTAAGGTAATTTACAACGAAAAGTTTTTCTTCAATTACGAATGAGAAATGAATTTAGAAGGAGGTGAATTTAACATCGCATGAAACATTTTCTTCATCCAAAGTGAAAACGATGAACATTGGCTAAACAGCTGTATTCCGTCTGAGTTGAAGAGCATCTAACTGCGCAAGTACATACATCATTGTCTCTTGTCTCACAGATTTCAATTGTGACTCGAGATTCCGTACTTTCTCTACTTCTTCGTTCAGATCATTGTTTAATTTTTCGTTTTCCCTTTTCAACCTTTTGTTCTCTTCTATCAGCTCCAAGTTGCCTTGGTTCGTCTGAAGATATTATGGAGACATAAACAGTTTTAATAACCTCACGTATGGCGACATTAATGGTTACTACAATCAAACATATACACTTTTTACAACGACAATAACAAAGTGAACATATTTGCTCACTGACACAGCCTTATGCACCAATACCTAATGGAGACCAACGAATTACAAGACTACAACATGAAACAAGGCAAACATCAAAATGCCGGCTGAAATATATGAAATACGGTCAATAACACATAATGGAGATTCATGCACATGACTACAAAATGAAACGATAAACACTGCGAAATGAACATGTTTCCAATGAACACCACAACAAAGTCATACACCTTTACCCCTCAAAACAATGCAACATACGAACTCATAACTGATACTTTACCTACACAATGACAATATAAGTGCACAATCACCTATGCGCGCAACATGGGCACTAAAGAAAAGAATACTACCAACAAGACCCACCTCGCCATTTTTCTTTGGTTCATCGTTGACAGCATCAACATCATCTACAGAAATGCTTCTTCTTGGTAGCAAGTTTTCAGTTTCTTCAACAATTAGACGAGATTTCCTCTTATTTTTTAAACGATTTCTGACTGCTTCTGCTTTTGCGGCAGTTGCTGAAGAGAAATAGAGAGATAAAGACCTTTAATATCAGATGAAAGGAAAATTTTCAGTTATCGAGCAAATTTACCGGAAGAATTGGAGAGAACAGATGACCTTCTTGTGTGACAATCGACTACCACTTGATCTTTGCAAGATTTGTGCACGGTAATGCCACAATCTATAAAGAGTTAGAAAAAGTCGAGGAGAGGAGTGATCAAGTCCAAAATAATGTCATGGGAAACTAAATCGGACACGCTTTTTAGAAAACGTAATTTATTAAGCGAAACAGGAATTGAATTACACAATGAAGAAGTCAATTTGGAAGAAAATGTGGTAAAATAAACAAAACAATATAATGTTTGAATTATACAATGAAGAAAGCAGTTTTAAAAAAGATGCTATGAATTTAAAAAAAAAGCGAGGATAGGCAAGACGAATAAAGAAACCCTATAAGCACCTAACTATGAGAAAGCGGTAGCAAAGTTGTATAATATGAAACATATTCCGAATAAAAAGATCATATTGAACTCAATATTTGAGAAACAAACAAGACAGTTTTTATTTTAAAGCCAGCAAGGAACTGTCACTATTTGATTTCACATCCACCCAATCAACTAATCCTTCTCATCCAATTCACACTTCCGTATTTCCGTTGAAACGTTGTTTTAACGCACATATAAGTAAAGCCACAGTTAAATTGTAAATGGAATCTCACGATGAATTTGTAATCAAAATATTACAGTTAATACAAAAATTGTCTTGTTTGTTTCTCAAGTATTGAGTTAAAAGAGTAAAGAAACGTTAAATATAAGAATGCAAAGTCGAACCATTTACCTTTACATTTGAGTCCTTGTCTTATCAGACCCCATAACTAAAAACAAATACAGCGTAACGTTGGACATTGTCGTACACAATACGCTGATAAAAAAAGAGCTTCGTATAAAAATTACGTATCAATAGATTACTTGATGATGAGGAATTTGATTTATTTACATAATTCTGCACATAATCTTTAAAATGAAAACTTACAAGCAAAATATTTCAATGTAAGTTCAACATGACATTCACCATGAACACACAAATGGGGTTGCTTCAAAGGATCTCGAAAATAAATACGTTCATGGATGTAATGGTAAAGCCCTTCACCAGAATTGAGCATAATGGAAATCGTACAGGCAGAATGAAAGGCGTGAAAAGAAAGTGAAAACCTTCAAATGACGTAACGAGTTTTTTCAAATGCATGGAAATAGATGGAATAAAAAAATCAACAAAGCTACTTTGCAACACAACTGGTAGATGGATATCCTGCAACAAAAATGATGCATTTTCCGCAATATTATTCATGCTACTTCAGTTAACATTTAATTTTCTTCCTAATTGATCGATTAACACATTTTTGAATCATTAATTCTTCAACAGAATTTTTTCCCATTTTATACATTTCTCCAAAAAGCTACGAGCCCATTGACTATGGGGGGGTGGGGGGAGGTGGATACTTGGTACTATTCCACCGATACAACACTCTAGTGAAGTTCAAAACGTTCTTCAATGAATTAATGTAAGTGAAGATTAACTTAGCAACTAACTTGGTTATTATCTCGAACAATTTTCACGGGGGTTCAGCATGTTATACAATGTAAACATCTTGGAGGTAAGGTCAACTCAGCAAATACCCAGCCGTTAAAATATTTCATTATATGGCAAGCGCCACTTCGTAAGAAATAGTAAGCTTTGATCGGCTCAGAAACATTTTTATGGGTCCAATATTTTCCTTAATGGACCACGGTCCAATACGCGTAATTGCACAATTAAATGTAAACAAACTTCGTAAAGCAATCAAAACAACGCAAAAAAACGAAACAAAAAACATTTGCGAATGTGAGTCGAAGGAAAAACACTCGGAATACAGTTTAACTTTCCTGAAGATACAATTTGAAACGATTTCTCTTTTACTGACGAAAATTAGAAACGTGAAAGCCAACCCGTACAAAACAGCAAAAACGACAAAGAAAGCAAGCTTCGTTAAAAATCAAATAATGTCATATAACAAACTTCGGTCCAATATTTCTCCGTAAAGACCTCGAGCTTGGTTATTAAAGGCTAATTAATGCCATAAAACGTGTTCTTCGTTAAATTTAATCGAGTAAAGTTTACTTACCACACCTCCACAGTGTTCACAATAACTGCGGGTAAGATAGGTCGTCTCTTGAAAATTATGAACAAAATCTCTTCCTAAAGCTCGAAAGTTGGCCTTCAAAAAGTAGGCTTTCATTTCTTCCTTAGTTACAACACCGTCACTGAAACATTAAGTTAAATGCTAAATTTTTGAGAATTTTAATCTGTAAATGATTGCTATGGTGTCTGTCCAAATATAATGCGTGTTCGTGTCATTTACCTGAATATAACAGGAAGGCTATTTCCCACCAAAATACGAACCCACAAGTGTAACTAGTCACAATCTTTCCAAGCACGGCCCAAAGAAAGTTCATTTATGGTTTATTTACGACAGTTAGCTAAGGCCCTGATTATATGAGCCCGGTAGTCGGGATTGAGCAAAGCGTTAAATCATTTTTGCAAATGGAAAGGATTAAAAAACTCACAACAAAAAACTTATTTGAGCAATCTCTCGGCTGAGCAAAAACTCGGGTTTTACAAGCCTGTCTGCAGGTAAAATTTGGCTTAATGCAAGTACAAGGCATGTTTATCTAAAGATAGCCTTCCAATTATATTCAGTTCAAAGATACGTGCAAGCAATAACGTTATAACAGTGTGTAGAGCGTACATGCAGGTAGCTTGACAGCTATATATTAGTAGATTGATGCGTATGGTTTAAATTACATTATATATTCAAAGGTTCGTGTATTACACAAACATTACAAACATAAATCTTTCAAAATGTGTGGTAGTGACGTTCAAAAAAACGAAATATAATTGATATGTGTGATCATCTGCTAAGCTTGCATTTGTAAAATATTCAGAGCTTTTTTGCTAAGACAACTTTTTAAATCATTCGTAGTGTTTTATGAACAGTAGGATATTTTTTAATGTTTGTATACTTCACACTAATTCAAAATGACAATACACATTTCCTGTACACACAATACAATGACGTAAGAACCAGATAACAAATACAGCTAACCTGACGTTTACTCTTGATTTGACTCTGAAGAGGACTACCGCTAAGGTTGTCGAAACGTCAGTCAACAACAACAAAAACAGTTCTTCTCAGGACTATACCAACCTGGACCATCATCATTTACAGACATGTAACGAAACTCCCGGGTTCAAACCGTTTACTTTAGTACGATATTTTGTTGACACGACTGATAAATTGAGTTCGTGTTTACATCCGCTTATTTCATCCGTATATAATAAATGATAACTGGCAACTCAAGTGTATTTACAAGCGTGTATTTATTCTCTGATGACTCTGACGATGGCTTTGGAATAAATTAAAACACATTTATTCGCTTTTTGCTTTACCTTTTAATTATTAAAGCACAGTGACAGTGTGACCAGAGAGAACTTAACTGGAGTAAATACAAGTATAGTGCTTCAGCTTTCTCGTGTTGTTCGACAAAACAAAATATTATTGATGTTTGTGATAGCTTTGAGCGCTTACAATTGCATGATATCTTGATTTATTCTATTTTTAACTATTTAATTTAAGCAGATGGTCAAGGTTATAGACAAACGAAACAATAAATGTATTGATCAAAAAATTACATCCAGACATAGAGATGAATCCTCAAACTGATTCAGTAACCGCATGAACGACTATGTTTTGTTAAATGAAGGACCTAATGTATACATCGTACATACCTGTTGGCATCGACAACACCAAATGCGTCAATAAAAGGAAAGTTAGTGGAGATCGCCTCAAAATCTTCAGTAGTTAGTCTCCCATCGCTGTCTCGATCGTAAAATTTGAAAACAGCCTGAAATAGGTAAGACGAAAAATGTTTTGACTTTTCCAATAAACTTACTGACCTCAAGAATAAGTAAAGTTATTCGAAGAGTTGAAGTTTGACAAACCTCGACCATAGAGGCCACGTGTTTGTCGATGGTCTTCGAATCGGGAGATGCTACGCGACCTGATGCCCAATCAGCAAACAGTTCAGAATTGGCTGTCGTGGTGACTCGAGGTAGCTAATAGAAAGCCATAATACTCCATTTCTTCAAAATGATAACAAACATCAAGTCAAAACGTGGCAGCTATGTATCAAAAACTCACTGTAGTAGATTTCCTCGGTTCTTTCGCATATGATAGCTCATACAACTCATCTTCTGAGATGGTCATTTGAATAGACACCTATAGAAGACCAAAATTTTAATCTTATCGAGACAATTATGCTGGTATTCTAATGCAAATGCTTGAATTTGATTGGTTACTTCACTCGCTATCTGATTCTCAAAAGACAGCGGTAGCTAAAAAAACATGGCTTCTGTCTTGCGTTTTTCTCATGTTTCTGACAATTTACTAGATAGTTCATTTGATTTTTACCACGAGAGAAGTTATTTACATTAAACTTTAGTTTAATTACACTAACTACATATGCCTTATATAAGAGTAGTCCTTTTTTTTAATAAATATGTCAAAAAATATATAAAACAACGAATTAAGGAGAACTATAATATCAATTTTCCTTGTGAATAGTTAACAAGTCAAGACTAATTTAACACTCCAATCGAAGAACAGTCGAAAGCTGACTAAACAAATAAGTAGAACTGTTTCATAGGCCGTGTGTTTTCAAATTTATTCGTATAGTTAAAGCTACACGAGCAGAAACTGACCGCTACCTGTGAGTAGCTGAGACAACAAACCTTGGTGGATAGTAAGATTCTACAGAAACAAGCAGACAACTTTTCTCGATTTCAATAAGGTAGCTAATACTTCATTCGCGCTTTGCCCTCGTCACTCATAGAAATTTCGAGCTCGTAATATAATTTTTAAATAAAGTCTTGCATTGCAATACCTGTTTTTACGGGACGAATATACGATTCAAACTTTCATAACATAACATATAACATAGAACATAGAACATAACATATATCGTATAACATATAAAATATATTGATTAATATCCGCTTAATAATTAACCTCATAAGCGAATTAACCTATAGTATATAACTAGTGTTGGCTTGTCACTTAGTCTGACAATGAATTGGTAATAGATTTGATAAATCACTAAATTATAGTCTCCTCTCTTTCACCTCAAATATTCATTTAATGATGGACATCATATTCTGAGTATATATGTTAAACTTTATGCTACTATACAACACTATAACTACTTAATCTTATCCTTACTTTACTTATATTGCAGTATCTGTGCGTATAAACGTTGTTAAATATCTTTCTTATGTAACTGAGAGGAGTTAATCCATCCAATACATTTTCCCGCCGCAGCACACGAATTTCAGTAGATAGCTAAATGACATGTTTTGCATTCTACAGGGATAGAAAACTGGGACGATTCATACATCTGTCTTGATGTGTATCAAATAAAAGTGGCGCAAACGAGGTACAAAAGGTATCGAACAGTTAACATAACTTAAATACAGAGACAACTCACCCGCAGCATATTGATGAGTTCATACTTAGATGGAGCAGGGGGGAGCATATTTTTGAAGTTCATTAATGTGGCAATGACCGCGTAGAATTTCACCATCTTTTGAAAATTGATTAGTTTCTCTTCAGTGACGTAATCAGGCAGGGCAGCATCCACGGCAACGAGATCTTTTAAATGTACACCTTAATAAAATAAGACGTTGTAGCTTGACTACTTAAACCCATAAAATGTCATGGTAATTATGATACCTCTATAGTTTCCATGGCAACATATAAGATAAGAAAGAAAGCGGTGGTTAGTACATCAATCCCTTTTACTCCTCGTGAAATGTAAAAAGATTTTCTTACAGTATAGGTACATAAAATCCACTGCATTTCATAAGTTCGCGTCTGTATTTGGAGTAGTTTCCTTCTGAGGACAAGAATTCTGTCATTTCCTCTAGAAACTAATTGTTATTTATTCAATGAATGGTTAAAGATCAAGTTCTCGCTCTGTGAAAATGAAAATTACCTTCCTTTTGTTCTCACTGAGCACTGCCATGGTGTCGTGTAACCTCCGCAAAGCACTGTGGTTCAAAGCACCGACTACTGCCATCAGACTATTGAAATTTTGATGACTTCGTAAACACTACACAAAGAAATGCTTCAACATTAATCATTATAAAATAAATAAAATAAATTCATCGCGTGCGCTGATTGATGTATAGATGTTTTTGAATTAGCTCAACCAAACAAATCAATCAATCATTCAGTAATCAATCACTCAATCAGTAATCAGTCATTCAATCAACCAATTAATAAATCAATCAATCAATCAATCAATCAATCAATCAACCAATTAATAAATTAATCAATTAATCAATCATTCAATCAATCTTTCAAAGAGAATTTGCAGATCAATCATGAATACATTTAAGAGGAAAAATTAAAACGTTTGTTTTCAATTTGTCTGTCTCATATTATTGTTATTTTATAAAAAAAATGGAAGATGTTTTTCGTGTTGGCACTGGCTAACGCAAACCTTAAAGACACTAAAGAGAGCTCTCGAGCAGATGCAGCCCTCGACATTAGGTCTCGGGCTTGCACTGATTAGCTCTCAAGTTCTCCCGAAGGTGTCCTCGGTTTGCATACGTAAGCCTGCGCAAACACAGTAAACAAGTTTTATTCCTTAAATAAAAGACAGTTCGTCATGTAAATAACCAACTGTCATACCTGGGCAACATTCAGAAATTTTTCTATAATATGCGCTCGCATCGCAGGATTCTCCCCTTTTAATACCATCGCTTCAATCCAACGTGATAAACCATTAAAAACACCGACGTATTTCTGAAGGCAAGGAACGGTACTTAATTTCGGTTTTCGAGCGTAAGTCTTCCATTCAGACATCTGCAAAGAAAGGGATTTTTTAAACCATTAATTGTAGCTTGTACCACTTCTATTGGTAAAACTTCCATCAACAAAACTTATAACGAGATCTTTTTTACAATACAGTAAACCCCTGCATATAAGAGCTTTCATTATTCAAGTTAACCTAAACAGACCTCTTCTCATGAAACAGTGCCCGTGAAATTAAGTTAAACACGTTCTAAAATAAGTTCTTACTTTCTAAAGAAAAAGTGACTCCTTTTCAGGTGGTAGAAAATATTTTCATAGATAATATTAAAAATTACAGTATCTGCCCTTATTTCAACCTTATATTACAAGTTACTATACGACTACATCCAACAACAAGAACAAAGACTGAACAAACTAAAGGAACTCATACCAACGAAAGTAAGTGATACTTTACTTTCTACGATACAAACTATTGCAGAGAAACGAGCAAACAAGACAGAGACACAACACCAAATCAAACAACAACAAAAACCTGAACGTTTAAAACAAACTAAAACACGTACAAGACATAAACATGACGGTAACTGGGTGAGGAATATTTTTTCCCGCTCATTAGACGAAACTGAAACGCGACTACTATCTTACGGACTAAAACATTCCATAACACCTAGACGAATCCCGACTGAGACGATAGTATCAAGTGTCGAGGCTGTCCTAGCGTATCAAAGAGACTTGTCAGAGACAACCAAAGACGATATCAGAAGCATGATAGCCTCCACTTTACAATCGTCCTCTATACGAGACAACAACTTGACAAAAGACGAGCAACAAGCACCCAAACGACTAAAACACGATAACAACATCGTCATTTTACCAGCAGACAAAGGACGCGTGACTGTGGTCATGGACAGGAATGATTACTTTAACAAAATGAACACCCTTGTTAACGACAGACAAACGTACGAACAACTCAAACGAGACCCAACACCATCACTAGTACGCAAACTTAACAGCAAGATCTTCTCTATGAGAAAATCTAACATTATATCTGAAAGTATTTACTATCGACTCAGATGCTCAGTACCACGACCACCCAGACTATACGGACTACCAACACTTCACAATTCACAAATACCCATGCGACCAATTGTTTCATTCTGTGGTTCGCCTACTTACGAACTCTCAAAGTACTTGACTGACATACTGCAACAACTTACAAAAAAATCAAAACACAAGCTACAATCCACTGAAACTTTCATTAAAAAATTGAGCACTATACAAATACCGGACAACTATATACTAGTGTCTTTTGACGTGAAATCATTGTTCACCAGTATTCCACTTAATCTGGCACTTATTTGTACAAAAACCCTCATTACAAACACCATGGACGTACTGCCATTACCGACAGAAGACATTATGGAGCTACTGGAGCTCTGCCTCACCTCGACTTACTTCCAGTACAAAGGTACACACTACAAATAATTACATGGAACAGCAATGGGCTCAACCGTTTCTGTTGTAGTTGCTGAAATTGTAATGCAATCTATAGAGTAACGGGCGCTCACGACTTACAAACATGAACTATCTTTTTGGTTCCGCTACGTAGATGACACAATCACAGCACTACATGCAGACAAAATTGATGACTTTCACACTCACATCAACAAACAGAACAGCCACATACAATTTACTAAAGATGTCGAAGGAAACGGAACTCTTCCTTTTCTCGACTGTTTGGTAAAACATGACAATCAAAAACTACGAACAACAATTTATCGCAAGCCAACACATACAGACCGACTACTAGACCAATCATCTTACAACCCTACATCACACAAAGCCACCACAATCAGAACATGAACAAGACGTGCACAAATCATATGTGATTCACCGGACGCTCTACACAACGAAAACAACTATCTTAAACGTGTTTTTGACAAAAAAACAACTATAACTCTGACTTTATCAAACGCAACACTTACAAACCCAACAAACCCAACGAAACGAACAACTCAGTGAGAACAGCAACGATACCTTACATCAAAGGTACGTCTGAGACTATCTCGCGTATCTTACGACCATACAACATACGTGTCGCACATAAACCAATCACAACGTTACGACAAGTACTATGAATGTTTTTTATGCAGTGCGGTGTTTTGAAATTAAATGAAGATATGATCTTCGCACTTTGCTGGACAATTTAAGCAATCGTCTCAGGACCTGAAAAAATCAGGTGACTCAACGGGATTCGAACCCATGAGCCCAACAATATTGACCTGCTCACCACTGTGTGACTTCATAGCTCAGTGGTCAGAGCACTGCACCGGCACCGCAGAGGTCATGGGTTCGAATCCCGTTGAGTCACCTGATTTTTTCAGGTCCTGAGACGATTGCTTAAATTGTCCAGCAAAGTGCGAAGATCATATCTTCATTTAATTTAACGACAAGTACTAACGAACATAAAGGACAAAGAACAACCCAATGAACGACATGGTGCAGTTTACAAAATAAACTGCTCCGACTGCCACGCCTCCTATATCGGGGAAACTGACAGGAACTTAAACATAAAACTTACTGAACACAAACGAGCTACAAAAAAAAAAACAAGACAAAACTAATCACATTGCCGAACATCACCGAATCACAAAGCACAACATTGACTGGGACTCGGCAAAATGCATTACTTACAGTACTGACTATAGACAACGGCTTACATTAGAAAGTTGGTATACCAACTTGGAACAAACCCCCTGAACAGATCACAGCAATTACCGGCACCTTACAAACGACTTATTCACAATACAAACAAACGACCAACTAAAAACATTACACTTCACACTAATTCACAATGACAATACACAATTGACACCCTCACATTACAACTAAAAATATCACACCTAAATCACACTTCACAACTAAAAACATTTCACTTCACACTAATTCACAATGACAATACACATTTCCTGTACACACAATACAATGACGTAAGAACCAGATAACAAATACGGCTAACCTGACGTTTACTCCTCATTTGACTCTGAAGATGACTACCGCTAAGGTTGTCGAAACGTCAGTCAACAACAACAAAAACAATCCTTCTCAGGATTATTTCTGTTACTGTAAAAAGATTACTTCATGGTTGGTTTGTTTGTACGAATTTTATTATGCACTCGTTGCAAATGTGAAGGATTGAAAAAAAAACTCGTTCGCTACGCTCATTTGTTTGTTTGCAATATCGGGGTTGTGATATATCTTCATTTATCACTCCTGTTGACTGACATTTCAATGACGTCATCTCTTTTAACAAATGTTATAAGATAAATCTCTGTGACATCTCAAACAGACTAAAATTTCTATATAGGCAAATGCACACCAAAAAATACAATATTGAGAACATACAGGAATTTTCTTCAGAGATCTGCAGTCGATATGTGTCAACTGATCTGCTATATCTTTAGGTGTGAGATCATTAAATGCCAGAGACTTTGTTCTCGCTACTTCTTTCTGTCTTATCAATCTTGTTGAGTGAATATGATCAGCTGCACCCCTGCAAAAAACGTTTAAAAAGGATAAATTCGACTTGGAATGAATAAAATAGAGTACGACACCCAACCTATTGCAATTTAGCAATGAATAACGACAATTTGGAATTTAAGCCCCTAGATATCTAACTACCGTGAGGGAAGGAAGCAATCTTGAATAGTGGTAAGTGACACGATCGTTTTAAGTAAGCTAGGTTAAAAACAAAAGAAAAAACAACTTACATTGATACAATAGAATGATCAAGCACATAAACGTACAATGCACTTGATCATTCTCATGTTAAAATATGTAGTTTATTTTAGTTTAAAACGTAGATAGATGCTGCGAAACTCAGTTACGTAGCCTGCTTAGCTCGATCAAAGAAAAGGAAGGGGTGGGGGTTGTTCATGTATAAATGTTCTACTCAATAAGTTAAAATGAATTTGAGTGTTTTCTACATATTATAGCATGCACCTATAAATACGCCATCCCTCCCTCCAATTACCAAAGCTAGATTCGCCAAAGTAAGAATTACATAGATTAATATAAATTTTGCTAAATTTCTTTTTTTTTTCAAAATAAGGTTCAAAATTACTTCAATAACTCCCCCACCCCCTCCAGTGGCCTAAAAAGCCCATCGTTACAACAAAATCGTTACTATTGGTCTTTAGATTCTGCTAAATAAAAGCATTCTAAGAAAAGAAAATCGTGGATGGATCTACGAATGCTTTGTAAAGGGGGCTGTGCTCTTGTTTGGATTAAATTTCAGTGGCTACTCGTTGGGCATAGCATGTCCGAGTATTTTTTTCATTAAAATCTGTTAAATTTACATAATAACTGAGAGATTTTAGGAGGTCCGTTTATTTAAGCCATCATCACATTTGCTTTTGCTGAGTTGTTTCGTATATTAGTCGCCCCTACCCCACCAAATCCACCCAAGACGAAAATTACTCACAGAGCTGTCCTTCCAATCAATTTCTTTATTCCTTTCTCGCAACGAGGATTCTGACGAATGAGACGTTTCTTAAGCTGCGCAATATCTCTAAGGATGCTGTCCTCAGCACGAAGCTGGCTTGAAAACTTTGACAACCAATAACTACAAACACATGAATAGCCATGTCACAAAATGCTTTCTGAAAAACCCGATATTGAAGAATAGTATATTTTCTATTTTCATTTCTATTTTCTTGTATTCCGACTTTGCATTACTTTTGAAAAGATATTACAGTTCCTTTTGAATTAACATAGTTGCAAATAAGTATGAAACCCTACTCTAAGTAGCTCTAAGTAGCTCAATGAGACTAACACCTGTACTAAAAGCTCGTTTATACTGAAACTCACTAAATGGGACTTTAAAATCGTCCCTCAAGTATTTCAAGACGGTATTTATTCCAGCAAACGTCTTGCTATACATGGAAAAACGACTTTGTCATTGATCAGTGAGGGCGCAATTTCTAAGTCGTCCTCAATGAGTGTGAGTGACTTTAAGAATGCAGTCGTGAGAGCGAACGACTTACTGCAAAAACTGACAAAGTATCCACATATTCACAGGAGGATCCTCCGAGTCATTAGCTGAGGAAGATATTACTTTACTAGATTCATCATCCGACTTGTGAACGGAATGATCATCAAGAATAGGAGAGTCTTGTTCCTCTGGCGATTCTTTGTCATCGAACGTAACTTTCAATTTTGGTATTTCCGAAACAGCATCGCTGTATCCGACTTTCACATGATCAGCCACACAAGTTTTAACTTGTGTTGCATCAGTGGAAGTGATTTGTGATGTGACCTCTTGAAGCAAGCCCTCAGGCTTTGTTACATATTCATCCTTCATCGTATCTTCTGCATCGTTTACAGGAACTTCAGGAGTGATTGACTGATCGTTATCATCATTCAGTTCATTGGTTTCAACAATGCTTGTCAACCTAGGAGAATTTTCTGGAATTTCTAACAGCTGAGAAGAGCCAAATACATCTGAGTCATCACTCAACTCGTCATCATTTGAAAGCACGTCGCTTGAACCAAATTGTGACTCATATCTTGTCACAGTTAAAGAATTTGTTCACGAGGGCAGAATAACTTGAGCATTTTCATCAAGAATATAAAATATATTTTTCATTTTAGTTCTTTACTAAAGGCGTAACGTTAGTTGCAACTATTATGTTTGAGTAAATATTTAAGAATTACCATAATATATTCATTTCTTCAGAAATCTGAATGCTTAGTGATGGAAAAAGTGTTCTTCTCCTGTTAAAATGAGCCATTTTAATGCAAAAGATTGGCCGATGTTTATTTTTGCTTAAGCTATGCAAATCAATCGGATATAGTTTTTACTTCATGAAATCAGATGTAGCAAAACATTCCAAACAAGGTATTAACTATGGGTTTCTAGAAATTACTTCCCATGAAAAGAGGTTTGATATGTTCTTTTGACTGCAAATCTAAGTTTCAAACTATATAGTCGAACCCCTACTTCCAGACACTTCTCGGAAATGGATGCTATTACCTCTAATAAAGAGACATCTCCCCTGAGCTGACACCTGGTCACATCCCAGGGGTGTCTGCTTACAGGAAGTTTGACTGTAAAATTAAGTGAAACCCAACCATAATTGCATCAAATAAAAGTGAAATATTTTGAGTAGCTTGAAAACATAAAGCAGACAGGGATTCTATATTAATCTTATTTTATGTAAATGTGAATCACATCTCACTAAGTTGGATACATTTTGATAATCTTTGCAAGGAATTCTTTTGGTGTCACATACCAACCATGCATGGTAAGAAGAACAATTGTTACAGATGGAGGAGACACCACACAACCATTTTCATCTATTGAATTATAGCATTATGAATTAGTAACTCAAGAAGAAAGGGGGAAAGTTATTTCTAGAAAACTCCTTCATTCAATTGTGTAGATGTTACTGCGAACTTGTCAACTTACCAAACTCTTTTAGTGCAATTTTAATCAATTGCTCAAGACTTCCAGATTCAATGGAAAGGTTGATGTCGTCATTTGACGACTTTGACAAAGCTAAAAGAAATGTATTTGTGTATAATATTTAAGAGTACAATTCGACTGCACAGTCCACTGAGCAACTTGAATTATTGAAATTAGAATCTCACATGCTGCTCTCAAAAGATTACCACTCAGGCATTGAACTAGAGTCTATACACATACATGGCCTCGAACATGGTTTCAAGTAAAAATTGGCTGGTTCAAATTATATTTTAAACCAATAAAATTCGTTCGCCAAAGGATCAAGTAACAAACAAAATAAGTTCTCGAAAATTCTGATTAAGGAATAATTAATAATCAGCAATAGGCAGTCTACAAGAAACACACTAAAATCGGCGACACAAATCAAGAAGGGGTGAGAGAAATAAATTGATTTAAAATAACACGATCATAAGAATAAATGGAATGTTTTGATTGAATCGGTTAATTAGCATTGGAAAATTTGATGTGGAAATTGTGATAAAAATTGACGTAGTAATATTTCCAACAAAAAGACTCAAACCTCTTTCATGTTGATTAGACATCTTATTTATTGGAGCAGTAGCTTTTGAAATTAAAATTCATTCGATATTATTTTCCATGTTTGTGATAGTGAAGCAGATATATGAATAAACATCTGACAGGAAAGGAATAAGATTATGTTTTTGAGCCGACGTTGTGATGGAATGCGGTCACCAACCAGCAATGACGTACTGTCCCCTGACCACTGGATAAAGACATCCTTGTCAGTGTCCAGTAAAACCAGTGAGTGAAACTATTTCGCAAGTAGATAGGCAAATTTACGGTTTCACACGGTCTGACAAATAAGTAGAAAAGTATACTAGCAAAACAGGAAAATATCAGTATACGCACTATTGAATCTGTGCTTTTAAATAGGACTTTTTAATAGGACTTACTTAATTCTTTTTTTAACATAGTTTGTAGAAAACGAGCATAATTTTTCCAATTTTTAATTAAAAAGCTCTGAAAGCATAATATGGATATTTACCTAAATTTCATAACAACTTACTCAAGCAAATATGATTTAAGTTACATTTACTTAAATTTAATCCAAACATTGGCTCTTTTTGTAAAACCATACGACAGTGAAACTACGTTCTTCCAGTTGGATAACCTCAACATGAAGTTGTTGAACATCATTTTTCATCTCTCCTTGAGTCTTTGGTCATTTTTTTTAATGTTCTTGATTCTTCGCCTGTGAATTAAGTTCAACACAATGCACAAATAGACTTTATAAGCTATGAATACAAAAATGGATATAAACACAATTAAATGCTCACATTGTTATAGGGTGGATGTTGTTGGTATTGGAGTCTTGCCTAATTCCATGTTCTCACCACCCTCATCTTCTTCATTGGTTTCCACCAAAGTGCTCAAGTTAGATGAATTACTCCCTTTATTTGAAAAACGTTAAAAAAACATAGCACAATGAAAAGATGAAAACGAATTACGTTTTTTGTTTTACTGTATATTTTTCCATTATACAAACAAATCATCAAAACTTAAATTAATAGAATCGTTTTGTTAAGCATATAAACACATATTCGGTTATTTCAAGCTGGCCATTTTATTTCGGGATGGGTTGGTTGGTATAAATTACATTGTTGTATTTAGCGTAATGGCGGGAAAATTTAAAATCCCTTGTGTTGTATTAAAACGTAAACAAAAGACAACATTTTTATACAGAAAGCCTTGTTTGATGAATGAAGCATCAAACTTGAGAAATATATCTATATAGTCCGATTGAAACATAAGAATATAGGTCGTGTTAACATAAGAATATAGGTCGTGTTAATAGAAGAATATAGGTCGTGTTAACATAAGAATATAGGTCGTGTTAACAGAAGAATATAGGTCGTGTTAATAGAAGAATTTAGGCAAAAACACGTGATTGTTGAATATTATAACTTTTTTGTTTACAAATAATGTACATTTTTTCATTTTGAGCGTATTATTTTTCACTGGCACAATTTTTAAAAAAACTAGCATAGATTGTGAAAACTGGCATAATTCAAGCATAATTTACTAAAAAACCAATTACGCCCCCTGCATGGGCGTAGTTTGAGCACTTTAGGATTGTGTATAGAGTCTAATACGGAGACGTTCACCGTGTTCGCGATATGCAAAGCTCACCTTTATAGGTTTGAGTACTCTGGTGACTCTACAATACAATCCATACAATGTGTAACCGTACGTCCTGTGTCCCAAGTGCAGGAGTCACCATTTCACTATGGTGATAGCCGGGAGGGCACATGGTATATACGCTTTTTTAATATGTGTAGTGGTGTAGAGAAAAATCACAAAACTACAGATTCATCCCGACAAGCCTGTTTCGTGATTGCTCACTCTTCAGGGGATTTAACGAAAACGGATACCGATACACACTAAAACTTGACCCATACGCTACTACCAAACGGAAAACAGACTTTGACAAAATATACTTTGGTACAACCCTCCATTTAGCAAAAACGTCCACACGAACATTGGCCACAAATTCCTTTTATTAATCGACAAACACTTACCCATAGACCATAAACTCAGGAAAATATTCAACCGTAACACTATCAAACTCAGCTACAGCTGATGGAACAATATCGAACAAATAATCAACAATCATAACAAACTGAGAACATCAGACAAAACTGACGACAACTCCGCGAACAATAAGACACATACAAAAACATGGACTATAATTAGTCCAAACACCATGGACGCACCGCCGTTACCGACAGAAGACATTATGGAGCTACTGGAGCTCTGTCTTACCTCGACTTACTTCCAGTACAAAGGTACTCACTACAAACAATTACATAAAACAGCAATGGGCTCACCCGCGTTTCTGTTGTAGTTGCTGAAATAGTAATGCAATCTATAGAGGAACGGGCGCTCACGACTTACAAACATGCACTACCTTTTTGGTTCCCCAATCACAGCACTACATGCAGACAAAATTGATGACTTTCACACTCACATTAACAAACAAAATAGCCACATACAATTTACCAAAGATGTCGAAGAAAACGGAACTCTTCCTTTTCTCGACTGTTTGGTAAAACAGAACAGTCAAAAACTAAAAATAACAGTTTATCGCAAACCAACACACACTGACCGACTACTAGATCAATCATCTTACAACCCTACATCGCACAAAGCTACCACATTCAGAACATTAACAAGACGTGCACAAATCATATTTGATTCACCGGACGCTCTACACATTGAAAACAACTATCTCAAACGTGTTTTTGACAAAAAACAATTTTAACTCTGACTTCATCAAACGCAACACTTACAAGCCCAACGAACCCAACGAAACGAAGAACTCAGTGACAACAGCAACGTTACATTGCATCAAAAGTACGTCTGAGACTATTTCGCGTATTTTACGACCATACAACATACGTGTCGCACATAAACCAATCACAACGTTACGCCAAGTACTAACGAACATAAAGGAAAAAAAACAACCCAAAGAACGACAAGGTGCAGTTTACAAAATAAACTGCTCCGACTGCCACGCCTCCTATATCGGGGAAAATGGCAGGAACTTAAACATAAAACTTACTGAACACAAACGAGCTACAAAAAAAAACAAGACAAAACTAATCACATTGCCGAACATCACCTAATCACAAAACACAACATTGACTGGGACTCGGTAGAATGCGTTACTTACAGTACTGACTATAGAAAACGGCTTACATTAGAAAGTTGGTATACCAACTTGGAACAAACCCCCCTGAACAGAACACAGCAATTCCTGGCACTTTACAAATGACTTATTCGCAATACAAACAAACGATCAACTATAAACATTACACCTCACACTAATTCAAAATGACAAAACACAATTGACACCCTGATATTACAACTAAAATATCACAACTAAATCACACATCACAACTAAATCACACATCACAACTAAATCACACATCACAACTAAAAACATTACACTTCACACTAATTCACAATGACAATACACAATTGACACCCAC
This sequence comes from Xenia sp. Carnegie-2017, assembly GCF_021976095.1. NCBI lineage: Eukaryota > Metazoa > Cnidaria > Anthozoa > Malacalcyonacea > Xeniidae > Xenia > Xenia sp. Carnegie-2017. Next base: position 855,727 of record NW_025813488.1, read on the forward strand.
ACATTTCCTGTACACACAAAACAATGACGTAACAAATACGGCTAACCTGACGTTTACTCCTCATTTGACTCTGAAGATGACTACCGCTAAGGTTGTCAAAACGTCAGTCAACAACAACAAAAACAATCCTTCCCAGGACTATACTAACCTGGACGCTCTACATTTACAAACATATAGTTAATTATCCCATTAGAAGTCGCCTTGTCATAACAAATAGAAGAGTTGTGCATGCACATAATTCGAACATAATTTGATCTCTCCTATCCTTCTTTTCTCGTTATTTTAGCTCAAAATTTGAAATACTTAGTCGCTATCTTTGTTTTGGGTGGCTCTGGAGAAAATAGACTAATCAATGTTCTTTATTAGCTACTTCATTGCTCCAATTGTTGTTGCCTTTGAGTTGAGTATTGCTGACGGTTCCATTTCATCTATTAATCTAGCGATTGTTGATGTCTTCCACCATTTTTAGTTAAAAACTGCAATTAGTCTGATTCATAAACAAGTTTTCTTCCCACGCAGAATGGCTAAGTAAACAAACAAAAGACTTTTAATTTTTTTAAAGCTCTTTGACTTAATTGACTTATTGTTGATGTCATAATTTAAGAAAGAGATGTCATCTAGTGAAAAGTTGTAGCTATGAAAACAAACCTTTACGTCTGTATGAGTTAAATTCTCTTAATTTAATCTAGTTTGGAAATAAAACATCATTTAGTTGTTCCATATTGGTTGACAGAGCAAATGTTGTTAAATTCCTTGCTAATAAGGTTTCATGAATTGTCTCAAATAAAGAAAGGTCGGTAGATCGATGCACTTGTAGCTAATGCAGCATGTTTACTTAATCCTCTTAATTCAAAGGGAAAATTTTTTTTCTGTGGATTCAGACTGCTTAGACCCACCAGAGATCTGTTCTTTATTGAAAGATATTTAAGTGATCTTTTCACATTCCCATTATTGGCAAAGGTATTGGATAATAATCTTGTTCACACACACAACATGCCCAGCTCAGAAAACATATTTTTAACAGTTGATTAAAGGGCATGTGCAAACACAGTGAGCATAATTTCCCCATTGACTACGATTACCCAAAATATTGCCCAAATTTTCTGTGTGCGAAATTTCTAGGAAAAATTGCGGATATAGAGTTTTTACGAAACCTTAGGTAAGATCCTTAAGGTTAATGATGTTTGACAAACATGGTCGCCTTACGCCGCTATATAAATAAAAACTTGAAGCATAATATCCTAAATCGTGTTCTCCAGTTGCGAAACAGCACGATATTTGGCTGCTGCAAGGAATTAAATTAACATTCTAATGAGTTATTTTGTTTGCCGAAGAATCTGCTTTGCAAGAGGTTAATCGTTTGGTCAATTTAGAGTCACTGATCGTAGCTCTAATATTAAATACATACACATCGAAGGGTCGTTAAAAACGTCTTTAAATATGCTCCTTTTAGTAATAACATGCAAGGCATTGCTTTTCTATTCCTTGTAGAAAATAAAATATATACAATTTCATTAAGTTTGCTAGAACAATTGGTTTAAGGTATCTTTTAAATTTTCAAACGTTAATTTAATTATTTCTTTTTTTCAGAAAATGGTCTGCTGCCAATGTACAAAAAACATCAATCAGAACCAAGTAAGGGAAAATATTTGACTAATACGTTCACTGCTTCGTTTTATTATTAAATTTTCAGAAGCAGGTGCATGGAACTGTCAAGAAATTTTAAACTATAGTTTTTATGCAAAATATATGACAACTGTCGTCATTCAATTAACCGATCAACAATTTATCTGGAGACCTTATGTAATTGACAGCAAAACAAATTCGTGTAACGTCTATAAGAAATTCCATTTTGGTTTAAGTCATAATAAATAAGTGCCAAGTGCTGTAGAATTAAATTTATCAGAGGTGTCCTGGGAGGAAGGGGGAGCTCTATTGAAAGGGCTGAAGCCATAAAATCGTAAGAAATACGTAACGTCATCTTATGAAAGTAACATAGATGTTCACAATGTTGAACTGAAATGATTTGTAGATGACAGATCATAACTCAAAATCTTACAAGTAATGACCACTATTTTAATAAATGTTTAAAATAGATTTACGCACAGTCATAACACACTATGACGAGGATAAGCATATTAAAAGTTAAAACATCATGACATTATGCATTATTGTATACTGAATACTATTACTCTAATATTACATTACTATCATTCTAAAACAGTAGTGATAGTCTCCCAAAATAACGCAGCTAATGATCTGATAACCACCTTTTATAGTAAGTAATTACTTATTGGATACCTGCTCCCACGCAACTCAAAGCAGCTATCCAACGTGCTTCGTGTAAGTTTTAACCTAAGATATTCTGTTGAAAAAATACACATCCTCCATAAATGATAGTGGCACGATCATGTTAAACATTGAGAAAAGAAAAAGTTATCAATTTATAAGAACGTAATTTCAAAAGTTTTGTTTGTATATCAGAAAAATATAGTTAAATTTTTTATTCCTTAGCTATATTGTTTGTTATCTATTTACTCTGCTATCTTTCTAAACTTATGTATTTTTAGCTCATAAAACTAACACAGAGCAATGGCATTTTATAAATTAAATAATCATGTAAATACGTTATAAAGAATACACTACAAGTTCACAACGAAAAAGGAATTAAAAGGCCGAAAATATTTTGTTTGAATCGATGTATTCAACGAAAACTTCATGCAAACATTATGCATGGGATCTGTTTGATGAAATTGAGCAAATAATACGTTATATTATGTTTAATTGAAAGTGAAAGTTTACTTACAAAGCAATAATAATTAGTTTTTACTAGGAAAAGAAGAACTTACATCGTCTATATAACTTGTTTTTGTATGGTTGAGGCAAATATTTATATTCTTATAATAATATATTATTATAAAGATTCTTCGGTTAAAAATTTCATCGTTAAAAATTTGTCAGAAAAACTATAGCTCATCAAATACTTTATTTTCGAGCTCTTGGATTGGCTAATTTAAATCAGTCTGCAAGCTGTGCTTGAAATGTAAGAATTTTAAATTTAATCACACGTACGAAACAAATATAATTATATATGCTTATACGTTTTTCTTTCAGAAGACAGCCTGTTGTTATTGCGAAAACATCTTTCTCAGTCCAGAAGAGTAAGCGAAAATTTCAGCCATGATGCTCACCGTCAGTCTCGTTGCTCTATATGTATTGGTGAATTTTCCTCAACCAAGTGAGAACTGCAACACTGCGTTTAACCGCATTTATAAAAAATATAACTGTGTTTGCTCTATACCGACCAACGAACTACCAGAAAACTGCACAGATATAAGAAAAGACATAATTGAACTGTTTAATGCTTATGCTAAGGTAAGTTTAATATTTGAAAGAAAAAGAAATTAAGAGCAAGTATAGTTTAAACTCATACAGTTTTGATTGATTCAATAAACTAAGGCAATTTTTCAGTTCATGAATTCACTGCTCGACAAAAAAGAAACATTGGAAAGTAGGAACTAATGTGTACATTGTGATTCAGTTTGTCAATGAAACACATACATACGACTATTTTACTGTGGTTTACAATGTGAATGTCAGCTAACATTTTTACGAAATGTTTACATTTTAAAAAAGGTCTTCGAGAGCAAACATGCCATTTTCTACGTAAACATGTGTTGGCTTCGTGCATAATAGGACATTAATAAAATATTCCGCGCATCTTCATGTAAATATTCGCTTGAAAAAACATTGTTGATATTCATATTTTCTTCAAAGACAGTTTTCAAAGCCAATCTCCTTGAAGCCATGTGGAAGTTTATTGTTCAGTCAGGGCATGGAAGCCACTTCACTAAAACCACTGAAGACATGCCTTTTTCTTTTTAAATCAGGATGAACGAGAAAAGACTTACGGATGGGTTTATGTAGCAACCATACCTGTAGGATCCGTAGGAATCCTTTTCAACTTTTTGCTGATATTGGTGATCCTTTCTGATCCCATGAAGATCCTTCAACGTGGAGCATGGATGACGATCCTAAATCTTTCTGTATCTGACACAGTTGCATGCTTATCAAGAGTGGCATCTTCAGTTATCGTAAAATGGTTCGAAATTGAAGTTACCGACAACTCGAAAAAATATACAGAATTTTTCTGGCAATTTGGGGTAATTAGTTCATTTTTGTTTCTTACGCTCCTAACAGTCCAGACTTACGTGATAATTAAATATCCCATAAGAAGCCGCCTTGCCACGACAAAAAAGAGAGTTGTGTTCATGATTGGAACTGTGTGGACTGTATCGTTGGTGCTCGCCTTACTTGAAATCAACGACATTTCTAAAGATAAAAGAATGTATTTTTGGATTGCAAACATCTCCGTTTTAGAGTTGGCCACAATCATTCAGATAATTATGAAGATATTCATAATTAGAGAAATTTTTCTTCCCCGAGACCCCTTATTAAACAATACCAGAAACAAGCAGCAGAAAGAGGTCGCTAAAACCATCATCATAATGATTTTTGTTCTCATTGTTACAGCCCTACCATATTTTATTGCCAAAAAAATCGAGTATATAACAAGAATTTGTGATGGAAATTATGATTTGACAGTCAAGTTTGCTTACTACTATGAGCCCATTGCCATGATGAATTTTGTCGTGAATCCAATAGTTTATTCATTACGTCTGAAAGATTATCGCAAAAGTTTATTTTATATTTTCATCTACCATAAAAAAGCCAATCAACTTACTCTAACCAGAGATACCAGTAAAACTGTGTCGACGAAAGTGTAAAGTAGTTGAAGTATTTGATTAATCATTTCTTTACATTCAGCTTTAGTTTAAGTAGTTTAAATACTTTTTAGAGATTTGCAAGATATTCGATTTCTTTGATTTACGTAAACGAACAAGAGTTTAAATAAACCGTAGTCCAAAAATATCTGCATTTTGTCAACATAGCAATAAATTGACAACACTTTATTTAAAAAATGAGATGATTGGTCGCGGTAGCTGAGCTTAGATAGCCCCATGCAAATGTGGCAAACTGATCTGACTTCAATCATTAAAACCAATTAAAGAGAATTTGCAAATCAATCAATCGTAGCTAATTCATCATTAATTTTTTAAAATTATCAATTCTGCATCATTTACATTTTTGAAAACTATCCATTTATTGACAAGCGCTTCAATAAAATTAAAAATTTTTACGAGCGCCAAGAGCCATCACACCTAAAAATAAAAACATCACACCTAAACCACACATCACAACTAAAAATAAAAATATTTCACTTCACACTAATTCACAATGACAATACACATTTCCTGTACACACAATACAATGACGTAAGAACCAGATAACAAATACGGCTAACCTGACGTTTATTCCTCATTTGACTCAGAAGATGACTGCCGCCAAGGTTGTCGAAACGCCAGTCAAACAACAACAAAAACAATCCTTCTCAGGACTATACCAACCTGGACGATCTACATTTACAAACATGTAATGATACTCCCGCGCTCAAACCATTTACTTTAGTAACAGTAACAGTTGTCACAGTAACTTAGTAAATAGCAGCCCTTTTCCATAACAAGGAGAAAGCTAAATTCTACAATTACAAACCACAATTGCAAACTGCCCATTACAAACTGGCAACTACAAACTGCCCACTAGAATTGCCAAACTACAACAATGCCAAGCTAAAACTTCAGGCAACAATGAGAATTTCAAACGGAGGATATTGTTCATTGTGTAAGACGACGCGAAATAAAATTTAATAATTTGAATTTGTGTAATTCTATACAAAAGGAGTAATTTACCAAACCATTTTGACAAACACACTAGCCAACGAGGAAGAAACTTACATCGGTCCTTTCAGAAAACACCTTCGAAACTCTGTATTTAAACCACACCATTTCATTCCGCAACAAATCAAAACAATACGCTACAGAACTGAGCAAACACATATAAATCGAAACTTAAAGACTCCGACAAACTTTATGACAATAAATGGCAAATCATTAAGAAAGCCCAACCCTACTCACGAAAAACAAAGCACTGTAACATACTATTTAGAAAGAACGAAGAGTGACGGGAGGGGAGGGTGTGAATAAAATATAAGGGCATGTGACTCCTTCGTTCCCCACTGATGATTATTAGAATCCCAATCAAACTTCAACTCACAGGTAAAACTCGTTTAATTTAAGAATTATACTACGTCATCAGTCGACGTCACTACGGAGTCACATGCGATTTCAAAGTCCTGCAGCTGTTTACTATGTGCGTATCAGCGTATGAATCCAACTCAACATTTAGTAGCATTTACCAAATGCTATTCAGGATAACTGGACTGAAATCATCACTAACTATGTGTATATAATAAAACATTGCGAATGTACCAGAATTGGACCATCCTGCTGATTGCACGATATTATATGTAAACATAAGCCAGCTGCCTTAGCACAAGAAGTTGAAGCGGTACGAGTGCTGTGTCATGAAAATTCGTCTGTGTCAATTCAGGATTATTTGAAAATAGGTTTTATCCAACAAGCAACAGTATCTTTGGTCACTACCTTATGTTGTTTATTAAAAATTATAACGGTATTTTTCTTTTCGCAAAGTACTTATGCGGTTAATATATTCTTGAAGGTAACTTATGACGCAGTCTCTTGTCATCCGGGTATTCTCGTAAGTACAGAGGAGCTTGGTGTTTCTCTGCCTTGGTCTGTTTAAGTACGTGGTTGATGGTAGTAACACATCGATCATCGGTAAACCGAATAAAATTAACATCAATTCGGTTAACAGTTTGACATCGCTGTCCCGCCAATAAGCAAAGCAATGAGGCTAAGCTCATTGTGGGATCTTTAAATTTAATTTGGTCAACGGGACGAAATTGTGTTAGGTAATTGAGAACTTTCTTCACATCTCGTATTTTAGAGTATTTTGGTAAACATGGTTTTAGTTCAATACTCCTTTTAGAAATCTGCAAACCAAAGGATCTTTACCGAATGAGATTCTAGCGTTTTGAATGATCACCGAAGATAAGGCTGACCAAGCAGTGTTAATAGCACTGTAACCCAGCCCTGAATGAAACAGTTCGGTAATAAATTATAGGCCGTAGAATGAGCATGGAGAAAATGCTCAGAAAACGAATTCCATTTCACCCCTTTTCGAGGCTAGATAACTTTTACACGAGTATAATAAATAATAACAATGAGCTAAAATAGATAAGCAATCGTATGAAAACATCAGCAAATTCGTGCAAAAGAACCCTTTGAGCATTGACTTGGTACCATCATATGAAATTTTGTACTTCAAAAAATTACGCATCAAACATTCACTGATGGTAAAGACCATATCTTAGAGGAAAAAATATGAAATGTATACTGCCAAATATATTTGTGGAAGAAACACATCTTGTAGAATGGGAGTGGAGGCACACACACAAGAACAAACGACTGGCGTACAACAAACACATTGGCGGGGACTATACACAATAAGTCTCTTGGTTGTCTCTATTAAAACGTTATTTTTTTTAAATTTGTGTTCACTTCGTGACGTCATGCATAGGAGAAATATGTATTTACTTTGCGAGCTTATAAAAAGCGATGTTTTATCCGAATAAAAAACTCTTCAAGTTTTGTGTTCCATAAATAGTGCAAAATTTAAAAAGAAAAATAAAATTTGGGTGTGAGTTTTACTTTAAGCAAAACATCTTGTTTTCATAATTTAACATAAAAAACACAAATTTGTTGAATGCCATGCATGCCATCGATTTGGTTACTGGTAATAGTCTTTTGGCTGTCAACCACCCATAATGAGTATCAAGAATTAATGTAAAAACATTTTTCTTTCATATGGCAGTCTATTGTCGACCTTGTCTTTGTAAGAACGTTTACTAGAGAAGAGATTAAATGATTTGTGACGATGGTGTCTACTAGTCTCAATTTATTATTTGTATTGCTGAATTTTCCTGAACTAAGTGAAAACTGCGACGCGATATTTGATGTCGTTTATACACTATATAACTGCAATTACTCTATACCAACCAACGAACCACCAGAAAACTATACAGAGATAAGAAAACAGATTATTGAACAGTATAATGCGTATGCTAAGGTAAGTTGAGTAGAAGCAAGAAAAAACTGCGATTCGGCTTACACTTGTGAGATTTGAACTGATTCCCATTCGAGGAAGTTCAAGGAAAAAATTACATGTCTTGGGTAAATGAATGGCGTCTTTAGAGATTAGACAGGTAATAAAATAGCCATTAAAAATCTCCAACCAATGTGACACTTCTGGTCATTAAAGACATACATGGTATTATCTTTATAATGAGTTTAAGAACATAAATTTTTGCCAAGTTTCATAGACTCGCGCTATGGAAACGTCGTTATAAATTTCTTATTTTGCGAAGAAGGCTGAAGATGGCAAACAAATATTAACATAAATTATTATGCGCAATGTTTATAGTTACAGCGTGTATGAAAATATAACTCAAAATTTTGCGTGTTGTATCTTAACAAAATTTGATAAATTTGTAAAGCTGCAGTGACAAGTTGTTAGCATAGAATAAATATACAGGGAAAGAAAGAACAAAACAGACCAACATCAAAGAGAAACTTTATGGCGGTTAGTAAGCACTTGCTTGCTCAGTAACCAAGAGGCAAATTTGGACAGTTAGCAGATTTAAGTCAATACAATGTTTAATTAGTAATATTTAAAGTGAGATTTGATTTTCTATAAAGACATAGCGAATTTCAATTCAAATTTATGATCTCCATGCACTACGAACCAAGCTTAAGAAGAAGGAACTTTGAATGGAAAGTTTTTCGTTGAAGTTAGTGCAGAAACGAATAAACACGCCTCCATTAAGAATCCTCCATCTTTCAAAATTATACATATATTGCCACCATCGAAGAAAAAGCTGCGTTCACACGTAAAGAAACGTGCAAATTAATGAAAAAAGTCGTTGCTAGGTGGCTTTCTGTTTGTGATATATAATTTATTAACATTCATGAACTGTTATTTTGTTTATGGGTTTAGTTATTTCAATATTGAACTGCACCTCTCAATTTTAAGTTTGACATCAGTGGCGGATTTAGGGTCCAGCAAAAAGGGCAAACGCTGCACGTAAGATTTTCAAAATTTATGCATATTTCATGTGTCATTAAAATGATATTTGGCAATGGTTAACTAATGCAAATTTCATATTCATTATGAGAGTTACGTTATTTTTTCCCAGTTGTGAACTCTGATTCCTGATTTTACAATAAATATTGAATAAAAAGCAGTCGATACGAGAATTTCAGCAGTTATTACAATTTTTGCTGCGTTTCGGCCATTTTGCTGCGTTCTGCATTTCCTGCTAATTTTTAGATGGTTTGCTTTGTTTCCAAGTCTAGCAATCTCCAATTGGCTTTCAAACGAGAGCTATTATTAGTTAGTTCGAATCTAACAAAGAACTTCATTGGTTTGATTGTTTTGACAAAGAAAATTTTTATACGACAAAATTTTGCTGCAGGTGTTTAGTATAGTTGGATCCGCCCCTGTTTAACATTTATCGTTGGCATTCAAAGCCGTAATTAAACTGCAATATCACTGTTTGTTAAGTTCCTCTGACAACTATTTTTCATAGCTTAACGCTGAAGTCTCATTTTCACCTGCTCCCCTTCACCTTTGTATTTAAGTGCGACAAAAGACATAGCGTTTTTATGCATTGGCATAGTAAATTTAAATTTTAGGGGAGGGCCGAAGTTGACTATTAGTTGACCTGACCCTTATTCTTTTAAGTTATAAAGGGCTCTGTAACTTCCAAATATTCTGGAATCCTGTAATAATGTAGCACTTTGACCAAGTTGAAAAATCTTTATTATTTAGTGGTAGTTCATTACAAAACATATATAGTACGAGCAATATGCAACAAGCAAGTATAGCACAATTAATACATTTCCGAAAAAAAAAAGGATAATAACCGGATCTAACGAGTGGTTGTGCTTATTGCAAGATATGTATTCTACTACAATGTCAGGAACTATAGATTTGGATAATGTTAACCTTCATTCTAGGGGAGGGGCTGAGCCTCTCCAATTACGAAACTTAGGGCTCTAAAACACCCTTGCTTACCGCTTCCTACGCTTATGTTTCTATGGCATTATGCCGACATCTTGTTCAAGTTATAGCAAGTAAAACCTTGGAGATCTTTGGAAGAACTCGAGAGCTGATCAGTGCAAGCCCAAGACCAAAGTGATGCGGGAATTTTTATGGTGAAAATATAAACAACATGCCATTAAAGTTGACAACTTTACAGCCATTTGTAATTGACTGTCTGGTGTGCATAATTTAACGTTTGTTATAGTTTTAAAACTTGATGTTACTAACCGTTAACTCATTATTGCTAAGGCGTGCACGTTAAGTTTTGGTCAATGAGCTGTAAGTAGACTGGAACCATAACTCTTACACCTAAAATGCCTACACTTTACTGAAGCCAATTTGAAGCTGCTATGCTGAATCGCGTGTGTCCCGCGTGGACTTTTTTTACTTGCGTGACGGATTGTTTTTGCAAAATGTCGTTGCAAATGAAATGTTCAAACGCTAAAATCGTTACTTTTTGACAAAATAGTTGGCGATATATATATGTTATTTAACGGATGGGAGGTCCGTACGGAAAAATATTTTCACAAAGTCTCAAGGCCAAACTTTACTTTTTATTTTTATGATGAAGAAATCCGCTTTGTAAAATGGCTGATGGCCCGATGCAACCTGATGTTGAGACTAAAATTGGATTGTTGTCTACAAACCTCGCTTCGTCTGGATAGTAAAATTCATTCTTGCTGTGATAACATTCATCTGAATATACTTTGCTTTCTCGTAGAACAAATTAATTACATCGCTTTTAAATCATATTTGAAAATTTACATTTCACTTCGCAAACAAATATATTGCGAAAAAGATATGATGAGCCTAAATATGGATTGTTTTCTTCAAACTTTGCTTCGTCTGGATAGTGACATTAGGGAGCTTTAACAAAGACTACGAGTATGACTACGAGTACGATTACGTCATTTTGGCGCGACAAAATTGTTGCGACAACAAAAACACTATCTGCTACTATCATCAATCTGAGTACGTTTTGTAAAAAATTCGTAGTCGCAACTACGATGTCTTTTTAAGCAAAGAAAGTAGGTATATTTCTTCATTCTGTAAGAAATTAGTTTACAGTACTATTTTTGAGCATCCAGGCTTTAATTTAGAACCCATTTTGAGCAAAGATGTACATTAAAAAGGAAAATATGACCTGCAAAACTTTCATGTATTTCGTACGCAAAGTGAAAGGTAAACAAAGAATAAATTAGTACAAATATATCGCACATAAAACTTAAAATAAGGAAGATTTTTCAGTCTAAAGAGTCTTATATTCTCGAAAAAGCAGTATTATCGATTCTTTGATATGATTATTGACAAATAGAGCCGTAGCTGCTTCGCAAACGTCGGTGTTTTACACAATAAAAAGGCTCGTTCTGTTGTTTACAACTAAAGCAAAATTTTGACGAAGCGACAACGACAACAAACTTCCTCGTGCCATTCTCTTGCACGGTCAAACTTCGTGCTCGTTGTCGTAGTCGTACTCTTGCTAAAACTCCCTATTCAATCTTGGTATGATGTAAATTTCAAAGTAAAATTCGCTTTTGCACACTTTCATCTGACAACACTTCCCCTACTTGTTCATCAATTTACATCGCTTTTCATCATTTAAACCAATTTTCAAAACTTACATTTCACTTTGTGAACAAATACATAACGAAAAAGATATCGCTTCTGCTTACGGGTAGTTATTGTAAAAAGTTGCCAGCTCAGACAGCCTATCAAATTGCTGGAAATTAGGAAAAATGTCGCTTTGGATGGCTAATTAAAAATTAATTGGTTATTATTATGTTAAGATTCCAAATGGACGTATAATCTGGTTTCCCACTAGCCACGTATCGTAACGTATCGTAGCAAAACGTAACATTGCGCATGCGTGCTTGCGCCTGCTGATCATTAAATTCATACTGTAATATTACAGTAAGGGAGAACACATTCTTATTATTGTTTTCAGTTGATGCAAGCAAACATATGAATGAAGTTTTCTAGTTCTTCTTTCATTTATATGTGCCATTTCTTTTGATTCTCTATTGAATGGAATGAAATATTATAATATCTAATACAACAATATAAGTAGCTCCATTTACCATTCTTGACAGTTGAACGTATTTTTGCAATTAATTTCATGTAGTATGTCTATATTTCATTTTATAACTACACACAAAATATTTTCTATGTTATGCATAGCAGAAGCACGAAGTCGAGGTTTTTCCCAGAGATTTCACCGTAATTTTAAACATTCACAACTATTTCTTTTGCTACATAGAAACAAGAAAATCTGTTTTCTATTTCTATTGTAAAATGGCTTTTTCAAAGCAACATAAATAGCTCTCGAAAGAATAATAACATATTTTTCATATTTTCCCTATTAAAAATCCGCAAAAACCACACAGCCAGAGAAATTCCTGCGAGACAAAAGTTCTCATGCATGACTTAAGAAATAAGAGATGTTTACTGTATTTCCACAGGCTTATGCAAACCGAAGAGACCTTTGGGAGAACCTGAAAGCTGATCAGTGAAGCGATGAAGTTTCTAATTGGGAGATAATGTTCTCTTTTTGTTGCCATTATAAATCGTTTGATTCATTTAGCAGGCGTTGACACCTAATGAATACTGTGCCGAAATGCATCATGCCTTCCAGTTTTTATAAAGGGTTATTTAGAGCTATTTCGGTGATATTTTAGTTGTAAAAGAGCTCTTTTTAAAATTCACTGGTTTTTGGCCATTCACCATGAAAATTGAAATTTTAAAAACAGTTTTTAACTTTGTCAACGCCACAAACTCTTTAATTAGTATTTAAGATCATGTTTATCAATGGATTGCAAGTGTTTTCCAAAGTCGTTAATTTATGACCTAATTCTACAAATTCCTGTACATTGCTAGTGTTTGGAAATTATATGTGAGCTGCTTGCTCTGCATTTGAACAAACATCATGGCCAGAAGTTTTCAACACAATGGCTTAGCTAAAAATATTCGCAAGATAATGATTGATATAATGATTCATACAAATCTTATGCACAGAAACTAACAAGATGTAAGCGTTGTGTCTCTTAGGTCTACAAAGTATTAACATGGTTCATGGACTACTTTATTTTAAAATTTACACGCAACTAGCACGTTCTTATTGTGCCTTAAAGGTTCAAAGTTTAACTGTCACATCTGCAAATTGCCTATTACTCCCTCTGCTAACACAAATGTAGATACTTTTTGATTCACTATATCTCAAGTTCAAAACTTGTTTAAAGCACAGCATTAAACATTTCCTAAACACAACTTAATTGCAAAATGGAGGTATACGTACATGGCTGCATAATGCGATAAAAGCTAGACCAAATTTTACTAAAAACCTTTTAAAACCTTTATTGCTTTTCTTGGTTTTTATTTTATCATAGATTTGTCCTTACTTTTAGCCTGTTAGGTTTCCTCTAGAATGTCATATGCATTACTTAAAAACCAAATAAGCACTGCAATCACAATACTTGCAGTCAACGGTAACGAAATCGCTGATGTAAAAATCTCTAGTAATGTTGGATTTGTACTGGTGTTCAACTGTAAATGGTCAAAACTTACCAAGACTTTGTCACTAAATGAGTTGTTTGAAGCTCTCAAAATATCAGTTTTAATTTTATACATATTTGATAAAGTTATATTTTCACTGTTTAGTTGCAAGGCCCAAAATAAAAAAGCCTCATAGAAATACTTTTTGAACAAAATATATCGTTTATCTTTAATTGCAAGCTGTTTGGACTGATGGTATAAAGCAAAAGCATCGGTCTGTAAGCAGTTGCAAAATATTTACCTCTACCACTTTAGAAAATAACCTTGGTAATCATTGATCTCAATTGTGTCAATATCTTCAATGAAATGCATACTCACAAAAGAAAGGCATTCCTCAACAATGTAGCACTCTCAATAAGTCTCTCAGAAACATTAGAAATGCTGAATTCTCTTATATAACGATTTTTCTAATGGAATTTAGAAGATATTTTGCTAGGATTTGATAAAAACAATACCAAAACGATACAAACATCACGGCCGTAGTGGAGTCAATTAGAGATGTCGAATATGTAGAAAATTCAGATTTGGTAAATTTAAGAGAATGGCTAGCAGCAAATAAACTGAGCTTATGTGTGTCAAAAACAGAATTTATTGTAACTGGATCTAGACCCATGATTAGTAAAATCCGTGATTTTCAAAAAAAATTTAATATTGTCAACAATTCAATGAAACAAGTTACCCAATATAGGGCTTTGTGTGTTACTGAAGATGAAAATTTATCTTGGAAAATGAATACAGAAATTATCTGCTAAAAGGTTTCATCTGGTCTTATGCTTTTAAACAAATAAAGCAATTTCCTAATCAAAACATTGTTAAATGTTTATGTAACGCATTGGTACATCCATATTTCAATTATTGTTGCAAATTTTTGGAGTATTTTGGAGGAAACTCAATCTGGACGTTTACAAAAACTTCAAAGTAGAGCAGTACGTTTAATGGCAAATTTGCCTAATGAATGTAGTCAAGAAACTGCCTTAAATGCTTTAGATTTGGAACCTTTAAAAGAACGGTGGTTTAATAGGAAAGCAAAAATGATGTTCTAAACGCTAAATAACACAGGGCCAAATTTCGTCCAAAGCTTATTTACTTTCAAAAATGAGCTTTTAAACTATAATTTTTTTCGGAGCCACAACTTAGTTCGTTTGCCTAGACCACGAACTAATAATATGAAAAAAGTTTTATGTTTGATGGAGCTGCTCTATGTTATTCTTTGCCTACTGACTTGAGAGAGTGTAAAACGCGTTTCTCTTTAGAAAAAAATTGCTACTCGTCGGTTGTAAATATTGCTTTATATTTTAAAATATCTCATCTTCCAGTTTTTATATAATTATTTTGTAGTATTATTTAGTATATACATCATCTTATATTTCAGTTACGTATTGCACTTATGGTTACAATTACAATTTCTGTATTTTATATTTTACACGCCTATTGTAGAAATAAGCTTTTTCAGACGATACCAGCGTAGTTCAATAAATTTATCTATCTATCTATGAGCTCTGTAAATTGCATCATACATGTATTCTTGAAGAAGTTTACTTTCCAACGATGTACTCTTCCTTCAAAAATATGACCCCCAACCCTAGACTTTTTGGTTGTGGGAACAACTGTAATAAGCATGTGCAGATTTGCTATCTAAAAAATAGCTTTTTAATGTCGCAGCAATCACATTCTCAGCACCACAGTCATTACGAACAGTGTAAGGACAACCGCCCTACTTACGAACAAATTTCAAAATAATATTTAACAACGACACTCGAATTATTGTTAGACGTAGCTGCTTTTAGCAATCAAATTTTGCAACAGTAACCATCAATACCTCTATAAATGAACAAATTATTAGGCTTCAGTTTGTCATATCCATTGATAAACTACCAGAAATTGATTTGCGGAAGAAGAAGGTTCTTTGTCTTGATCTCTTAATCATTTGCTGTATACTACATGCCTTCCAACACTTATAACTTCAAGCCATAAAGTGAGACGCATAGTTTTGTAACTTCCTATGTAACTAGAACTGTCTAATTCTCTCCAAACTCGCCGCATCGAAATATTCATCAACATCACATTGTTTTCCACTACGATTATATGATTTTAATTGCTTTACATTATTCAAAGTCTAATTACAATATCATGGAGTTTTACCAAAGTTATACTTCAGGTATCCAGACAAATTAAGTGAGCGAGAGTAAAATGTCAAGTAAGTAGCATCATCTGCACGGCTTATGCAGTTCATGCAGTATTACAATAGAAGCAAGAGCATCACTGTATCGCATATTATCTTGCGATATCCACATGCCCGTTTTAAAATATGTTGACTCCAAAATTTTCAGTGATGTGAAGAGTGTATCTACACTTCAGCTCAAGCCAATACAATATGCAATTATTGGATTAGGTTGAGCATGATATCAAGAGCTATTCAGACCAAGGTCAACGTTTGCAGATAACATTGAGCGAGGACAGAATAATTCTTGATATCATGCGAAAAACAAATTCAATAATTGTTTTATTTTTTAATTTCACAAATTGTAGTATTATTAAAACATATCAATATGAAACATTGTTCACTTCTTCGCTAATCTATTTTGTCAGACAGGTTATTCAAGTTAGTCTCGTTCAAATGTGTTTTATATGTGGTCAAAGCCAGGTTCGCGGCTTTTTTAGTGTTTCTGCATCCTTTTCGTTTCAAACCTTTCACGTTTTTTAGAAAATCTGGCAAATATCGCTGTTTTTTGATTTGTTTTCAAACCCGTCCATAATTGTAGGACTATTATCTAATTTTGAAAATTGGTAATCCAGGCATAAATATTGATAAATACATTTTATTGGATTTCAGGGTCTTGTCTTTATCTAAATGATACCATGCAAAGATCGCTCAAAACAATACATAAGACAAACATTAAAGAAAATCGAAACAAGACTCACAGAACACAAAAACGCCATTAAACGACGAGACCCAAACTCACCATCGGCAGAACATACCCACGCAAACAACCACACATTCGACTGGACAGAAACTAAAGTAATCGGACGCGCACAAACGAAACATGCACGCGAATTAAAAGAGGATTGGTACAGTAAAGACAAAGACATAATAAACAGACATATCGACATACCATCATATATTCACAACTAAAGAAAAAAGACAAAATAGCTACAAACAACACAAAGACTACAAAAACACACTCGAATAATATCAACACCAATCACATCCACAATCCACCAAAAGCCAAGGCAACGAATTCATTCTTTCGTATGACATTCCTTTCGTATGACAATCCTTTCACGAGAAAACATGAACCCAACAAAATTGACCTGCTCACCACTGTGTGACTTCATAGCTCAGTTGGTCAGAGCACTGCACCAGCACCGCAGAGGTTATGGGTTCGAATCCCGTTGAGTCACCTGAATTTTTCAGGTTTATGAGACAATTGCTTAAATTGTCCAACAAAGTGCGAAGATCATATCTACATTTAATTTCAAAAACCGCACTGCATAAAAACATTCTTTCGTATGACATTCCTTTCACGAGAAAACATGAACCCAACAAAATTGACCTGCTCATCACTGTGTGACTTCATAGCTCAGTTGGTCAGAGCACTGCACCGGCACCGCAGAGGTCATGGTATATTTCACTGGCAATACAAGGCATAGAATTTGAGCAAACGGGGCTGAGCCCCCAACACACCCCTGTGTGATCATTAAACACATACAGAAGTTTTGTCATTCCTCAACCAACAAATTAACTCTTTGCTAAATTAAAGATTGGATCAGACTCATATGCTGTATAAAAGACTACAAACAGTAGCATTTATAGCAAACAGACTGTTCTTCAACAACAGAAAATTTCATGTTATAGAAATAATATATTCATTTTAAAGAAATGCTTCACCAAAATTTTCAGCAGAATCCCTAACAAACTTTATTAGAAATAAACTTTAATACTTTACAAAGTGATAAAGGCAAAATAACTTCATATAAAGGAATAAAACGTTTAAGGCCAATGCATCTTGGTCAAATTATTGCATATTTCAATAACTAAAAAGTAAAGTCTGCCATTTTCTGCTGAACAAGAATATTTTGTGATCTTTCAGAATAAAAAATATCATGCTTGGATTAAATTGGGGGGTATAAACCACTCATTACCATTAAATTGTTACAAATCTTGAACACAAATCTCTCCGGACCAAAACTGCATGATTACTATGATTCAAAGTTTCGAACAAAGTCTTGTCCAAGTATTTGATAACACTGATGCCAGGATAACATTGCCACTTGCCCCCAAGCTTAAAGATCTTGAAAACTTGTTACAGAGTCGGAACATAAGCCGAGAAAACACGTTCACGTACGAAAAATACTTCTTACAATGGGTCACGATCAATTTGAAGCACGAAATAGTAAACCGCAAGCGAAGCTCAAACCAATGAAATTAAATCAGGTCTGCCGCAAATCGTTAAAAAACGCAAAGAGCTTGCTATTATTCCTAATATATTTGATACTACCATGGAATAAGCTTAAATTGCTTTCTTCTTTTGCATATAAACCCAATTTCCAATAGTATTCTTATAGTTTCACTTTGCAAGTAGGAACCAAAATGGCGGCTCCGCGCTCGCCCCAGACCGTTTGTCCCAACTCTTATTCTATAGAGGGCTCTGCTCTAACCAACTGAGCTATGAAGTCACACAGTGGAGAGCAGGTCATTATGTTGGGCTGATGCTTTCCCGTGAAAGGAATGTCATATGCAAGAATGTTATATGCAGTGCGGTGTTTGAAATTAAATGTAGATACGATCTTCGCACTTTGCTGGATTATACATGTACAAATGTGTATATTTAACAGATATTCTTTTATTCAGAATCGATAATCATTTAAACATTATCATTTCGATTTTATTAAGTTAAACAGTCCAAAGTACTGTTTGTTAGTTTGTACACAACATTTTCAAATTGTACTTTTCAAATGAAATTGCGGATATCTAGCACCATTCTTTATTTCTACAAATATAAGAAGTATCATTAAATCATAGATACGAAAAAAGCAAGATATGTTTAGCATTTGTAATTTCTCCTTCCAAAGTCTCCAAGACTGAGACATGGAGCAGTAAAGCGCATTCAAGTATTTCGAAATAAATTCATCTCGTATACCATGGATCTTGTTATGTTTTACTTATCATAGGAATGGAAAACTTGCGTCATAAGTATGATACAAACAGTAAAGTAATGGTGTACAAAATGTAAAATAAACTACCATTACATAGAGGACACTAGTCCATACTCCAAAATTTATGAAATAAAATCGCGTGAAAATATTATTTAGCTATTTGTTTTGTACTACAAAAGATTTGTACCTTATTTCCTTCACAAGATGACCACTCCTGGTAAAAATTTCGGCAAAAGTTCCCTTTGAACGTGAATTTTTAGCAAAACAACATTCTCTTGCGATAAAACTCCATATATATTTTGTAAAAAATCCTGCTGGAGTCAAGCCGAAGTCACAAATACGCAATGGAAAAATGTGTCGAAATTTTGAGTGATTGGCCTTCTGTTATGTTATATACACTGTAGCTAAAGATTATCAAATTCGGATCATCGATTCATTAAATTTCTTCGAAATACCCTTGTCAAAATTTCCTAAGACATTCGGACTTGACGAAGCAAAATTTTCAAAAGGCGATTTTTCGTTTTTGTTTAACCGTGAAATCAAGGTCTTTGCAACAGTTGCCTTGATTGCTGTAGATTTTGCCACTAATGGGATAGAAACCACTTTGGAGGGTCACGTATACGAGTGCATTGCCAAGAAACAAATCGTAAACGGGACCGAAATCCCCACACCCAAATTTCAAATGACCATGAAAGGCGCGATCAGCGAGAGTGATTCCGAGCAGTCTCTGTTAGTTAATCCTAATCTAAACTTTTTTGACATTTTATTTTCTACAGTTTATATTGTAAATCCTGTAAAAACGGAACAGTTTGCAGTACAGCTTTCAAATCATCCAGATCGCAACAAAGCTTATTATGTTTTAAATGGCTTCTGCAAAGGTTTCCGTTTGGGTTTTGATCATGCAAGCTCTAGTTTGAAATCATCCAAAAATAATTTCCCATCAGCGTTAAAACCTTAAACCGTTGTTGATAAGGTGCACTCGGGAGTAGTCAGGCTCTCAATGATTGGAATTACTTACTAACCTGAACTCCAAGTTTGCCAAAAACAAACTGGCCGTAATCCCCGTCTGCACCTCGCCATCCACACACGTCAGTACATTTAGTGACAATCGCTATTAATTGTAACTAAATACAACGATTCATCTTTTTGAGTTTTGAAAAGTTTTGAATGACAATACTTTCATTGATTTTTGTTATACTTAAAAAATGCTGATGAAACACTGAATAAAAGAGCTAGGAAAAAGTTGAAGAAATTTGTTTTCTTCGTAAGCATGTTAAAGAAAGTTAAGTTAAACTATATACAGAAATAGACTTTGTTTCGCTGGCTGCAAACCAGGTCCTTGATTTCAAATATACTTGCCTTTGGGACGTTATTTTACAGGTGACGATATTTTGAACATAGTATTTCTAGTCCAAACTCAAAGCGTAGAAATCATTTAACACATATCAAGAACGTGTTCGTTAGAAAATAATTGTTTACAACCGCAGTTGCAGAGAGAACGAGCATATTAAAAGCACGTAAGTTTATTTTTGATGATCTTCATGCAGTCTTCTGAACTGTTTTCGATTCGATATAATAAAAAAAACTTGTTCCGTTTGCTTATATGTGGTTTTACTATGGAAGTGAATGAAAAATGGCAGCAATTAGGAAACACAGGTTGGTTTGAAGTTAAAAAAAGATTTCTAGTCGTGGGCAAGAGTAAATATTTGTATTTCCGATGCAGAACATAGTTTTAGAGAAGCTTATGCATGGATTGCTAATATATATTGGCACAGTGGCGTATCTTGCAAAAAGAATTGGTCACCGTATTGGATACATAGCCATGCCCTACGGCGTCATGATTTTCAGTTATACGCAGAGTAAGACATAAGTACTTTATTGAATTTTAATGTACAAGTTTAAAGTACAAGCAAACAATATCTTTCTCGGATATCTGTCATCTTTGTATGTAACGTCAAAAGGAAATACTGTCACATTACTTGAATTAGATCAGATGAGGATAAAGTGGATTTCAGGAAAATGCATGAATTGGAGTGTAATCACGAGGAAGCTGATACTCGGCTCTTACTACATGAAAATCGTGCTAAAGAAACCAACGAAAGAATCATAATCAAAAGCCCAGATACAGACGTTTTTGTGTTGTCGATCGCCATGCAATGAAAAATTAACAAAGAAATATGCTTCATGACTGTAACGGGAAACAACTATCGCTTGGTTTCTATACAAGCTATTGTAGAAGAAAGAGATGAAATCTTAGTCTAGGTTTACATGTCTTTACTGGTAATTCTATAACACCAATGTTTTCACTACTTTTCTTTTGTTTCTATAATAATGGACTCCGTCGATTTCGACGTATGAGGGTTCCACAAAGTGGAACATCCTGGTTACTGAAATTATAGTGAAAGTAGCTGACCAGACTACAATCACTCGTACCTTTCACGCAACTACAATGCTGATATCAGCGTGACACAGTGTGACAAGGCTGCAACATTGCAGATGCAGATACAGTCCATCCGAGGACATAGTTTCCTCTACCAAATTTCCCTCACATGGCTTTGGTCAACCCGGGCTAGGTTTACAGACACATTACCAGATGTGCCACGAGCCGGGATTGAACCCGCGCCATCTGGCTTACAGCTCACGCAATTAGCCATTCAGCCACTCGCCCCGTCCCAATGTTGCTATAATAATAAGTGAAAGAATAGCATACTGTAATCAATACTTTCAAAATTTTATTTTAAGTATGTGACAGCACTAGTTCTTTCTTTTTTTGGTAAGGGCAAAAAGACAGCGTGGAACATTCTTCTACGTAACTGCATATATTTGATCTCATTTTGTTCCTTAAAAAGTGCATTTCCCCTGTCAGAAGAACTTGTGTGTTTCAACTAAATAGATTTTTTTTTAATTGTACGGTGACAAGAATTCTAAAGACGTCAACAATGTTGGTTCTCGTTGTTCAAGACAGGAAAGTGTTCAGATGAGCAACTACCACCAACGTGTGACAGTTTGCTTCAACTTATTCGTTGGTCAAACTACCAAGCTGCGCTTTGGCGATTATTTTAAGTAACCTTTTTGTGATGTTCTGAAGTGAAACTGCATCAAATACCTGTAAAGTTTTAGCACATTTTGATTTTGTTGTATTGATATATGAATTGGGCAAAATGCAAATAATCATCAAAACACTTATGCTTCCAATGGTGTTTATAATTCAATTGTAGTTTTAAAACTTCTACCCTTCTTTTTCACTTTGTTTTGTTTTTCCTATATTTGCAATATAAGTGCACAATTTTAATGATTAACCCAGTTTTCACCTCAATAATAAATTTCATAAGCAGTTGGTAGTGCATTTTGTTCTCAGAGTATCCACATCTGGTGTTTTGTTCATACAAGAATGATGAAGTGCAAGTAGATATGTTATAGCAAGGCAATAAAACCAAATGAATTAAATATCTTTAGTGTACTTTTATGCTAGAAGCTTAAAATCTTTTTAGAAATTATAAAGTTATTGGATTATATTACCTCTATATCATCAAGAAATAAGAAATAAAAAATTGTAGAAAAGCTTTGAAAAGTGAAAAAACGTTTTTTTAAAAAAAGCAGCAATAATGCATATGATAAATCTCCCTTCTCTACTTTAATAGGTAAATAAGCTCAAACTGTTTGTTAAAGCAAAAACTGTTATAATGAAGAAATATACAGTACAGTAACTTTAAAGGTTTCATATCTGAATCTTCAATTCTTCAGTATAGTGCATTAGATATTAGTAACATTCAAACAACACTCAACTTAAATATATTGATAAAGTATGACATGATTTAAACATTAAGTTATATAAAACCTAATGGTTTATGCAGTTTGAAGCTTCACATCTGCATCGAGTCATCATTAGTATCAGTACAAATCTTTACATAGACACAAACTTTATGGCCTTCCCATTTTAAAAGGGCTTTCTTTTAAAACCGAAATGTAATAATGTTCTACGGTCGTGAAAGCAATCTGCAATGAGATTGTCATGTCCCTTGATTTGACGGATTTCTGTGTTGTACTACGACAGTATAAGACATCAGCGTAAAAATCGTTCATTCTTTTGACGTAATTTATGCAGAAATACTTATGGGTTATGGTCGCTGTATACAATCAGGGTTGTGTCGGTGGAGGAGACGTAAACGGTGAAATGTTGAAGTGCAAGGACAAGAGCTAAACATTCTTTTTCGATGGTGGAATAATTTCGTTGGCTTTTATTAAATTTTCGGGAAAAGTAGCAAACTGGATGATCTATTCCCTCGTCATCTTCTTGTAGTAACACTGCTCCGGCAGCTGTATCACTGGCATCAACGGCTAGTTTAAACAAACGTGAAAAGTTTGGGGCAGATAGTATGGGTGAGCTTTGCAACATTGCTTTCAACTGATCAAAAGCTAACTCACACTGTTCTGTCCAGGAGAATTTAACGTTCTTTTGTAACAATTTAGTCAATGGTTCAGTGAATGAAAACAAATTTAGGCAAAACTTGCGGTAGTATCCTGCCATATCGAGAAAACGCATGACATGTTTCTTGGTAGTTGATTCTGGAAAGTTGGCTATAGCTTGTACCTTAACATCAACTGGTTTAACTTTACCTTGACCCACGATATGTCTTAAATAAGTAACTTGGACGCAACTAAATTCACTTTTTAACAAATTGACTGTTAGATTAGCTTCACTTAAACGTTGGAAGAATTTGTGTGTAATCATTAAATGTAACCATCGCAGCCGTCAATGTCAGCAATGAGACTGGTGATAAGCCGTTGAAAAATTGCAGGAGAATTAAGCATGCCAAATGTCATAACGTTGTATTGAAAGCGACCATGTGGTGTAACAAAAGCTGAAACTTCTTTAGCACGTTCAGTAAGAGGAATTTGCCAAAATCCTTTTAGTAAATCAAATTTAGAAACATATTTAGCATTTCCAATTCAGTCAATACAATCATCCATCCGTGGAATGGGGTAATTGTCAGGTTTAGTCACGTGATTTAGTTTTCGGTAGTCAGTACATATGCGGTAACTTCCATCAGGTTTGGGAACAAGAATACATAGTGAGCTCCAACTACTTTGATTAGGTTCAATGAAGTCATTCTCAGAAAGGCAGGAAATTTCTGTACCAAGATATTTCTGCTTTGTTGGGTTAAGGCGATAAGGATGCTCCTTCATGAGAGTTGCGTCACCGATGTCTACGTCGTGGGCAATTTTATTGGTTCGTGAAGGTATGTCAGGAAACAAATTTGGGAATTTTTCAACAAGAGATTCAATGTCTTTTCGTTTTCCTTTGTCAAGATGACCAAGTTGTAATTTCATATTTTGTAGTACATCAAAATTGTGTAGTTTGATCAACTCAGACAGATTGTAGAGTTCTATTCCATCATTATTGTTATTGTTTAAACTATTATTTGTTTGTGTCTCAAATGTGGTTACCATGCCTACATCATTCTTTACCTCGGTACATTCTCTTTCATAATACAGTTTTAACATATTTACGTGACAAAGTTGTTTTGCCTTCCGTCTATCAGGGGTGACTATTAAATAATTGTATTCATTCTCTTTCTTTTCAACAAGATAAGATTTCTGTGAATCTTGTTTCGATTTTTCGATTTTCTCTGAGGTTTGTCATATGCCTTGCTTTGAACAGTCTTTGCATGGTATCATGTAGATCGCGTCAGTTGTATCATGAATCGTTGTTTTGACTTTACGTTTGGTGAAACATGATTTTAGTTTTTGTGTAGGTTTATTGGCGACGTTAATATTAAATGGTAAAGAAGACTGGCAGTCATTTCTGATGTTCCATTTATGTATGGTAATGTGATGATTTTTACTGTTTCGTCGGGTTTCTTGTTACTTTTATTGGTTTGTGTTTTGTTTTGTAATCTGTTTATAGTTTTGTTTATAAAGTTTCTAGGTAATTGTTTTTATAAATGTGTAGTATAAGTAATTGCGTTCTGTTTTCTTGGCTATTTCGGTGTTACAATAGGTCTTGATTTTGTTAAAAAGTGTTCGTATGCAGCTTATTTTGTGTTGTGCTTGGTGATTGCTGTTGAAATCAAGTATTTGGTCTGTGTGAGTAGTTTTGCGGTATACTTGTGTGTTTTGTGTACCTTCATCTGTTCTGGTCAGTAGGATATGGAAGAAAGTAAGTTGTTTGTCGTGGTCTTTGTCTTTAGTGAAGGTTATGTTTTTTGTGGTATTGTTTATGGTGCGTAGGATTTTAACCGTAACAAGATACACGACACAATCAGACTCCAAATCAATTAATGAAGACATTAAAAAAGAAACATCCACGTATAGGAAAAAACAACACCATGAACTTCATCGAAAATTACAAGAATCAAGATGACACAAACTACTCCATCCCGACATAAATGAATGGGTCAAAATTATCTCGAGCAAAGCACTAACAGAAAAGCAAACTAAAATTCTAAACAAAGGATCAAATTTCAACTTCAAAGATGCGATAAAATTTGACTACATTGCCGACCTGACCAAACAATAGAAGACATTCGTCACAAAATCACTACTAACCTCGGCGAAAAACCACCAGTCACTCTGAACAACGAAGAACTAAAAGCAATTAAAAACCTACAAAACGACGACCAAATAATCATATTACGAGCTGACAAATAACGCAAAAGAGTTATCATGGACAGATCAGAATACATCGACAAAGCCAAAACCCACCCTATAAGACACTACCACCTACGAACCTCTCCACGCAGAACCCAGCAAAACCAGAAACTGAAACAACTTAAACACATAAGAAACTGACCGAAAACAATTCCAGAAGAATCCGACCAAATGACGCATCAACTGCCAATTTCTACGTACTACCAAATATCCACAAAAAAACAACCCGCTTTGATCTATTGTAACGCTTCCAAGGATCACCCACGTATGAACTTTCAAAATATCTTTCTAGAATTCTCTATCCACGAGTCAAAAATTCACCTCACACCATTAAAAACGCCACCACATTCCTCGCCATCATTGACACCTTTAAAATAAGACCAGAAAAAACTATGATATCCTAGGACGTTACATTACTGTTCATATCCATACCACTAAACAAATAATTTGCTAAACAAATTACAAACGAACTACTAACAAACGATAAAACTCGGCAAGCTACAACACAACTAGGCAAGAATGACATCGCAGACTTACTCAACCATTGCCTCTCTACTGAATTTTTCATTAATCGTAACACCATCAAACTCAACTCTAGCTGCATGAGCAATATGGAACAAATAATCGACAATCATATCAAACATATATTGAGAACATCAGACAAAACTAAAGGCAACACAGCGAACAAAAAGACACATACAAAAACATGCCACTACCGACAGAAACAAAACTGCCCACTTAATGGAAACTGCCTACGATCATCCGTCATTTACCAAGCTACTATGAAGCCAAGGACAATAACACAAGTGAGACGTACATTGACTTACAAAAAATGAATTTAAGACTAGGCATAGAAATCACACTGCCTCTTTCCGCTACAAAAGACTACGAAACTCGACCAAACTCAGTAATCACATTTGGAACATTAAAGACAGCAACATTGACCACGATATCTCATGGAACATCATTACAAACAGCAAACCCTACAACAGCGCTAGTAAAAGATGTAACCTTTGCTTCAAAGAAAAATTCTTCATCCTCTACCAACCATCCAAATCATCCCTCAACAAACGCAACGAACTTGTTTCCTCTTGTCGCCATAGATCCAAAACACTCCTATGTAATTTGTAACTATACACCTTAATTAATACGCTAACTTCCGTCATTTAACTTGTAACTATACACCTTAATTAATATACTCACCTCCGTCATCTTGTATATATATTTTAAACATTTAAGTATTTATTCATTAAATAAGAACAACTATAATTTTATCAGGACAAGCCTTTTTCGTGATTTCTCACTCATCAGGGGATATAATAATAGAATATTCACACATTATCATATTTGGATCGGTGTCATTGGAATTTGCTTGGCGATGCTGGTCTCCGAGAACTTGTTGTACAAAGCGAAATAGTTGCTGAAGTCTCTATTGACAAAGTATTGATTGGAAAGCATTATAACAGAGCTGTGCGCCTAGATTTGCAGTTTTAAAAGTAGATGCTCGTAGAAATATAGTTTAAGCTGAATTCTCGGGGACTCTTTATTTCTGTATACACACACTTGAATGTGCTCTAGGAATCAACGTTCTCTGCTGTTAACATTAAAATATATTCTTAGAGCTTTGAAAATTCATGATTTGTGTTTGTTATATACACACACAATGGAACTTGTATTAAGCAGAACCGTATTAAGCGGTCATATGGCAAAGTCCCAAAAATTTCATATTATAAAAACAATTAAAGAGATCTTTATTAAGTCACCTCTTTCTAGCGGACACGGTCACTTTTCCCAATGTTGCAAACTTAATTTTTAATTTTTTGAAACTGTAGTAAATGGTCAGATAAGGTAAATACACCACATAATAAAATATATACCTAAATATTTATCCTGGAACATGTCAAATATATTGTATACATGTATTTATAATGTATTTATCTTCCGTAATCACTCAAAAGTGTAGTCAATTACATCAGCAATTTGAATTTTTCTTACGTCTCTTCAACTATTGACAAGAAAACGTATCTCCAAGAAAAAGATAAACGCACGGAATTTATATGTTATAACCACCTTCTCTTTTGACATACTTGCGGCTTGCAATTGATTACTTTTCAACAGTTTGAGCCATGACATTTTCACCTATATTATTTTCTATTTTCCAGTTTAAACTAAGAAAATATTGCTTTATATTGTGTTGTTATGGCATGTTGTTATTTGGCATGTAGTTAAGCGGTCACACGAGAAATCCCCAAGAGTGCCGCTTAATACAAGTTATAATAAAAATTCTCCAATTCATTTGAAAATGACATAGGCCTGTTTTATACGTCGCATTTTACATGCGGCGAATGCTTTAGAGACAAAAGAAAATGAGATAAAATTCCTCATTATCTTTTGTTTTGAATGAATTCAACTCATGTAAAATGCGACGTATAAAACAGGCCATACTTACATTTTTAATAGTAAGAACTAAAAAGTTGTTACTTATACCATATGATGTACCCATATGGTCAATTCCCACTGTAATAGACTCCAACTGCATGGTTGATTCTGGTTGAATCAGGATTCATGAACCAATTAAGCTTCATTAAATATTCAAGATTTACTCATGGGTATAACTCATGGGATAGTGTAAGTTATACATATTGTCTAACCATGTCTTATAATTTATAAATTGGATCTTTACATTTTCGAATGCATTAAAATTTTATGCCCTCCAAACTAATAATAATTCGTTATTTTAACAACGCATTACTTTCATTTATATATAACAGTCGAATAATAGAATTTCAACGATACTGGCGGTATACTTTACTCAAATAAAAATACTCATAATTTGGTCTAATATCTTAATTTTGGCAGTAATCTCTGATACAAAAACTTGCTGTCTACTGCTGTACGATTTGACAACTGCATGGGTGTATCACAAAGTATAAATTACAAACTGTAAGTATATCATTTTCAAATGTATTTTACAATAGACAGCGCTCTTCAATCCAATAATATATTGAAAGTGTCAAGTTGACAATATATCTAGTTCTGTGCGAATAGTTTATTGAATGGCTAATTGAGTTCACAGACGGTAGATAATTGTATAGAACTATACGGTTGGTAAGTATAAAACTATAGGGTTGATAAGTGTAAAACTATAGGGTAAAGATATATGTATAACAAACGCAAATCATTCATTTTCAGCGCTAAGTATATATTTTAGTGTTAACAGTAGAGAACGCTGATTCCTAGAGCACATTCAAGTGTGCATGTACAGAAAAAAAAGAATCCCAGAGAATTCACCATAAACTTTTTTCTATGAACATCTACTTTTAAAACTGCAAATCTACTTCATTTTACCTGCTACATTTAACCTGCAACTTGAGACATTATGGAGAGACTTTCTCAATGCTCAGGCAGAAAAACAATGTCTACATAATGGCTATGGCAGAGAGCGTTTATGCTAACTATATTCACATGCAAAATTTATTTTTGCGACGCATTTTTCGAGAGATGTTCTAAAACATTTTGGTTTTACTTTCCTAATTTTGGCACATGGAAAAATTTAAGCACTAGCACATAATTTTTGAGGCAAAATATTTTCATAATAATTTTGCTAAACACCGCCACTTGAAATGACATAAAATTTGAAGAAGATCCATCTTTTATCCCTTTATCCGTGTTTCATCCCCTCATGCGTGTTTTATCCCTTCCGTGTATTACCCTCTTATCCGCATCCTTATCCGTGTTTTATCCCAACCCATCTTTAATGTTACAGACATTTGGGTTTGTTGTTATATGCTATCAATCTTGAATTATGAAAAATATATTGTATTATTTAGTACCGGAAATAGGTTTTGCATTAATAAAAAATTCGTTTTAAGATATAGTTTTTCAAATTTTCAGATAATAATGTAGAAAAGCTGAGGTAGCAGCAAGATGTAAAATTTGACAAAGCGAGAATTGAATCGCCATTCTACATAATGACGTTTTATATTGTTAGAAATAAAACAACACATATGGCTCTAGTATAATTAAGATAAATGTTCATTGCCCGTCGCTAAATTTTAAAGAAAATTTCTTCGGAATGAAAAAAAATACAAAATTTCAAAGTTAAATTTTGTTTTTTGCTGTTTAATTTCAGCACAATGTACCTACACGACAACTCTCACTGACAGCTCTGGAACAATATACAGTCCCAATCATCCTTTAAAATATTCCAATAACATTGCACGATGCTGGCGTACCTACTCCTATTCTTCAAGTTATCTAATCCGTCTCACTAGTTCATCACTAAATTTAGAAAGCTGCTCACGATGTACTTGCGATTTCATTGAAGTATTTGATGGCTATTCTCAGTCATCTAAAAGTCTAGGAAAGTATTGCACACGGAGCTTTACATTGAATTCATCTGCATCCTACCTATATATAAAGTTCAATTCTAATGGCGCAGTAAAAGGAAACTCGTTTTCAATTTCGTACGTGAGAGTGGCTAAAGGTTAGAATATTAAACAGCAACAGCAATCCAAGATTTCTCAGTATACTACTAGTATAATGTGTTGATTTGCTTTTAAACACTTGTTCATAGGAATATGTATAAAATATACAAATAACAACTGATGATTATTCTTCAGTGAAGGAAAAAATAAAACAAAAATAAGTTGATATTAGAACAAATTAAGTCCAGAGACGGACTGTTACTGTTGATGTTTACTGAATTTTTCAACAACGGCAGTCATCTTAAGTGTAAAGTGACTCTGTTGCCTCTAATTATTACTATCACTATGGTTGTCGAAAATTGAGTCAACATCAACTCCAACTGTCCTTCTCGGTTCGAGTCTCCAGTAGCGGATCCAGCGTTAGTCAAAATAAATTATAGATGCTTAATTTTAAATTCAAAGTACTTTAAAAAAACACTGTTGGTTTTGAAATTCAAAAGAATATAATTTTACCATTGGAGTTGCCTCTAAGGCACTTAGAAATGTGTGATAAAAATTAATGCCCAACATAAAGT
The DNA here is from genome assembly GCF_021976095.1 of Xenia sp. Carnegie-2017. Lineage (NCBI taxonomy): Eukaryota > Metazoa > Cnidaria > Anthozoa > Malacalcyonacea > Xeniidae > Xenia > Xenia sp. Carnegie-2017. The sequence goes on from NW_025813488.1 coordinate 886,229, forward strand.
TCTGATTAGAGCCATAGAAATAGACCAAAAAGACAAATAGTAAAATTAAATTTATTGTAACGTTTCGTCTTTACTCAAGACATCTTCACACAAATAATAAATAGGATGTTAAGACAAGATATTATATTTACAAAAATGTGTTAAATTACTACTAAAGGAAGCGGTGTCGAATGGATATATAATAAGGAAGTTAGGAAGTAAAATATAGAGAAATTAAAAGAGGTTAAGTGGAATGGAGTTTCCTTGCACATTAAGTGAAGGCTTGACTAGAAGGTTTTCATGAATGGAGAGTTCATAAGTATCGTTGGAAGAGGAGATTATTTTAAAGTCGTCTAAGTTGGGGGTGTGTCCAGTTGCGTTAATGTGAGCAAGAATGCTTGATGATGCAGGGTGGGAAACTTGGTTGCCTGTAAGGGGGATATTCCCAAGTGCTCCGAAAATCTGGTGTGTAGATGACGTGTGGTTTGACCCACATACGAGGCGTTGCAGCTTCGACACTTGAATAAATAGACTACACCAGATCTCAGAGGTTTGGGAATTTTGTCCTTAAAGGGGAAGAAAGAAGAGATACGTTGAGAAGGGCGGAAAACAAATTTAATAGATATATGTGGGAAGGCTGCAGCACAAAGGCTATTGATTTGTGTGCGAATTTGAAGGGAGTGTATGCCGGTGAAAGGAATACAGAAATAGATGGGCATTTTGTGAGCAGTCAAGACAGGTGGTTTAGGGGCAAAGGTGTTGTTAAGGAAGCGACGTGTGATTTGGTCAATTATACGTGAAGGAAAACCGTTTTTGGTGAGTGACTTTCTGGTAAATTCGAGTTGTGTATGAAAATTTTCGTAAGTAAAACAAAGATTGAAGATGCGGTGAAGTAAGCAGGAGACTAGTGAAAGTTTGTAAGTAAGTGGGATGAAGCTGTGGAAGTTGGTGAAGAGGCGATACTTATGAACTCTCCATTCATGAAAGCCTTTTAATCAATAAATACAAGCCTTCACTTAATGTGCAAGGAAACTCCATTCCACTTAACCTCTTTTAATTTCTCTATATTTTACTTCCTAACTTCTTTATCATATATCCATTCGACACCGCTTCCTTTAGTAGTAATTTAACACCTTTTTGTAAATATAATATCTTGTCTTAACATCCTATTTATTATTTGTCTGAAGATGTCTTGAGTAAAGACGAAACGTTACAATAAATTTAATTTTACAATTTGTCTTTTTTTGGTCTATTTCTATGGCTCTAATCAGAACTTTATGTTGGGCATTAATTTTTATCACACGAATTCGATTTCCGCTCGGCAAGTCTCTCGCCACTTAGAAATGTAAATAATTGCCAAAATGTGCTGAAGTAATTTATTTTGACTTACTCTAGACCTGCTACTGCAAGTCTCTACAATTCTGGATGATTAAATTTTTAAACATGTAATGATACACTCGTGATTTTGACACCATACACTCCAAAATAAATTTAATTGAGAAAAATGTCAGATAAATGTAGTATAAGTTCAAAATTTGTATTTCGTGTAGTAATTGAATTTTCGTTTTACTATGAACTCTCTAAATTTGGAAATGTGTCCAGAATGTAATTGTGATTCCATTGAAATATTTGATGGTTCTTCTCAGTCATCGAGAAGCTTGGGAAAGTATTGCTCGGGAAACATCGATTTAACTTCGTCCTTTTCTTACATGTTTGTAAAGTTTACATCAGACAGCTCTGGCTTGGAGAAAAATTTCAGATTCTTATATGCGAGTGGCAAAAAGTAAGAAAATCTTAAGTGGCAACTATTGATGTAAAGTTTTGTCATAACTCATAAGAATGTTTATATCATTCAAAAAAATTAGTGATGCAAGGCGTAAGAGAAAAATTAATAAATAAGTCAAAATTTAAATTAAGCTTCATGAATAGAAATTAGATTTTATTACATTAAATAGCACAAAGAAAAATATAAATGGAAATCTAAAGTACTAATAAATATAATAATTTTCCTTTTGTTAATTCTAAGAGTTGAAAATGTGAATATTCATTTTTTTATTTGAGCATACGAAGCAACATTTTTTATTTCCAGCAATCTGATTGTCTGGAATAGCGCTTTTACCACATCTTGACCGTTGTGCAGAAGTGATATTATTTCGCGATGTATGGCTGTTATCATAGCTAGAGTGAATTTTCCCTGTTCAGATGGAATGAAATCAATTGATCCATTTGTATTTTCAACGTCAGGACGCATCGGTCATTTTACAATATAAATTATGTCATAATAAAAATAAAAAATGTTATTTACCATTAAGGTTGGTTTTTACTACTTAAAAAGTAGTTTCACTTTGGCTTTGGGATGCTTTTGAGATCTCTTGAAAATGATTTTCTCCTTACAGACCTCCATGACTGTAAATAATATATATCTATATACTATTTATTTTTAGCCAAATTTTCTTTTGCATTTATTAGAAAATATTTTTATAGTTGTATATCCAAAGAATAATTGAAGACAAGAATGCCTTCTGTTACTTAACAAACAAAATCCTTATCGTCCATTTTGACATTTTAACATTTTTTCTTTCCTTGCATCAGGTAAAATCACTGACAGTGATAGTGATATACATCTTCAAACGAAAGAAGAAGGAGAAGTAACAGCAGACGTAAGCAAATAACATGATATTTCTAATATTTTCTATGCTCAATGCATTCTCTTTTCATGTTCTTTGAATATTAATATAACTTTTTTGTTTTTAATGCATTTAGCAAATGTAAATTTGGACAGCTATAATGGGCTTAACATATGCCATCTTTGACGTATTGTGTTTATTTCTGTTTGAGATACTGCTACCAGCTTCTGCACACCCTGACAGCTTGCTACACTGTAAGATATATCAAGAAATTCTTAAACAACAACTCTTGACAAGAATGTTTTAATCCTTTCGGCCCGTTTCAAACGTCAAACTTTACATGAGACGAACGTATTTAAAAAAATATTGAGGTATTTCATCTCATTATCTTTTGTCTTTAATGCGTTCTGCGCATGCAAATTTTGACATTAGAAACAGGCCTTACACTTGCAAATCAAGTATTAAAAAGATCTAAAGTCATAGAAAAATAATTTGTTTTAGTTGTATCTTAGACCAAGAAGACACGTGGTACATATAGCAAACAGACATGCAGATTTGATATGAATATAAGAAATTTTCTTTTATTGTTTAAAACAAAATATTTTCAGTTTTTTTATTTGATAATTCTTTTCACATTTGTTGCATAAGCTAATGATTATTGGTATGACTTTAGTTGTTTAATTTAAATAATAAAACAAGTATCGTCCAAAAAAAATTTAACATAATTCTCCCTTTCCTTAGGTCGAGTTGTTGTTAGTGGTAGGAACGAGAAAAAAAGCGGTGTTGTAAAGAAGAGTAAAAAAAAGCGTAAGCAAATACCAACACTCAAACTATATTGCGTGCTCTATGCTTTTTCTTTTTATGCTTCTTCATGCTTGATAATGTTTACGATTTGAAACAAGTAAGCTTTTACGAACTAATAGTTCGAGATTAAAGTAGAATGAGGGGAAAGTAGTTTAGAAAAATTTTCAAAAGAGGAGAAATGTCTTGTTTCGTGACTATGTTTATAGATATTGGACAATGGAATTGTTTTTCATTTTTCTCTCGTCAAAGACAAGACTCACAAATGTTCTCAGATTCATGTATAAAAATGGCGCCGGCTTACATGCAATGCTCCGCATTGAAACATAATTTTGTAAGCTATGTGAGCTCTCAGGAGTTTTGGAGTCTGGTCTTTAAAGGACAAGAAAGCAGACAGACCGCTCACAGAACGTAAAATAAAGGAAAGTGAGAAGTGCAGGAAAGTAGACGAACAAAGCTTCCTGTTAAAAGCATGCTAAAGTAAATGATGTTGTTTTCTGTAGGGTTTGCGTCTGAGTTGTTGTTGCCAGTGTTTGGTGTAGGGAAAATGCAGTTTAAAAAGTGCGAGTGTAGCTATGAATGAACGCTACCGTGATATCCATGATTAGATAAGAATCCCTTGAGCTTGATAACTTCCTCGTGAAAATAATAAAATGACGAGGAAATATTGAAGTATCGGTCTAGAAGTGTTCATATAAGGCCACGTTCAAAAAAAGGATAAAACTGTCAAAATTGTTTAATGAACCAGAAAATGTGGCTTTAAGATAAACGGATATAGAAAAGCGGCTATCAAAGGGCTGAGTTAAAATATCTATAAAGCGGAGTGTGCCTTCATTTTCAGTCTTGCAATTAAAAGAAATATTTAGATGTTTTATAGTTGAAATAATCTAAAAACTAAGGAACATAAAATTTATAAGGAAAAGTAATAAAGAAATTAATCATCAACATGGCGCCGATAAAAAAGATCAGAATTGCAAAGTTTAGGAAAAACATGCAAATACCGGATTTGCAATCTTTTGGGACTTAGCTTTTATAAAGTTCTGATAGACTCTTCTACATCCGTTCATCGCAAACCCACAGTTACTGGTTTATTCAACAATTTTGACAGTTTAGCCCCTTTTCTTATTAAATTGGCCTTACCTATGCACTTTTAGACTAATTCTAAAGAATATCCTTGTCATTTTGTTTGTTTTATGAAGAAGTTGTGTAGCTCAAGAGATTCTTATCTAACATAGACGAAACAATACCGAAAATAATATAATTTATTTCAACATGCTTTTTAATGGTAAATACGCTCTTCAATTTGGAATACTCTAATTATAAACTCTGTTTATCTGTGCTCTCCCCCCCCGTATCACTAGCTTTATTTTACGTTCCGCGTGCCGACATACTGACAAAACTTCATTCCACAATAAGAACTAATTTATGGGGATGCAATCCATCTCACTTTGAAACTGTTTTTATTTTTTCTGTATAGTTTTAATTGGCATTCCTTCTGGACTTGGAGGTTCGATTTTCGTTTTACTTATTATCATACTTATCTTAAATAACAAGTATGAGTGTTGCTCATGGCTTCTATGTACATAATTTTTCAATTAAGCAAACACAAGAACATATAATCAATCATAAAAAAGCACAGAAATTACAATAAATATTTAAATATCACAGCTCAGTCTTTGTCTAGTAATGTTTTAAAGTGTTAATGATCATTCACGCTAAAGTCTAGTGAAATAATAAACAGCGTGTATAGCGGATGCAAAGCTGGAACTAAAGGAAGAGGAGGTCTACCAGTTATTTTATATACTAGTGAGGATAACTATTTTTAGCTATAACTCCTTTCAATGTGTATGCACTTTGCACTAACAATAATTACTTTATTAAAATATTATTGCTCACACCAGCAGTTCTTTTTAACTACGTGTGTTTATAGACAACAAGATGTTGAATGTGCCCGTCAATATTAAGATGGAATGCAGTAGCAGATCCAGTCATCCAACATTCGTCAAAACTAATTATAGCAGCTTGATTTAAAATTAAAAGTACTATCAGAAAAGCCCTAAATATGTTTTGAATTTCTAAAGAATAGAATTTACGAATTGACTTGTCTCTAAGGGGGTTATAAATGTAAATATATTCCAAAATTTGCTGCAATAATTTATAAAGTAAATGGTTTGAACCCGGGAGTATCGTTATATGTTTGTAAATGATGATCGTCCAGGTTAATAATACAAACATATAGCAATAATTTATTTTGACGAAACCTAGATGCACCACTAATGCAATGAAACAAATTTACTTTACTGGGACGACTATCTGTGTTACGGCCATAAATATCACCGGTTTTTTCGCAAACTACCAGCCTCCCTATGGTAAGGTTTACGATATATCTCACAAACCGTCATTTTACAACTTTCACTCGCATTAACTCAATCGCACAACAACAACATGTTTTTCAGCCTATGTATTACAATTGATTCATCTAGAATTAATAATTACCTCCGGCTGTCCATTTACGTTACTCTCCCCGATATACATCGTAAAGGATGTATATGTTTAACAAAATCAAGTTTTAAGAACATAGTAAAAATTCAGTCTGCTTCGTCTCTTGCGATTTCTTGTATGCGTTCGCCAGCAACTACTGCAGCTATTCTCGAGATACAAACTCTGGTGAATCGATGTTCAATAATTTCCCTCCTGGTTGGGGGCAGTCACAATTTGTTTCCAACGGATATGAGTGTTGTATCAGTCTGTCCAATCCTCCATTCTTGGTCCTCACTCTTACACCTGGCAAAACAGCGTTAACTCCTTGGTAAATTTCTTCTACCACAGCAAATAGCCACGTTCTCCTGCTTTTGCTATCGCTCAACACCATCACAACGCGTTCTACTTTAGGAACGAACTTCCTTTATCCGTGTGTCATATTGTGTCTTTCTCGTAGCGCAGATAAATAATCTCTCTTAAATCGTCTCTAAAGATTTATCTTGCAAGTCACAAGGTACTTGACACGTTTTCTAAGGTCACCATCTTTAATCGTCCAGTTGTCTTCAACCGGTAAATCACATGTCCGCTGGTACAACAAAGTTGTTGGCTTAAATACTGTTAACTCCACGTCATCCTCAACATAAGACAGAGGTCTTCGGCTAACTTGAATTTCAACATCCATTATTAATTATTCGAAGTCGTTCCACTTCAGACGACCAGCACCAATTACCTTAAACATGACTGACTTTATCACCCTAATTAAAGTTCAAATTGTCCACTCCACCTAGGAGCGCGGCTAAATCGAATTTCGATTGTATTTTGTGAGTCTCGAGGAGCCCACGAAGAGTCCTTCCTTAATTTGTTCAACCATACAGAGGCCTTTACAAATGTCCCACCATTATCCCAATAAATGACTCTGGGATGCCCACGTCGGGCTATGTTTTTCTTTAAAAATGTGATGAATGTAGATGTTTCCAAGTTTCCTATGAGTTCCAGGTGTACTTCTCTTGACAAACTACTAGCGAAGATTGTTATGTACGCTTTTCCAGAACATTTCCTAGATTTTAAATATCTCACAGGACCGGCAAAGTCAACTGTAGCAACTTTGAAGGCTGTCCCTGGGTTACTTCTATCCTTGGGTAAGGGGCCAGGTGTAAGAGGTGCGGTTGCCTTTGCCCTTTACCGTTTGTACCCCAAGCAGTAGCTGCAAATTTCTTTACCTGAGTCCTTAGATAAGGCACCCAATACTGTTCTCTGAGAGGTGCTATTTTTAACTCTACTCCTCCATGGAGTGTTCCGGAGCGGACACGATGCATCAGTTTCTTCGTAAACTCTGCATTATTTGGGAGATAGATTGGGAAACTTCCTGGAATTTTTCTCATGCATATTAATATCCTCCTCTTGTCTTTTTCAAGACGCAAGGAAGCTTTCGTTTTAGAGTAGTTGGCCCCTAATATATTCTGCTATTGCACCCGTTTGATCCACCAAATTTTCACTGCTTTGCTTTCTAATACGCCAACGGCACAACTTTTTTCTTCTGATTTCTGCAATTATTCACGCCTATGCGCACTCCAGCAACGTTTGATGGTAGTCCCCTTTTTCAAGAAGGTTTTCAAAATTATCAGATACAACATCAGATTGAGTCGTGCACATCACTTCACAGATTTTCCTACCTTCTGAATTAAACTCTGGCGACGGTTTAACCAATGGTAGAACAGGCCATTGGGCACGCTAGAATAACCCTTCGGGTCCAGACCACCACAATTCTACCCCTCCCACGGTTCCTACTTTACTAACAATATCAGCAGAATTCTCCAATGTGGGAACGTCAGGCCATTCAACCTCGGGATGTTCTTGTAATTTTCGAACTCGATTGAAGAATGATCAAGCTACTAACCCAGGTGTGGATTGTTGGCCCTGGATTTGGGCAAAATGCGTTTCGTACGTTTACTGCAAGATTTGTCGCCATATGAGCCCCGACCAATTCTAGCCTAGGAATTGTCGTGCCTCTCTTAGCAAGTTGACTCTTCCCCTTAACAAGTTTTTCTTGTCCAAGAACGCTGTTTTATAACCACATATACTGCAGCCCCAACCTCTTGACTATAGGCGTCACCAAATGCGTGCAATTGCAATTCTTGTATATCCTGTTGAAGATTGACGAATGATCCAAATACGCTGATCTCTGTAGGTAATGAATGTTCCCACTTTCCAATCGATCCCGTCGTTTCCCCACTAAACGCAAATCAAATGGGGGACTTTCCATCACAAATCTCTCTATGCAAATTTAATATAAACGACAAGTTTTTTAAAAATGGGCATGTTTCAACATCTCATGATGCCATCCTCATTATAAGTGAAATAATAGGTGATACAAGGTTTATATATATAATACATAAATTAAAAAACACTTGAGAAAAACGACGATTTTTTTGAAAGCAAACATGTTTGCTTTCAAAAAAATCGTCGTTTTTCTCAAGTGTTTTTTAAAATTGCTGCTAATTAGAAATTATGGTAACATAAATTAAAACAATAAAAAGGAAATAAGATAAATTACTGGGGAGCGTCCGAGCGTATTATAAACTAAATATTGTATTGAATTTAAAAACTTGAGCATTGAGGTCATATTTTCATGCAAAAGGTATTTTATCACAAAAATAAAAACTGATTTACAAAGAAACGAATAATTATGTTTTAAAATATAAATGTGGCTTGGCTATTACACTGGTTATAATATAACTATAATTAATTACATAAATAGTTTGTATAACGCAGTGGTAAAACTAGCTATAGCAAAGGTTTTGCTATGTTAATATTTAAGAATGAACATTTTTTAAGTAGTACAAAATTTGTCTTCACTGATTCAACATCATATTATATGGGCATGGCAAAACCTATTGCATAGCTAACATCACCATGAAATTTTATGCAAATCTAGACTGATGTTCCTTTACAAGTACTTCTTTCTTGGGTGGACATGATTTAGAAATGTTTTTTGGAAGATTCTCCCCATGATGTACAAGTTCAATCTCCTCAGTTTTTCATGCATTTACAACCTCGGCAAGTAGTTTATCAATGTACTGGTACTCTTTCTTTTCTTTCATTGCTTTTACAAACTATTGCTTCTTTGTTTTAGCAAAAATAATTTTGTAACGGTCTTGCCCTTTATTTGTGCATGACTTAATGACTGCTTTATCACGGTTAATATTGTTGTTGTGATCTAATGCTGCTAACTGAGTGCGGGCTACCATTCCAGGAAATGAAAAATGCTCTCTCTTTGGGCAGTATTTCAGTAAAAGAGAATAGTAAACCTCCTACTCTCCTGTGTGAAAAAAACTCAGATAGCTTCCGCAGGTCTTTTAGAAGCCTCTTGTCACATATCGCCTTCTTTGCAGCAATATATGCTTGTGAAGTAGGAGATCACCACTTCTGTTTTGTTTCTCTTTCTGTTAATTGTTGGTGGCAACATTGATGGAAATATGTGTTCTCCCTCCAGAAATGCTTGTTGGAAATGTGGTAAAGGGCAGACTTCCGTTTTTCCACCAATTCTTCTGCATTCTTTTTACAACTTGCAGAGCCTCACCAAGGATGATTAGAAATGGACTTAATCCAATGGGTCAAGTCAGCAATCATTGTATAAGTACCATACTTGGCATTATGCCCTGGGCTATTGCATCGACCATCACCATTCACATAAGACTACCAGACGTCTTAGCTTCAGAAATAACAGCTGATTTCTCCTCTTTCCAAGCCTTATAATTAACAGAAAAAAGATACCTCTTTTGAAAGCTATAAAAACTGGTTTTTCCAATAAGTTCGAGATTCATGAAAGATGCAAATTGGCTGATACTTTCATGAGTGTTTCCACTAAATAAAGTGGATGAAGCCAAAAGCAAATTTCCAGCTGGGGCATTCCTTATGTGTAGTTGAGATCTCCAGGTTGTGTGATGACCATTTGTACAAAAAAGACTAAATTGTAGCAAACTACCTACAGTGTTTTCTTCACATTCAATAACTGTCTCTCCTCAAGAAAGACACTTTGAAAGAAGACTAATAAGGCAGGACTTGAACACAATATATTTCATTTCCTCTTGGGGTTCAATTTGGATTGCTTCATCATCAGTTGCAGAGTCTTCTGACACCTGAGTGAACCAGTCATAATGAGCATTATCAAAAGACTCCTCTGTTACCTGTGATGATGCTTCTTCAAAGTCTGAAGAATGACAATGTTTATACATTGAGGTATTGCTTTTAAAGCAAGATTCCTCAACTTGAACCTCTGCATCAACAGTGCAGTTTGGACTTCCATGGGATGTAAACTCCTCACAACAAATGAACACTGTGTTGACGCATCTTTGGTTTCTGGCTTGAAATAATTAGTTAGCAATGCTTCAGGACTGTCCGACTCACCCAAAACACAACTGTCATTTGCTTCAGGCTCAACCATTGAGAAAATATTTGTACTTGTTCTAAAATTTTTGAAAGCTGAAAATAGAAAAAATAGAAATATTTAGAGTATACTTTAGTGTATAAATTTTTTCTTGATTAAAGTTTAACAAGAAATGCTTTTACTAACTTCCTCCTTGTCTTAATCAGCCTGACGATTTTCTGTACGATACTCGCTAGAATGACGCTTTTTACTGGGTTAAGGGTCAAATGAAAGATCAGTGGTACTGCATCCCGCTTCAGTCGCCTTTTTAAAGGTTGCTATGTGAGGAGGTTGCCAAGGGAGCAAAGTGCTCGCTGCAAACGTAACAGTATTGGAGAGGAGGTAGATTTTCTCTCCTTATTCTAGTAATCTATGCCTTTTGACGTGAGGGGTCTTTCGGAATAAGGTGGAAGCTAACACCTGAAGATTTTGACTTCGACGAGTAATTTGTACAACTCGGAACACAACAGTTGACCATTGTCGCAGAATTCATTTAGTTCGTCCAACAAATTGATCTGCACTCTGATTCTTAGTTATGGTATTTTTATTAAGAAAGAACTACGACTTTTCTTATCCAATAACAATTCTACTGCGTAGTCTCTAATTTTACTTCTATTTATACCAATGGTTTCGTGCGTAGGAAATAAATTTTTGTCCAAAATCTGACTTAAAAAAGGGAAATTATGTACAAAAAATTAGGAAACTATAAGTTCATACTTTACGTCAAGGAAACTACACCTAAATTTGATGTACGAAAGGCTATTTTTACAATGGTTTTATGTAGGATTATTTTCTAACCATAACGAATCTAAATGACACAACCATGTTTATTATCATTCAATGTTTATTCAGGGCAATAGAATGGTTTCACATCAGTAGAAACCCTAGTTAAGGTTGAATTTGGAGGAGAAGCAAACGAAGCAAACGGCATTACCGCACAGTTTCCACACAAAGAAACCTTCGTATTTTTGAAAATAGTATTAATTGACATTCAAATTCTATATGTAGTGCGAAAACTGTGCGATAATGGTCTTTATGGATGTGAAACCGTTCTATTAAAACAGAATACAAATAACCAGCTCAATACTTGCATGTAAGCTATAAAAGTTGCTTGTGTATATACCTATGAATAAAAACTCTGACGTTTCGAGAAGAAACATTTTGTGATTAGGAGAATTATTTTGATGCTAGTTTGTTTTGACTGTGCAATGACATTACATAAAACTTTGAGCAGCAATTACCACATGACGTCAAATACAAGCCGCTGACATATTTCTGCTCCCACGCACCGGATGCCCTAGTTGCAGCATTTCAACTCATTTTTTTGTGAAAATATTTAATCAAACGAACAAAAAATTGCCGCATATTTATTTTCACGGGACAGACAAATTTTAAAACCAACATTATGTGAAGGTGGAGTTCCATTTTAATAAAAATTTTATGTCAAATCTAGCACAATTATATGCAATCCAAACAGAATTTCTTTGTTCTAACATAAAATGAACAAATCGTGATGTTACATCATTATAATTACAATCAAATTGAATTTGACGATAGCCACAGCAATCAATGGGATCAATTGATAAGTCAGTAATATAATCGATATCGGGTAAAAAATACTCAAAATTTTTGTGAGAAGGAATTTTCTCGCATTTACAACATATTTTCTAAACATCACAATAGAATGGTATCATTAAATTACTTGCATCAGTTTTGGTATCAAAATCAAAAAAATAATGTTGGTGTACGCTCATACTTATTAAAGCCTAAAGGTTTCATGTGGCAATTATGTTGCTTTTCCAAATATTTTCTACAATGAGTGCAATATGTTTTTTGACAATCATGAAAAACGACATTTTTTTAACGAAAAAAAATATAGGAACAATTTATTACATGTATTAAAAAAATTTTTTTGGTAAGGAGTGAATTTAACACTGTTCTAATTTTTAAACAATTTATTAAACAGATATTTTGAAAACAATTTGTAGATTTAAAAACTATATTACATTCTGTGCATTGAATAGAAATTTTTTTTTCTTTCTTACAGTTCAAATAGCGTTTTAAACATGGATCTTTATTTTTACATATATGAGAGTGCACATACTCGTCAAATTTTTTATAAGGCATGCATTTAAAGCAAAATGAATCTAGTTTTTAAGTTAGAAAAAGTTTTAAATTTAGGATTAAATCATAGTGAGAATCATTTAACCATAAAATATAACTTTATCACTTATGTGAAAGGATTCGTGATTAGCCACTCTTGAATCATAATTGATTGTACCTAATTTATCTTCAGAAAAAATTACCAGACGAAAATTATGTTTTTTTAATAGTTCTCGTAAGTTATATTTAGTTGGTTAATGGAAACTCTTCCTTCTGGTAATTTTGTTTCTTTATAGAATGTTTTAAATTCGTCTACAGTAACCATTTCAACTGATTTATTTAAATTTTCTTAAAATTTAGATAGTTTATCGTCATCATTAATTAACATTTTCCCAATTAATACAGCCACAGCAAAACAACAATTCTTAATTTGAATTTGTAACTTGTCACACTTTATTTGTAAAACACCATTTCAAATTTCTCCTTGATGCTTCAATAATGGACGATTTCTTTTACCACTCCCCCTACTATCATCACCAGAATTTAAGTTATAAACAAGCTTTTTGTTTTGTTTTCCCAATTGGTCCTTTTCCTAAATGAGATTTTCTCATTTTCATATTGATTTGGCACAATCATAATACATACATTACTTTCCCAATCATTATTTAAAAATTTTGAAATATTACTTAGGTTTAGAAAAATCTAATAATCGTTTTATAGTGAATTCCTTTAAGGTAATAAGGCTGTCGAAAAAGATGTTAATGGAGCTTTTTCGAAAAAAATCGAACTAAATCATTTTCAGAATTTACAGATAAGTTTGCTATATTAAGCAAATATTGTAACATTTTTGAAATTTGTTTTAAAAAATTGGGTAAATTGTTGAAATTGTTTTTTTATAAAATTTTGATATATGTGATCCTTAAGTTCACCATTTAATGTAAAAAGGGTTTTTATATTTTATAAATCAGTTAATTTTTTATTTTTTTTTGATGTATTCAATTTTTTCACCAATTTTTGTATGAATTATAGCATTTTCATTATTTCATTATTTGAAATAATTCTTTTTTCTCTTCTTTCTTCTTCAATTTCTTCATTTTTTCTTTTTGACATGATTTTTCTTTTTCTTTATCTTTTATTTTTTTTCCTTTACCATCTACAATATGATGATAATCAGTTTCATTTTCGGAACCTTTTATACAGATGTAGTTTAAATTTAATTTTTTAAGTGGTGTATTGTTGGATGGTTTACACAGAGAGTTACCCATTGCAAAAATTAATTAATAAAATGGCTGGAAAACACTTTGTCAATTAGAAGTTAAATTTTTTTTCACATAAAAGTTAAAAGGAAGAAATAAATACTAATGAAAGAACCAGTACTACTTGTACCTATGAAATGGAGGATAATGATAAATTTATTTTATTGTCACCTTTCTTATTTCAACAATCAATTCAAGATTGGAGATCAGACAATAATGATGATAATTCTGTAAGATATTATGATGTTAATGCAATAAAAAACAAAATTTTTTGCTTAAAAAAGACAAACATAATCTCGAATCAAGACATTCTGATATGTGTTTAAAATTGAGAAATTAATTGAATGTTCTGAGCAAAATATTGAATTTTATGCTGCAATAAGATTAATTTACTAAAAAATGAAACAAAGTATAAGAAGAAAACAACAATGTCATGGAAAATTCAATGAGTAATTTATGTTGGAATCACTTCAAAAAAAAGTTAATTTAAGAATTAAAACTTCAAATATTCCTAACGTTGGAAAAAGATCATTTGCATATAAAAATCCAGTTTCAAAAAACAAAAAAAGTTGCTAACTACACTGGAAGACATCTTTCCTTAAGACAAATAATTAGAAAATATGGTGATGGTTTAGCAGAATATGCAATCTGCAAAAAAGGAAAACGTGTTAATGCTAATGAAACAAATGATGATGCAGCAAGATATGCAAATGATGCTCAACGTTCATGCTTAAAAAAAAAACTCGATTTTACTTTGGGGAAATTTAAATATTTTTTAAATCATCTAAAAAATATTAAACCACACCAAGAAATATTTACTACATATGGTAAGAGTATTGGAATAAAAAAGTTAAAAGTAAAATATTTTGTATACAAATAATATTTTTATTGAATAAAATATTTTTACATAAATTATGTTTTATTTAATGAATTAATTAAGCACACAAATTTATTTCAATTAAAATATTCACCCTAGTATTGGCGCTAACAATGGTCTAGCTTTGATCTCTTCTTCTTTAACCTTTACATATATTTTTCCTCTAAATGCACCTTTACCCAATTGATTATTTGCAATTTCAAATGCTTTTTCCATGAAAGGCGAATTTACAATTTTTTTTTGCTTTAAAACCCAGTATTCCTGACCTTGCTAAAACACCTGCAGCTTTTGTAGATTTTAAGGCTAAATGCTTTTTACTTATTGCTTTTTTAAATCCATAATTAAGCGTATTGCGAATTCTAGAAAACTTTATAAGCCCTCTTTTTTGTCTTTTTCCCTCTCTTTGTCGCCTTCCCATTTTTTTTGTAAATACTTGTAATTGTAAAAAAATACTATTTTAAAATTTAAATGTCTTTTTTTCAAAAAAATCTATACAAAGTGTACAACAATGTGCCCTCCCGGCTATCACCATAGTAAAATGGTGACTTCTGCACTTGGGACACGAGATGTACGGTATATATATATATATATATATATATATACCGTATATGCAATGTGCCCTCCCGGTTATCACCATAATAAAATGGTGACTCCTGCACTTGGGACACAGGACCTACGGTTACACATTGTATGCATTGTATTGTAGAGTCACCACAGTGCTCAAAACTATAAAGGTGAGCTTTGCATATCGCGAACACAGTGAACGTCTCCATATGAGACTCTCTACACAATCCTAAAGTGCTCAAACTAAGCACACGCAGTGAGCGAAATATACAAAGTGTATATACAATGTGCCCTCCAAAAGCATGCTAGATTGTATATATAAGAGGAAGTTAGGGTGAAAATTAAGATAGAATGACATAATATATTGGGTGTACGATTACAAATTGGATAAAAGTGTCTTGTGTCTATGGCGACAAGAGGAGATAAGTTCGTTACGTTTGTTGAGTGAACGTTAAGTGAACGTTACGTTTGTTGAGTCTTGTATATATAATCTAGCACATGCTTTTGTATTCATTTAATATTATCCCCTGAAGAGTGAGAAATCACGAAACAGGCTTGTCGGGATGAAATTGTAGTTTTTGTGTATTTTCTTCTTCTCATCAATATTTACACTCTACTCTTAAGCATCGAGCACTGTTTTTACGGAGATTCAAATAAACAAAACTTCCTATTACTCTCCAATATAAAATTTTGTCGAGCACTGTATGGTAATCTGCAATGGAGAAACTAAACTTCAACTACAGCATCAAGAATATTCTACCATCATCAAAGGAATACCTACAACGACTCATCGAAAAATCTGAGTCCTTCCTAAGTAATATGCGTTGGAAGACATTTCTTTCTCAACCTGAGATCCACCGCAGCTTCTAAAGACACATATGGCTTCAAGAGCACAAAAAACCCTCCACCGATTGACGACTTAAAACAATTCGAAAACGACATGATGAAGATGATCCCAGGGGCGGATCTAGAGTATGTCAAATCCGTCGCGCGACTGACGTTTGAAATTCAAAAATTACCTAGTCATATTAATAAAAAACATTATTTATTCTTACTTTATTATCGCATTTACTTCGTGATAAAAATCCAGCTTTATTTATTATTGAAAACTAATGACTAATCCAATGAATATCTCGTTGGTAACCAGATCAGTTGAATTTTAATTGACCTGGAATAACCGACTGATAAGCGGGGTGGCTTGACTGGTTCGACGGATAAAGGAGTCTATGAACGCCAAAAACGCTTATTTTATTGGTCAATGGCCAGATCAGTGGACAGTCTGGAATGATCTCGACTGATAATAGGGGTGGCCGGACGTATAAGGGGAGTCCAATTGCTATCTTACAATTGGTTCATTTGCATTTTTGTTTTATTGTGATTGGTTTGACGGATTTCGACTGATAGCCAACTGAACTAACATAGTCAAGCTCGCTGTCTGAATTGAATGATCGTTTATAGTAATTTTTATAAGCATGACAGAAACTAAACTACAATCAGATGGATTTTATGGAAATCTTTTACAAATTCATATATTGACATGAATGCTGCTGTCCAAACCGTGAAGTTTTCAAGAGGGTGAAAAATTTATGGATAAATTGTAAATGCTTGGCAAAGACGATCTCGCGAGCGACATTTCAGTCATTGATGTTCAAAAGAAAGCCAACATTGTTTTGAGTTTTATCAGCAGAAATTTACATCGAAAATCGTAAGTAAAGGACAAGTGAAGTGTATGCATGAATGTAATATATCAAAGTCAATTTATGCGAGTGTGCGATGAGATTTATGTCAATATGGCGTATGGTAAGCAGATTGATGCTTCTAAAATTGTTGTTGCCGAAGGACTTTTAGCTATGATTTCTTTAGTGCTTGGGGAATCGTGGACGTTGTATGGCAGCGAAATCCTACATTCCTGCAAATATATTTCAATGGACGAAAAATCTGTAGCCATAAGGCGCCATACTATTATTTACTTTATCATAAACAAATGTTTGGGGCTTTTCAGTTTATGATCATTGATCATTCAATCATTGGACAGTTATACTACATATTGTTTAAGATTTGAGAAAACTAACATTGATTACAAGAGAAGCTGTTTACTATAACCTGTGATTTTGAGTCTTCTGATCCATGAAGCTTTTTATTTTGACAATTTGACTGGAATGGTATTAAACCTGAGTATTTCACATACATGAAATGCTGTCCCATGTCACATATTGTCCCCTTTTCTAACTGAACACCACATGTAGAGATGTAAAGGTGTGTTAATCTAGGGCTCATATCAGATTGTCTGCCATAAATTCCAAAGGGCTATTGATGTATGAAAAGCATTTTCTATAAAGTAAAAATGTCTTCCTATGTATGCAGATAAACCTTGAAATTTGGCAAAACAGCAAAGTATTTTTCATGATCACTAGGTAATTTTTCTGATGATCATTATAATTTCTAAACTAAATTATTTCAGATTTACATTTAAACAAGCTTTGATCTTATGAAAAGATATTTATCATAACCAGTAGGCATGACACATGAACCAATTTTAACATTCATGTAATTACAAAATTAAAGACATGTTGGTTACATTCTGTTTGTATTTGCAAATACAATGCTACAAGTGATTGCTATATAGCACACCTTGCATATACTTACAGAAGATAATAGTCTAGTGAAATGCCTAATAAACATTTATGGCATTAAGCTGTCCTTAACTGCAAATTTCCACTCTGATAATTTTTACTTAATCTTTGGCAGAAAAAAATTTTGAGTTTTTTCTCATAAGGTGAATTTGCTGGCACTGATGTGGAGATGGGTGAAGGGTTACAATAAACTTACATGGTTTGAAGTCTGAGCTTTTTTATATCTATGAACTGTCACTTGTAGTACCAAATTTCTAACTTAACTCATTACATAGAGGTTTGAATGGGGGTCTCTAGGGGGGTCTATGCCTGACAACTTGGTAGAAATTTTTAAAGACTATATCTGTTTTTGAATAGCATTATTGTAAAATGAATTTTACGTTCCTAGACATGCTAATGAGCCATATATTTGGCATGATAATGAGCCTAAATATTTGGCAAAACATTCAAGTATTGTTCAAGTATTGTTCAATTTAAAAAAGTACATAACGCATTTCTCACCGAAATAAAAGACAACACCACAGCCATCAAACACGAAGAAAAGCTACTTATCGCAACCGACAAAACAACAAACTTCTAAAAAGTAGACAAGCCAGCATACAACGACCTCCTACAACAAAATATCACGAAATCATACAAGAAAATAAACGTCGACGCAATACAAGCCATCCACACCGAAGACAAAAATATCACATCACAACTGTGTATATCTGACAGAGTAGACTCCACCGCTAACAAAGACGCATTCATAACACTCAAAGATCACAAACCGAACTTCGCAAATAAACCCACCTGCCGACTAATCAGCCCGACGAAATCTGAAATTGGAAAAATTAGCAAAAAAGTACTTGACAGAATAAACAACAATATCATAAAAGCCACTTCGCTGAACCAATGGAAAAACTCGTCATCTGTCATCAAGTGGTTCAACTCCATCAAACACAAACAAAATCTCAATTTCATATCTTTCGACATTGTAGACTTCTACCCGTCTATCAACCAAGACCTCTTAAACAAAGCACTTGATTTCGCCTCAACCCACGACAACATCACAAACCAAGAGAGAAACATTATCATGTGATATTTACCGAAGAAGGAGCTATTTGTTGGCTGCAAATCAATGCGGATGCTCGACGCAGCGACGTAAACATTCAAACTTGTTTGTACGAATTAAACTTTAAGGTTTACACAAAGAAAAAGTATGGGTTAAGATAAAACGCGGATACGGACGGACGGATAATAACTGCGTATGAAAAATTATGGACGGATGACATTCGCGGACGGACGGATAAGCTAATATCATACAAAACGTGTGTTTTGAGGCTCTTCCATGTTTTACCCAAAAAGTTAAAACGCGGATATGGTATCAAATATAACAAATTACGGTCCAAAAACGCGTAATTTTACAGTCAAATGTAAACGAACTTCGTAAAGCAAACAGCAAAACGCCAAGAAAATGAAACACCTTACCATTTACAAATGTGAGTCGAACGAAAAACACTTGGAAATCAATTTGACTACTGAGACGATATAATTTGAAACGATTCCTTTTTTAATGACAAAAACTAGAGATGAAAAAGTCAACCCGTACAAAACAGCATGGACGTAAAAAAGACCAAGCGTTGTTTCAGGTCAAATAATAAGCCTTTAATAACATTATGTTTTAGGGGACAATTGTTCCTGTGTAAAGTTTCACTGAGCCACCTTTAGTACTTTTTTAACAACTTGCAGTTTAAGAAACATTTTAATAACCTCGCTTTCTTGGTCTTTACAGCATGGGTAATATCGGACCTCTGTCTTCTTGTACAAACCTCTCCTTACGGACTCGTTCTGTACAAAAGAACCTCACTCCGATATTTCTCCGTAAAGGCCTCGTGCTCAGCTATTAAGAGGTTAATAATAACAACGCGTTTCATTCATTTATGGATAACCCTCGAATATAATAATTTCAATGATGCTGGCGTTACACTTTCTCAATAAAAATGCCTATAGACCTTCGGCCATTTGGTCAAAATATGGCTATAAATCAAATGATGTGGCACACCCACATACACAAAAAGAGCTGTGTAGAGTTCACATAGAGAGCTAGTGTGTTAGATCTTTAAAAAAGAAAAGTTCCCGCTTATGCCAACTGCAGTTTTTATGAAACTAGAAAATAAAGAACTAGCTAGAAATTAAAATTATACATGTACCTATATTAAGGAAAAAGATTTTAACAGGAGAAATTGACGAGGCTTACTGGCATAGGACCAGGTTCAATGTTTGAGCTGCACAATGAACAAAGATACTCTTGTCGAGCTAATGCTTGAACACAATTGATAGGCCAGACATGACAGAAGCACCATCATATGTTGGCAAAACCAGTTTTTCTTTTATATCATAATACTCACAAAGCTTATCTTTGGCAAGTTGTGATATTGCTGTGGCATTTCTGTTCATACTTACATCCATAAATCCTATTTGCCTCTCGATAATTTCACTTGCTTTTGTCAAACTGAGCTGAAACACTTAGCTGCTTTTTGGTGGAAACATCAGATGCTTCATCAACCTGAATACACATAAATGTGCAATCATTTATTTGTTTTCTGATTTCATCCTCAATAATGGAATCAAGTGGGACAGCTAGCTACGCTACGCCAATGAGTATACTGGCATGGGCTGCAAATGTTAGTAAATCATCTACAGAACGACAAAGACATGTAAGAGAGAAATTAAAGAATTAAAAAAACTTAATCATTAGCAACAACAATTTTTAAATTTTTAATTGCTTCTTATAGATTTTGAAAATAGCCCATACTAATATACCCAATACAAATTGTTGGTGGGTCTTATGAAATACTTGGATGTCATTAATTGATGTAGCATGGAAGTATTTTACAAGATAGAAGATAGTTTTCCTACAGATCACCTCTTCATACAACATTAATATTTTGGGCCAAAACGATTTATTTGTCAATTCACTAATAAAGCTTCTAAATGGCAATGTTGTGTCAAACGTGATTTAATTGAGGGGGCATAAATTAAAATATGCATGTCTTGCCTTTCAATAGCAGACTTACCAAATATTCTGATATGGTCAAAATTAGTAGCTATTGCAGAAACAAACGGATTTCACTAAATGTGATTTACTTTTGGTACTTGTGTGCAAAAAATGGTTCACTGTTTTAAGATTTCAGCCAGTTAACAACAACAAAAACAACAATAGCAACAACAACAGCAAAAACAACAGCAACTTAAATCAACGAGCATCTAGTTACAAGACTTTGTTGTGAACAGTAGCGAAGCTATCCGTTTGTTACTTTTACAATGTAAATATTTTTTGTGTTCAATCGCTGGAAAACCAGTAAATGGAATTGGTTTTGTAAAGGAATGAATATCAACATTGTTGAAACATTTGCGTTATATGAGTAAAAAATCGAGCTGGCTTCTTCACTGATTGTAGAGGTGAAAAATGGAATAATATTGGACTTATATGCATTTGGTTATGATTTCATTATATTTTTATAGAGAAAAGACATAAAAGTATCTTCAGAGGTGGCTATCTGAATGAAAAAGAACACAAAACATAACAGTAATTGAGCCATGCTTAGAAAATGTGTACAGATCAAGTGCCGAAATACAGCTACCTCCACATAACATGAGATATGTTGACTTAACATAAGCATGTCAATCAAAATTTTTCTCTAGCCTACCTGACAGACCAATACTTGTTGTATAACTTTATGCAATATTGAAGAATCGCTTGCCTCCACAACGTTACATGCGTTTGAGCTTTGCATAAATTTTATGCTTTATAAGGCTGACAAAAACGGCTTCTAACTCTGTTCTAAAAATTTAGTTTGAATAAATCAGTATATTTTATGTGAAAACTCACACGAAATAGAAGTATCGTGAAAGAATAAGTGAGGGTCTATGACGTACGCTAATGCTATTTTTTTTATATATACGCAGATTAGATGAAATGATTATGATACGTATTTCCGTATAATTTCATAAATTAGAAAGATTCTGAAGATAATGAAAAGCATTCACCGTTGTAATATTACTTTAAGTCATTTAACTCGACGAGTAGAAAAAATACTGACTGCAATACGGTTTCAATGCCCTTAGCCTGTAAAATAAACTATTCAGCATCAACAACTTCAGTCATTTAGCTAGTTATGTTGTGCATATGACGACGAAATGTTGAGTGTGAGACTGCAAGTGTCTCAACATTACACATGCACGTCAAATGTTATACCTATAGCTTTCAACTCTAAATAATACAAAAAAATGCATATTGTCTTTGACAGGTACATGCTATATGACCTATAATTTGAATTGAATTAGCTTTCAACGTATAAATGATAAACATCAGCAATATTTTTTCAAATGTATAGTTACGTAAACGCACATGTCATATCTTGTGATGCACAACGAGAGCGTGCGTCTATTTGAAACATCGCAAATAATTAGTCATACTGATGTTTTTCAACACAAAAAGGGTTAAAACTTTGCCAAAATTATTTGAAGTGAAGTGCACAAGAAAACTAGAATAACATGACATGGAGAACGCGTGTTTAAAAATTTTCCCCTTCTTTCTTCAAATTCGAAATGTTGAATCGATGCTAACATTATTTGGAGTTACCGTTGCTATATGTTTTACTAAAGTACTCAGTGGTTCCCGAGGCATGGCTATTAATCTTAATTATTTTTATCAAACAATAACTTATGCGTTTTAGGTGTCCACATGCTTCGTTTTTTGAGGTTGTTGGGCAGGATAGACATCTCGTTTTGATAAAACTTTTAAGCACACTTAAAAACACAAATTTATCAATTGCTATATGTACAATTAGATCCCGTGTTTCTCACAGTAAAAGCTTCTTTGCAATTCCTCATCCACCTGCTACGGCTATTAATTATAAACGTTTAAATGTTTACATCTTTTTTTCTGATGACAGTGAGTTGTCAATGCAAGAACGTCAACCAAAGAAGAGTACGATTAATTGTTTTTAACAATATTTGCTATGCGTTTCATTTGGTTATTTATATTGGCATATCTTCCTCAACCAAGTGAAAACTGCGACGCGAGGTTTGATGAAATTTATGAACGCTATAACTGTAGTTGCTCAACAGCGTTGGAAAAATTACCAGATCACTGTGAAGACTTTAGAGAACAGGTCCTTCAAATGTATATAATGATTTTAAAAAGGTATGTTTAGTAATTTAAAGAAAAAGTGCTCAAATAAACAGCTCGCTTGTTTAGGCTTATGTTAATTTGATATATTGTATTCGCTGCAGTTTACATAAAGTACGTGCATTTACACTATGGTTATGTATCCTTTACACTTGGGAATGAAATATTGAAAACCTTCGTCCAATATGATGCTTGCACCTTATCATCAATTCAAATAACTGTTGGAGCGCACCCTACATTTATGATTTTGCAACTTTAATTTAAAACACTTTTTGAGAAATAAATACATAAAATGGGAGTTTATGTAGATAAGAAACAGAATGTTAGTATAATATTATGATTTCAATGTTGGGCCCGGACATATTAACTTACTTGCCCGTTAAGTACACTTGATGTGATAAGATGAAGTTTATCCTCGTTTTAATGGATTGATTTCATAATAAAAGCCGATCTAAAAAGCAATCATTTTATGGTAAATTAGTGATATTTTATCAAATTTATTTAATGTATACTCAACATTTTTTAAAAAAGCCAGTCAAGACTTGGTTTCTCTTTCTAAATTAGACAGAACAAGACAAGACGTACGGATCGGCTTATATGGCACTCATACCTATAGGATCATTAGGAATACTTTTTAACACTCTGCTAATATTGGTGATCCTTGTGATCCATTGAAGATCCTTCACCGTGGAGCATGGATGACTATCATAAATCTTTCTATATCTGACGCAATGGCTTCTTCAGCAAAGGTTGCATCTTCAATTGTCGCAAAATGGTGGGAGATCAAAATCTCCGAAAAGTGGCAAATTTACACAAATGTCTTATGGCAATTTGGTTTGATCGGCTCATTCTTTTTTCTTACACTTCTCACAGTCCAGTCTTACATGATAGTTAAATATCCCGTAAAAAGCCGATTTTTCATGACAAGAAGAAGAGTTGTGTTCATAATTGGGATCTGATGGGTTGTATCGTTGGGACTAGCCTTACCTGAAATCGACGACATTTCTAAAAATACGCGAATGTATTTTTTTGTGGCAACCGTGTCTGTTTTGGAGTTGGCTACAGTTATTCAGGTCTTGATGAAGAAATTTATAATAAGAGAGATTCTTGCACCGCGAGAAACCCTAACTAGCGATACAAGAAACAAGAAGCAGAGAGAAGCCGCCAAAACGGTCATCATACTCAATTTTATTCTCATTGTTACAGCCCTTCCATATTTTATAGCAAAACAGATTGAATACATAACCAGAATAAACGACGGAACTTCGGGTTTAATGGTAATATTTTCATATTATTTTAAGCCTTTTGCCATAGTTAATTTTGTCGTCAATCCAATAGTTTATGCATTGCGTCTAAAAGATTATCGAAACAGTTTGATATCTTTATTCCTCCGTTGCAAAAATGACAATCATGCTCATTTTGTTAGGGCCCAGCAGTAAAACAATGACAACAAAAGTGTAAAGTAGTTGAATACTTCGATTCCTTAGCTATATAGTTTCATTATAATAGTTACGACAATCATTTGTGCCTTATGAATTTAAGATATCTTTGTTTCTATACTGTTGATAAATCAATAGAAACTTGAATGAACGATGTTACGTTTTGCACTTGAACGAGGATTATGTAATAAACATAATAATTAATTATGCTCAAAAATTTTAAAATACTAATCTAGAATACCTAATATACAATTTATTAACTGCACAAATTTTACTTATTTTGTTTTAAGGAATTGCTATTATTGTTGGTGTTACAAACCATCTCTCAGCCATGAGTCCTCGACTTTATCTACATGCTTCTAATATGGATAGCATGTGTCCTTTTATTCAACTGAAAGTTTTCTTTTTAATCACTCTTGTCTTGACAAGTACTTACATTAACTGAAAGACCTTTTTATTAACATTCATCCCCGAAGATGTTATCTGTTGAACTTAAGAAAAAAGCACACAAACGCACACACGCACGCACATTTGCACTTGTAAATGGTTTTAAATTTGCTGTGTCTACTTAAAAGTTAAGAAAAATGCCTGTCCTGTCATTATAAGACCACCTGCTATCTCAGAACTGTGACGTCTTATGAAGTATTCTTGTTACATTGAACAGGCATTCTCAAGTAGCATCAAAGCGTTAAAGTTGAATTCAAAACAAGTGCAGTTAAATGGATTACTCTCTTTTCGTGATCTTTGTAATAATCTTGCAGCCTATCGATCAAATATTTGCTTTAGAGTCGTCTTCAGCTGTTATTAACAGCACAAATAAATCTACAGTCGACAAGGCGACAAAGCGTATACCGGTATGTTAAGCATATACATTTCTTTTAATGCGAATTTTAAATGCATCTTAATACATATAGGAAGATTATAAAAGTAAATGCACCTTGCTTGTTGAAAACTAGTTTATCCTAGAAACTGGTGATTTATCTAAAACGGATGATTCATCTAGTTTACTTTCCCCAAACATCTATTTATCATGATAATTTATACGAATGCGTCTGCAAGGTTCTTAATTGCTAATGTTTTCAAACATTTTCGATTAGGATATTTCTAAAGGATTTTATTCAAATGCATAGGTGCACTTAAAAGATACAAAACATATTATTAGGTGAAATATTTTGAATAATTGATTTGGAGGTTATAAATTACATACATATGTTACCCACAACAGTATTCAACTTTCTTCAACACTCTTCAGTGCGTATATATTTGTAAAAAGGAATACACTAAAGGAATAGAATCTAGCTACCTAGAAAACAGGAACAATCTTAATTGATGATAGAGCACTTTCACCTAATGCAATAGCTGCCATGATGGTGTACATGCACCAACTGAAAAGGAAATTTAATGACGTACTTTTTAGTTATACCAACGCTTTGTAAATATGCTACATGTCATACATATATCACAGGTTAACTTGAATTAGGGTAAAGCTTTGCTTATTTCTCATGACGGAGTAAGACGGATCAGTGTAAGTTCCTAAAACAATGTAGAAGCAAGTCAATGTCGTGTGCATTATAACATATTTGGCTACTTTGATTAACTTTGTTGCAAGGCATAAGTATAATTCTTAAGAAAAGTTATGTGTTTGTAGATTTGAAGATAAAAAAAAATACAAATGTTTAAAATCTACTGAACGTGAATCATGGACAAAACTTACGTTGTAAAATTTAAATTAGTTCTACTTTAACATATTAAACCTATGGTATATAACGCCATGTGGTCGTCATGCATCTGGTCCATCTAATTTTAGGGTCCAATATACAAGCTCCAACGTGCTGTAAAATTCAACATCGTATTATTTTTTTTTGCTTCAAATATGTGTGTCATTTTGAAGTTTTGTAATGGCAACACATGGTTTTTATTAAGTAAAAATTTATTTGATTCTGGGCTTTCAGGCCATAAATAGGTCATTGAACAAGTCTTTGTTTAATAAATAAGTCAACTCTTATAGAGTAAAATCACCACAAAGCGCGCTCTTGAGCAAAACTACTATAAACATATGACACATTTGCCATTGAGTTTTTTTGCACATAATACATTATATTTATGGAAAATAATCTGATTATGACGTCGCTAGAAATTGCTCAATGTGCAAAGTAGGATTTCGCACATTTTGTCAGATTTTTTTCCTTTTGAAGAGTTATTTTTTATCTGCTTAATAAAATTTGCTTCTTGAAAACTTCATAAGCATTTTGATTGTATATTATTTAGTTTTTAGTTGAGTCTTATAAAAAATGATGCCGTCAGTGGCACCTGTAGAGGAAAAACCACATAAAAAACACATATTTCAGTAGCCTAATATGAAATGCATGCGCAACCTTCTATAAAGGAAAGTGCAGGATCGAGATGAATAGGGCTTAGATTATACTAATTCTTATGCTAATTATTATGCTAATTATTATGCTTTTGGGTCTTTTGAGATTGAGCACAATTTATGTGGTGTATTTTTTGTACATGGATGTTTGAATTTAGTGGTCAAAATAGGAGGTAACGATGATTACGGCTTTAGGCCTACTTGCCAGTTCAATATCTATGCACTCTGTTGTTTCAAACTGTACGTTTGACGCATTGTATTCAAATAAAGATTTATCTGTGTATTAGTCGCTGTTTTAATACTAGTTGAATGTACGAGTATCTTGCTGGTCCCATAAGTCCGGAATTGTTTAAGCTTTTAGAAAGACTTTTTGAATGAAGTGAACTTCAAAAAAGAGAAAATTTAAATATGCAAATCAATGAATACTTTTCAAGTTGCAGGAGAAGTTCCAAAGTCTCTTTTCGTAGACTATAATTTCTCCATCATGTATCAGCATCATTATTCGTTCTACAGAAGATCTGTTGAGTGAAATTTTCAAATGCTAATTTCTCTCTTATATCTTGTAATCTTAGCAGTAAGATAGAAAGGTGTACTACTTTGCGTTTAAGAAATAAAAGTCGTTTACTGCGTTTGCATATGCTTATCTAAGCTGAGGAGACTTTAAAAGAACTCAAAATCAGATCAGCGCCTGCCGGAGTTCAAAGGTCGAGGGTTTCTGCACCTGATCGAAAGTTCTTACAAACGTCTCCGAAGTTTTGATAAGCCAGTGCAAACACAAAAATAATCTTTTATTTCTCTGAATAAATAACATAATTTGAAACAGAAAATATTAAACAAAATGCTTATATTTTTCTTCTAACATGCATGTATATTATGATTGAAATGTCAATATGCTTTGATTGATTTTATTCAGCTTAATTCAGTTTGCAAATGCTAATGCCATACCGGCTATAGACCAATCAGCGCGCACGTGGTGTTGTTTTTATTTTTCAAATAACCAGCATTTTTATATTCTTTCAAGCTGACTTTTAAAAACTTATGGTGAGCGATTTGCAGTTTTACAAAGAGCATTATTAATCATATAAGTTCTTTTTCCTACTATTTCATTGGTGGAGAGTGTGTTACGAAAAAGCGAAGAAATCAAGATAGTTACTTTCTCAAAGGAGCTTAAATGAGATAATATGATGTCCACCAGTTATGAAAATCATGTTTATTGTCATGCAAAAATGCCTTGAACAGCGCCCGACCTCAACGAACAAAGTGCATGAATTTTTCCCAAATATACTAGGTTTTTCTAACTTACAATTTTATTTATAGACATATTGTTTTGGAAAGGTATACATTTCGCATACTTACGTTGATTTTAGATGTTTTTTTGTCTAATCGTTTTTTTTTCACTTTAAGGTGGACGACAAAATATCAACAAAAGTTGGTATTTTTTTTGCGAGTGCAGGAATTTTGTTAAACGCTTTGCTCCTCGTGGTTATGATTGTCGACCCACTCAAAAAACTTCATGAAGGAGCCTGGATTATAATAACAAATATTGGTATTGCAGACATGCTAGCGTGTTCATCATTCTTCGCTAAGTTCTATATATTTGTTGCGGAAGCACATTTTATGGATAAAGACACGATGAAAATCCTAATGGGAACAACAGACTTTTTTAGTATGTTTGGAATGAGTGCATCTTTTATTCTGTTAACTGGACTAAACTTACAAATGTATGTTATTGTTAAGTATCCAATAAGAGCTCGTCTTGTTATATATAACAGCAAAGTTATAGGTCTCTGCTTAACCATCTGGATCATAGCCAGCGGTATTGGCATGCTCGAAATCGCCTACACGTGGTTGGAAGATGAACGGATTTATTTCTGTTACATTGCCAATATAGCAGCACTAGAAATGGCCGTTATTATTCAGAGTATTTTGAAATTTTTTATTGCCAAAGAGTTGTATGTGAAACGTTCGTCGGAAATTGTTTCGCCACCTCAAACAAAAAAACAAAGAGATGTTGCAAAGACCGTCTTAATTCTAAATTTGATAATCATACTGACTGCGCTTCCGTACTTTGTGGCCAAACAAATAGAATTAGTTGCAAGAATGTCGAAATCACAGTCTGGAACTTTTCTAAATAACTTTCCGTATTACTATGAGCCTATAGCTCTTCTCAATTTTGTTATTAATCCAATTGTTTATTCTTTACGTCTAAAAGATTATAGAAGCAGTGTCCTTGCACTAATCCAATGCAAAAAGGAACGTCGACGGCCGACTTTGAGTAATGAAAGAACAAAACGTTTGATGCAAGCTGTTAATACTAATGTAGAAACACTCTGACTTGTTAAACTATTTATTTTATGCATCATTAAAAATTTACAGTGGTTGATCAAATCTCGTAAGCACATGACTTTGCACATTTTTCATTTCTTATTATAATTAACCAATCGGCTTTTTTATTTATAAGATTGTTCAGCACTGTTGATTACCACTCGAATGACTTTTATCAATGGCATCAATATATTTACATGTTTGTAGTTGTAGATTGTCCACGTTGGTATAGTCCTGAGAAGGACTGTTTTTGTTGTTGTTGACTGACGTTTCGACAACCTTAGCGATAGTCATCTTCCTTTGTTTTTTTTGACTCTGTACTAACCTGGACGATGTACATCTACAAACATGTAACGATACTCCAGTGCTATACTAACCTGGACGATGTACATCTACAAACATGTAACGATACTCCCGGGTTCAAACCATTTACTTTATCAATATATTTGGTATGCAAGTTTCAAATTGCTTTTGTTATTTCAGTACTTTATTGCATTATTTTTCTTGATTTATCTAATTATATCTGATAATTGCATTTAGTGGTTTGGTTATTTGAAATAACCATTTTTGGGACAACGTGTTTAACTCACTATATCAAATCACCACTTTTATTTCCTTTTGATAAAATTTAGTAATATCAAATGACCACTTTTCGCAAAATGGTTGTATAAAATAACCAAAATAATTTTAATACACTTGGCGAAGCAAAAAAAGACAAAATTTCATAAACCCACTTCCCCTTCGGATTTTTATCGCTTCCGAGAGGTAGCGGTTTCCGACCGTTCACCATCACCATTCAAAATTTAAATTTGAAATTACTATTTGCGCTTCGTGTTAACTGTGAACGTTATTAACTAAAAAAGAAAGAATTTGGTTTCCAATGGATTACGCCAATTCCTCCGAAAGGCTCACAAGATCATTTACTGATGTTATAGGGGTAGCCATTTGTGAAACTATTACGAACTCTGCCGAAGTAAGCAGCACATTTGAATAAGTATTTCCATTATCACCATTATGGAAATTGTGAGAAAGCAACAAGCGATAACGGATACTTTATACTCATACGCCCGTATTCTAAAAGCTCACTTACACTCACACTGAATAAATGGTGCTACAAAATCATTTCAGAATTAATGGAGAACCCACTTCACTCAACTGACTGCTTGATTTAAATTGTCCATGGAGATATGATTTTCTCAATGATTAGACAAAGTGTAATGTTTATGTCGCACTCATTTAGTGTGAGTGTGAGGGAGCTTTTATAATACGGACAATAGTTGCCGAGTATAACTTAATCGCCATATACCATAATGGTGATAATGGAAAATACTTATTCAAATGTGCTGCTTACCTCGGCCAATTCATAATAGTTTCACGAATGGCTTGCACTGTAACATCAGTCAATGATCTTGTGAGCCTTTCTGGGAATTGGCGGAATCCTTTGAAAAGGAAAATCCTTTCTTATTAATTAATAGCGTTCACAGCTAACACAAAGCGCGAATAGCAATTTCAAATTTAAATTTTAAATGGAGATTGGGATCGGTTGGAAAAACCGCTACTTCTCGGAAGACATAAAAATCTAAAAGGGGGAGTGTGTTTATCAAGTTTTGCCTTTTTTTGCTTCGCCAAGTGAATCAAAATTTTTGGTTATTTGATATAACCATTTTTCGAAAAGTGGTTGTTTGATGTAACCAAATTTTTTCAAATGAAGTAAAAGTGGGTATTTCATATAATCAACTTTTATCGAAAGAAGTAAAAGTGGTTATTCGATATAATGAACTTAAAGCACGTTGTCACAAAAATGGTTGTTTGAAATAACCAACTTACTAAATGCAATTATCATATATAATTAAATAAATCACGAAAAATAGTGCAAAATGTACTTAAATAATAAAAGCAAATTTGGTGCCCTTATAATTGTAGCATGTTTGTGTTACAGTAGTATAGAGACTAGTTTGAGAAGGAGTATACACAAATCTAAGCATCCCAGCTCTAGTTCGCGTACGTGGTTCACATAGTAAGCACATAGTAAGCACATAGTAAGCACATAGTAAGCACATATATCGGCACGAAAATCACAAGACAGCGAAGGCCAAACCCTGGACAACGGCAGGAGCCAAAGATGGCCGGCCACCCCTCACGCCCGCGCGGCCGGCCCTCGGGTCTATTAGTTCTGATGTGATAATTATTTCTGATGTGATAGTTAGTTAGTACTCGTCGAGAGAGTTCCCCTCGAGGACCCAGTCCAACATGCAGAGGTGGGCGTCTACTCGCTCCATCGCAAGCACAACTTGCCGTTGCAGTTTCCTCGGGAGCGGCCAGGAGGAAGCGGTGACGCCCCCAGATCTCATCAGCTCCTCAACTAGCTTTTCTCGGTGCCCAGGCGACTCGACATGCTTACATAGCTATTCCACATCCCCGCCGCTGTAGTCACACAAGTGGCAAATGAATTTCATAGCTTTGCCAGCCAACCACGCACGATTATGCCGCCGACCATTGAAATGCTTGGCTAAATTCATGACGCTCATAGCGCCAGTTTGACATGCCAAACACTCCATACCACCGACACTATTTCATACACACTGTTTTATTCAACTACTGGTCTTCCCTCGCAAACAAAAGAGATGTTCATCGCTGTGATTTAT
Source organism: Xenia sp. Carnegie-2017 (assembly GCF_021976095.1). Lineage (NCBI taxonomy): Eukaryota > Metazoa > Cnidaria > Anthozoa > Malacalcyonacea > Xeniidae > Xenia > Xenia sp. Carnegie-2017. The sequence continues at coordinate 917,932 of NW_025813488.1, forward strand.
TATGATCACAGCTTCGATCTGTAGCCCCTGGCGTGGGGTGATGAAAACTGTCACACCAAGATGATGCAACACTGTCAATGGCGCACAAAGTTTATATCTAGCGTGAATCGCCATCCGCCACTTGACGCTGGATTTTTTCAGAGCGTCCATGCGCCCGAGCTGAATGCCCTCCTCACGTCCGCTCGCATGTGCAGCGCCCAGCTTTGTGCTTCTAGCTCTCGCGTCTGTTCACTGAGAGCCCTCTTTGTCTGGCTTCTAATTTCGTTTTTCAACGAAGCGAAGCGTTCTGCTTTGTCCAAAACGAGCTGGTACTCACTTTCGCTGCAGTTCCCATCTCGAAGCGCTCGGCTCGTGATCAGCGAGTTTGTTCGGAGCACGGTCTCAGCGGACGTCTGAATGCGATCGTGTTTTTCAGCTTTCTTGGCCAATCTGCGGCTCACGATCCGACCAGCGAAAGTGGCCGTGCTGCAAACAGCTGCAAGCCTTCGAGCGCGACACCGACAGGAGTTAAGACGACGGTACTGAGTACAGCCACGCCGCTAACAGCGCTGCCCACAGTGATAGCAGACAGGGCATTGCCTGCGCCGTCTAACCAGTTCACAGCTCTTTTGTACTTTTTGTAGAGCGTTTGGCGGGCTTCTATTTCCGTGTGCAAGCGAGCTTCAACTTCTGAAATCTTCTGTAATCAGTACGTATTTCCGGCATCGCTCGCAATAGGCAGCTTAGGATATAGGGACGCCGTCTACACCGGAGGTGAAGAAGGGCGCGGAGGGCTCACACGAGGTAATACTGCTCCAATAGCAATGTCACTATAAAACCAATGGTAGCGTCTGTTGAAGAAAACCGAATAACGGCCCCCGTGTCAACCTCTAATGCAGAGTCGATAACTGTGAAGGATCAAACCTGCCCGCGTGGCTTGCGCACTTCGAAAGTTGTCTTCTCGACATCGTTCACCTTTCGCCGGACTGTCGCAACATCGTTTACAGCAGCCGCGATCCCCATGCGAGGCACTCGACTCGAGCTGAGAACCAGGCCAAGCGGAGACCATCCGTTGGCCCCCCTATCTGCCTGCAGAGTAATACGCGTAGGAGGGCGTCCCACCCTCCTAACAGCGCCATCGAAACGACGATGCTTGGCGGCCTGAGCTTGGGTGAGAACGGTCTCCAGCTGCGTACGGGTGGGGTAGTCAAAAGCGTATTCCCATACAGAGATCGAGCTCGGTGGATCTTGCACGGCATCGTATTGGAGGCAGAGGCGCGTTAAATCCCAAGTGGTCGTCCCCAAGTGGTCGTCCAAAATGCCATGTCCATGAAACATTCAAACAAGGCCTCGAGCGTTCAATATATCAATACACTTGCTAGTGATGCGGCTCCCGTTAATGAGGAGCGCATTAATAAAGGCAGCATCGCTAGTCATCTTGCCTCTGACGACTCCAGGCATAAAAATGACGATGGTAATTTATAATTTTGCTCTCGGGTGTTTTGGAGTAGGTCTCAAGCAAAACAGCCAAATCACCGAACTTCTGCCCTGACACAGGTACCGCAAGAGCATGTGTTTGATATCCTGCAACTTCTGCCTCGCCAGGCGAAACTGGGGATGACCGAAGTCGACTACGGCGTTAGCGACCACCTCAAAGGGATACCTGTTGAGAAACTGTTGGTTTACGTTGTTCACAAGTACGCGATAGTCAGCCACGATGAAAGACGCATATCCTGATCCGCCTGGGGCTCGCTGAGATTTTCTTTAAACCCTTAAGGGTTTTCCGTAAACAATTGTATTAGCTGCGCACGCGGAATGAAATAGTTGCTTTTGAGAAAGGCCTCGGGAATCTTCTGGCCCGCCAGAAAACGGCCAAAGAGAGAAGGCGCGGTCAGGAGAGAAGGCGCGGTTGTAGTGACTGCCAGGAGTTGGTTTTTCAAACGGACATCAGCGACGCTGTCGCGAACTTGGCCTGTATCCTTAGAATAGTTCAGCAACCTGGATTTGACCGCGCTCAGAACCGACTCTTCATTGATAAGCTCAGGGTGGCCCTCGAACAAGGCATAGAGCTCTTTTACGCTTGGGTTTTTTTAGCTACAGCAAGCCCAACTTAGCAAGGGGATGGGCTGGTATATACTGCAATGCTTTGCACAGGAAGGAGATGAAATCTCGGTGGCGATTTGGTGCTCCAACGCCCTTTGCTCGGGCCCCTTCGGGAAGATAACCCAAGACCTCCATAAAGGTCTTAGCGCGTTTGATAATGTGCTCGGGTTGGCTCTCGATAAACTGGAGGACCTCCAGCCGCCGCACTTTTGGGATGAGGAAAGCCGACAGATAACCATCCGCCCTTCGCTCAAGTCGCTGTGGGAGACCATCGACGATCAGGACTCGAATATGTTCCATTTACTTTAAACATACGCCAAAAAATCTGGTGATATCCCTCCTGAACTTCTTTCTCTAATTCTTGCTCAGATTTTTCTGGTAATAACAGAGAAAGCAAAACTTTCACTGAAAGTCCACCGCAATAGATTTTTCGTCGCAATAATGGAGAAATCGCTGATTGGTGCAATCCATAGCGAGGATCGGGCGCTCGCAGCGTGTCAAGAGTTTCTCGTACAGTTTGAAGATGAGACCCGGTTTATAGCCCGTGCCGCCGAAGAGCGAATTAAGAAACCGCTTCACGTTCGACTCATCCGTGAATCGGAAGAGATAGAGAAAGTTTGTGTTAACCTTCATGTCCTTTATGTTGTCGAAGCTCTGGGAGAGGAAGAAGACGTTCAATTTCAGATGATGGCTATACGTCGTAAAGAACTTATAGCGGCATTCCCTTTGCGTTCCGCATTTGAGATTCATGACGCCGATGTCGTCGATGATGACGTAGGACTCCGGTTCTATACTCGCATCCTCGATCGATTTAGGCATGACGGAATAATGCTTCAAGACCGTGTTAGGTTGGATATATTGATCAACGGAGGTGTTTGAAATGACGTACAGCCTTGTCGGACTAACGTGAGCAAGGAGCCGTTTCATGAAGAAGCTCTTGCCCATATTGCTCTGACCCAAGAGCAAAACATTCTGCCTTCTATTTTTTGAGTGAAGGCAGAAGATCGTCAAACCATTCTTTTTTGTTAAATTCAAGCCCGGGAATAGCGGGGTATTTGCCCCCACCAGTGGTGGTATTGCGCACGATAACACTTGGAAGAACAGGAGGCGCTGGTGCCTGTGATGGCGTAGGGACGACTGACCCGGGAATAACAGCCGAAAATTCATTTCGGAAAGATATGCACCGCTCTAATTGTTGAACGACTGGCCGATGTGGGCGCTCGTCGGGGTCGAGGATGCGTACCCAGACCTAATATGCGTAGGAGGGGAAGAAACCCGCCATATTGGCGGTTTGTCGTCGCGAGGTCACCCCCGCGATAACGGCGGTTGCTCGTTTTCAGATCACCACCTTCCATGTTGCTTCTTGTAATTATGCTAGCATAATTACACTATAAAAACACTCCAGCTGATGCGTTTCTCTTTCGACATTGTGTACATATACTGATCGAGGCACAGAAGGTTCACTTTGATTGACGTGGTGGCGTCGGAGGGCAGCGCAATAGGACTGTTCGCCACTGCCGTGAACTGATAATCGATTGTGAGATTGCCTCGCGCTTTTGCGTTGTCTGTGAAAGGGTCCAGTTTGAGATGGATCGGGATCATGAACCAGTTGTTGTTCCAATTATTATCCGTTGATATTAATTAATTTTAATCAGAAAGATATGAACAATGTATCAAGGTAATTATGGGGTCTTCCGGAGAAGTTTTGGGTTGCCTGCCATGGTGTTGCTGCAGCAGTTCGCCACGATCTCTGGGGTCAAGGTCTGAAAGGCGAATGAAAGGTTTTCCACTTCTGGAGTTCGGCGATATTGCCGATGTCTTGCTGGAGGGATGGAGAGCAATGTATCGGGAAGCGTTTGTGACATGAGGAAAAAGAAACTGCCGTGCGCGTTGAGGGAAAAAGGCGGCATTGCTCATTGCGGTCGCTGCCCACTTACTGTAAAAGCGCTCCAACACCTCGAGAATGTTTACAGGCGCATCATCAAGAACTGATTAACGCTGGCGAGCAGCACCCTTGTGCTTTTTAGACTCCCGCTGTGCTTCTTGTAACTATGCTATCATATATAATTATGCTGGCATAATTATAGTATAAGGAATGGATGATGAATTACCCGCTCTCTAGCGCGGGTTGACATCGAACGCCTCCTGAAGGCCGAGCGAGCCCGAGGACGGTTCATTGGGGTCTGTAGCTACGACAGCCTACCACATCTCTACGATGAGCAGTTTTGCATCAGCAACACGGACAACATCTACCCTCTCCATGATCCGGTCGAAGGGGGGCACCACTGGCTAACTGTTTGTTGTACTGGAACGCATGTGCTTGTCTTCGATAGCTTTGGACGTGCACTCGCTGAAATAGAGGAAGCATATATACAGAGCTCAGCTTCGCAGATATTTTCTGGAGGCCTTTCCCGAGCGGGTCATGGTTACGAATACGTTTGCAATGCAGAGTCGAGCAACGGCTGTCTGCGAGCGCCATGCTGTCCTGGCGGGGCGGCTGTTTATATAAGAGGGTTCTGTAGAGGGGCTTTTAAAACGATTAAGGGAGGTGTTCGGCAAAGAAACTCTAGCCAATGATCAGAAGGTGCTCGACTTTGCACCTCTGACCACTGGCGGTGGTCCTGACTATTTCGAAGATAAAGAGAAGTCGCCTACGACACGTAGTGTCAAAGCCGTCGTCCGGACAAAGCATGGTCGCGTTTCTACGGACGGAAGCGTTGAGGAACGCCTCGCAGAGGCATACTACAGTCCTGCGGGGTACTGGCGCGGCCGTGCTGCTATCCCAAAGCTGGCTAAAGAGGTTGGCGTCAGCGAGGATTTGGCTCAAAAATGGCTAACAAAACAGGCCATCTGGCAGATCTACTTGCCCGCAACAGCGCAAAGTGCTATTCCCCGACCTAAATTGACATCAGCACCCCGAATGAGGTCCACCAGGCCGATCTCTTGTATCTGCCTCACGATCGAGTTGGGAGACGCACATTCAAACACGAATTGACGGTCGTCGACGTAGCAAGTCGGTATAAGGAGGCCCAGGCGATCGCAGACAAGACAGCGACCCAGGTTGAGAAGGCGTTAGAGTCTATTTATGCCCGTGGACCTCTTCGATGGCCTAAAGTTTTACAGGTCGAACCTGCCTCAGAGTTCAGCGGGCTGTGCAAAAAGCGTGTAATAAAAATGATGTCACGATTCGACGGGGTAAGGTAGGGGTTCATAGAGATCAAGGGGTCGTAGAAACATTTAACCGAACTTTGGCGGAGCGATTGTTCGGTTACCAGTATCATCACGATCTGGCTGAGCCCGGAACTCGGAACAAAGAATGGGTATCAAGATTACCTGAGGTGGTTAAAGCGCTCAATAATGAAACTACTCGTTTGACGGGCGAAAAGCCCTCCCGGAAGAAGAGCGTTAAAGTCAACCCGCTGCGCCGGCGCTTCATCTAGTTGGTTTCAAGAGCAACGCTTGCCATCGGATGATATGATGCGGTATTTGTATGCGCCGGCGAACTCGAAGGGGGCAAACGGCGTAAGGCGACCGATCCTATCTGGAGTGTGACCTCCCACCAGGTCGAGCGGGCTGTGGTCGAGGGCGGGAAGCCCGTGTTGTATTATTTGAGCGATGGGCCCAAGCGCGTTTGTGCGCGAGGAGCTCCAAGAGGTGCCCTTTGGGACCGTAACACCGCCGGCTTAGCCGATGGGGTCCTGTCACGCTTTATGAAAGCTTTCACTACCAGGTACTACCTTGCGCTTAGCCGTGGAGCAGCTCTTCTACTGTAATTATCATAGCATAATTACGCATTTATTTCTTCAAGTGCGCACCAGGTTCCAATGCCCGTATGCTAGAGTAGAGATCCCATCGGCCGCGATCCAGCGCTTCGTGTCCAGCGGGCTCAACGATGTCTTGTTGTTGACGTGCTCGCCGAAGATCTGATGCCCGCGAGTGCTCAGCATATACTTACCGTGGCGGAAGCGCTTTGTTTCGAAGAGCGCCTCTTTGTACTGGGCATGACTGATATGCTTCTTCACAACAGCCTTTTTAACACCTTTGGTTTTGCGCTCCTCCTGACCATCGGCTTTCAGGATAGAGTAGATCTTGAGACTGAGCCCCGCAAAGTCAGCGATAAGCGCCCCGGCGCAATCGACCTTCATTTTTCCAAGCACCTTCTTGTTGGCTGTGCTGAACAGCGGATGGTCTTTGGGATAGTTGCTGGTGTCGTACTGACCGGCGTTGCGTCTCATGTCGGCGTACACGTCCTCAGTCTGGATCTCCAGCACAAGGCTGTCGGTGTCGGTGTAGAGGAGCTCTGCTGACGACCCGTACTGCGCCTTGAAACTTGACATGGTTGTAGTACCAGTCGTACATCAGATGCTTCGAGAGGTCGAGAACGCTCATGCCCACGAAGACCGGCCGGTTGTGCAGCAGACTGCTTTTATTCATGTGAACGGCTGCGAGGTCTCCCGCATCGCCAAAGATGAGATGCTGATTGAATGTCGGCTTGGCGATAAGTTTTCGGAGTCTCTCGGTCTCTCTTGGCCCGAGCAGCTTCACATCGACACGCTTTCGGAGGTTCTCCATGGTCTTGCTGAAGACGCTGTTGTTCAGCAGCTTGTAGAGGTTGACTTCAAAGTCACTCTTTGCCTTCTTCCGGAGTTCGGTGTTTTTCCAAATGTAGGGCTCCATCCATGGGCTTTGATCGAAGCGGAGTGCCCTGTGGATCTTTTTCAGGCGCATACCAAGCTGCAGATAGAGCTGCAGATTCCGATAGTGCAGGACGTATCGGGTCTTGTCGCGCAGATTGGGGACCAGCTTTTCGACCTCGTGAGACGCACCCCATACATCTGTTTGAGGAGATTTTGCTGGTAATTGGACATCCACGCGTTGACGACCTTCAGGCGTTCTGGCGCTAACGGATATGCATTGTGCTCGTCATGCAGCTCTTCTGGGTACTCCAGATCGACTTCGAGAATGTAGCCATTCTCTGCATCTACAGTCTGGTTCGGAACCGCCTTCGCATCCTCTTGGGCGACCCACTCGAACGCGCCTGTCGGCATCAGCTGCGACATCGCCCAGCCGTACAGGTTGTTGGCGTCGTAGTACTGGATCCAGCTTTGGAGCTTTCCCGGATCGTAGTCTGGCACCTTGGGGTTGTTGGCCTTGGCGAAGCGCCTGCTGGCCATGCTGATGCCTCCGCGCAGGCCCTTATCGATGAAGAGATGCATGTCGATGTCGGTGAGCAGTTCGAGCTCTACCCCTGTGTGCTTGAGGAGAGCGTCCCAGCTTAGGCCCGGGCTCGTGTAATAGTGGGCCGTGTCTAGCCGGTATCGCTCGATGCACAGCTTTCGGAAGTTCTCGAAACGTCGGCGTAGAGGAGGACATCGGTCCAAAGGTAGAGGTCGTGGTAGTCGCCGAGGCTTGTGCAGCCGAAGGCGTCCCAGACCCTTTTTCCGTAGGCGTAGTCACCCATCGGTGATGCCTTCGCCGGAGAACTTGCTGTTGAAAGCCTCTTTCGTCGAATCGGGGCCAGCCGTCCATATATTCGGAGGGGTAGATCTCCTTGCGGAGCAGGAGGATACGCCTCTGGAGGTTCGGCTCGTAGTCTACTGTGATGCGCATGTCTCGCGGGTCGCTGGCTTTCACCAGGCCATCCAGGCTTGAGAGCATGAACTGGGTGCTGTCGATGAATTGAAGCTGGCCGATACTGAACGAGATGTATTTCTCAGCGTTGTTAGGGATGCAGGTGACCTTCCTTCAGTCTCTGTGATAGTCTGCATGATGAGGTGGCTGTCGTAGCCCACAGGTTGTGGAAGACAACCGGTATGGTTGTCGTCTTCGGGCTGAGCCGCAACTTAAGGTTGCACTGATTGTGGGCCGCACCTCGGTACTTGCCAGTAATGTAGCAGTGGTCTCGCACGGAATCGCCTCCGAGTTGCTTGCCGGAGACGTGGCAGTTTGTGGCTTTCTTGTGGCTTCCCAGTCCTTTCTTGTCATGTGCATAGGCTCGGGTTTAGCCAACATCGTCTTGATCTTACGCTCTTCTTCTTGGAGCGCTTCTAGGAAATGCTTGGCCGCGTTGGGCCCTCGGTAGAGCTGCGGTGGAGGCGTTTCCCCGTCGGAACGAACGACTATGTACGAGTAGCCGCATGCCTCGTGCCTGGTGGTTTGCTGTGTTCCGCTCTTTTAGGGTTAAGCGCGGGGCCCTCGATTTTGCAGACCAGACTCTCGAAGTCGGCGTAGATTATGACGGGCGCTTTGAGCTGCTTGTGGTATTTCTCAAAGCGGATTTTGTCGTTTTTCCCGGGGGTTGGCATTCTGATGGCAACCGCGGCCTGATTGATGCCTCAACATTCAGGCTTATGCTCTTCCAGCAAATCCTGCCTGGTGAAGCCGTGAAGGCAACGCTCACAGAGGTGCAGCCGGTGGGTATCCTTTGATTGCCGGTTGAGAAGGCGGTTGAAGTTCTTGATCCAAGTGTAGTGGTATTTCTCGGGTTTTTTCGAATCCGAGACGAGTAAGAGATTCACAGTCTTGCGAGCTCTCTCTACTTTGCTCATACGAAAGGAACGACGCCGCTTTCCCAACCGTACACGTTGATAGCAAGGTCGTTCTGACGCTCTACTTGTTAGAGCTGGGATAACGAAGCACTAAAAGAAGCACTGTTGATGTACAGTGCTTCTTTTAGTTTTAAAGAAGGAGTGTGGGCACTGTCTATTATACGAAAGCAGGATTGTGAGTATTTAGATTTGCAGTGAGGCGATGAGAGGAGGTGTTTGAAAATGTTAGAGTTTTTATCGGAAGCGATATGCTCTTTAACCCGTGTGGAGAGGTGGCGGCTGGTTTCGGCAATGTAGAGAGAATTCAATCCCGCACAAGAGAATTCGTAAGCACATTCGATTTTAAGAGGAAAGGGATGGGGTCTTTGAAGCGGAAGAAGTTTTTGATTTTAAAAGAAGAGAATACTAGTTTTATGTCTAAGTGTGTGCAGTAATGTCTGACCAAGTTATGTAGTTTTCGTTTTGTGATTTGTAAGTAGTGGCCAATGTAAGGTAGCTTGAAGTAATGGATTTGGGGTTTGGCTTGTGTGTGGTCTTGTTCATTGTTAATTGTTTTGGAGTTAGTGTCGCTGTTAGATGTTTTTATTCCTTGGCGGATGAAATGCAAGGGATATGAGTTACGTTTCTGAATGCCGATAAATTCGTTTAGGTCTCGTTGGTAGCCCCTCTGTGTGTTGTTGATTTTTTTAATGCGATGAAGAAGAGTTTTTATGAGTCCTGTCTTGAAGGTTTGTAGAGTGAAGCTAAAAAAATTCATTAAAAGTCCGGTGTAGGTTTTCTTATGGAAAATTGATGTCTTTAAGGTTTTAGATTTAGAGTTTTTAGTTATAAGTACGTCTAGTATTTTCTTGTCTTGTTCTGTTCGAAAAGTATTTTCTTGTCTTGTTCTGTTCGAAAAGTATTTTCTTGTTTTGTTCTTTGTCCAAAGTAAATGTAATATTCTTTTGTTGGTGATTCAGGTAATTGAAAAAAGATAAGGCATCGTTTTCGTTGATAAAAATACAAAAAATATCGTCTATTTAGCGTCTGTAAAAAAGTACGTAAGGTCCGTTGTAGTGTTTTATCCAATTTCTTTCATGGTGACCCATAAAAATACTGGTTAGTAATGGTGCTAATGGAGAACCCATTGCAACTCCGTCGATTTGATCGTAAAAGATTCCGTTTAGTACAAAGTGTGTTTGGTTGCCACAAAACAAATACACGTTTCGTTGGACGTCCAAAGCTTATTCACCAACATTCCACTAAATGAAACAATTGACATTGCATTAGATCTAATTTACTTACATCAACCTAACCTCCTCATCAACAGACATGACCTCAAACAGCTCTTTCTTATTGCCACAAATAATGCCTGTTTAAATAAAATAAAAAGAATTTCAATTAGTAGAAAAAGTATAAAATTTTATAATCTTAACATAGATAATCTTTCTTCTTTTACAAGAGAGCAAGTGATTCATTGACGATTCATCGATAATAATTAATGAGTACTTACTCCACTTTTTTCTTTATATTATATCGTTGTGAACTATGTGCGCTTATATTCTCAAGCTCCCACTATTAGCACCATATATCATCAGCTGGTGTTGATGTCAGTTTTGGTATTGTAACTGGGTTAGTGTTGGCTTCTAAATTTGTTGTTGAATTGAGGTTTAAAGGAGTCAAAGTTCTGTGGGCAAGATTTATTTTGAATGCCATATTGCTACCTTTTGTCTTTGTATTTCTTTTAAACCATAAGGCATCTTGTGTCTGATAACTGAAGCTTGTCAAAGAATCAGATTACATATGGTCTTAGAAAAAGCAAAATTCTTTGTAATCACACTTTTTAAAAGGAAGCACTGTCTTTCCACAACCCAAACTTTCATCAATGTATTAACCAGATAATATATCTAGGAAAAGATTATAAAATACAAGCAATAACTTTTTTAAATGCATTTTCATTCCATGTCAAAGACATTAGTGTTGTAGTTTGAGAAATTAAAGCTACAAGTAAATTGAAATAGCCAAACAATAACTACAACCTACTAAACTAGAGCCTATATTATCAATAGGACTTACAAAATTAAAAGTAAACATAACATAAAGACTTGAAACCATGTATGGTGGCCAACTGGGCTTTATGTCATTTTGAAACATGCTTCTTTTACTAGAATAAATATTTGGCTTTTTTGTACTTCAGACTTCAGTTATCTATCATATTCTTTTTTTCTTCAATTATTTCCTAGTATTCTTTTATTATATCACCCTCAATAACTAATGCCCCTTTAAGGGTTTCTAAAAAGGTGATTTCAACACATATTCATTCATTTTATTACATGAAAGTAATAAATCAGTTAAGATTTTCTTGGTCCACACTTGTAAGGTTAACATACGTAAAAAACACAAGCATAAGTGTCCTCACTTGGAATAGTAAGTGGGCTTTCCAACGGTCAACCTCCATTCGCTTGTGTAATATATATAACTGTCATTCGTTTCTTCTCGGGATTTGTTAGCATGTTGGTATCTTGAACACAACTTTCTTCCGAAACACTATTTCATTGCTTTCCATGGAAATTGTTAATATTAATTTTTCATCTTTATAATTTCAAACCGGACCAGAAGAACTGAAGAATCGACTAGCCTTTACAAAATTAAATTAAGTGCCAAAAAAATTGTTTGGTCATGTGATTCATTTGTCCTCTAAGGTCAAGAGAAGTAGCATTTGGGACATTGTACCGAAAACAGAACACTTATACCGGTTAAAATTATATTTCAAGGGTCTTTTCTTGTTTCGTTATGTTGTGCCCAGCACTCGTTCCGAATTGGTAAAGCAGTTCAATGACTTCAGCATTAGAATCAACACTTGTGTTGAATGAAAACGTGAAACATTGTGTAAAATGACAAACTCTTGTGTTGTGTAAGCTATAAGCCTTCACAAGAGCTTATTGACTACTTTTGTCAATAGATTTCTACTAAGATATTTAAAATCCTAGATAGATTGCAAAAGAAATTTTAAGATCTTACAATAAATTTATAAGATATTATTTAGGATCTTTTCAAGATCTTAAGATAAAACTTCAAGATCTCGTGACAATTTTGTAAGTTCTTCAAAAGATATTATTAAGATTTTTATGGGAAATTCTAAGATCTTACATTAAGCATATAAGAAATTATTTAAGATCTAGTAAGATCTTAACAGATCGGAAGCTCAATTTTCAGTTCAATAGTGCTGTAGAATTTTCAGAAGGAAAAATCAAGGTCACTTGTCGACAATCACTAGCATTTATTTATGCCGCATGACAATAGAGAATATTCAAGAATTTCGTTACTCTGGTTAATTACGGAATGCTGTCGTCATAACACATTCTCAGTTCTGTGTAACACAGTAACGCTGCTGAAGTATGAACAATCTCGCTCTTTTAGTAATACGAACAAAGTTTTAGTACTAGTTTTACCATTCTTGTGTTGCACTTTTTAAGAATATCTACTAATTACTATTACTTTAATTATAATGATAGTTATGCTTCGTGCATGAATCTTTCATTATGAAAAAAGTGGGCAGCAAACAATCAATTGAATGAATGCTAAATCGTACTTATGGCCACGAGAGAAATAATTTCTTGTATTACGCTTTCTTGAACCTAGAAATTCTGCCTTGTATGAGAACTATCCTCAGTAGAGGGCCGAAGCACCGAGTCGAAAGCATAATAAAAAATATAAAAAATCCGGAGAAACGTTTATTGTTAAACAATATATACATACATACAAATTGTATTACAATGTACCCTTCCAGCTGTTAATATAATAAAATGGTGACTTCTGCACTTGTGACGCAGGATGTGCGAGTACACATTGTATGGATTGTATTGTAGAGTCACTAGAGTGCTCAAGCCTATAAAGGTGAGCTTTGCATAACGCGAAAGCAGTGAATGTCACATTACGAGACTCTCTACACAATCCAAGAGCATTGAGTACTATAAGACCTGGAGGGGAAAAGGGGCCTGGACCCCGTGGTCAAAAACATGGTGGTGATGTCGGATTATGGTGGTCAAAACTTCCACTTCAACAATTTTTTTCAATATTTACTCTCTTCTGATTTCCAATACTGTTTATATGAACGATAACAAGTGAGAAAAAAAAACAATTACGATACCGACAGCATACCATGTGAAAACAATGCTTCAGCATTGCGTGAAAACACAGTACATACACATCAAAATAAAAAAAATCGATGGAAGAGAAACGCATATTTTGCCTGTAACATTTAAGTTATTTTGTGACATTTTAAACTTTTAAAAGTGAAAGTCAAACGGGATTCTTTAGTGGACCTGTCAATCTCGTCAAACTTATACATTATTTTATGCTTCTGTGTGTTTGACTGTTTTTAAACAGTTTGGTGAAACTATTTTTCTTGCTTCAAATGGATAACTCTGCGTAAAAATGCTCCTAAGGAAGCAAGAAAATGTTTGCTTCAGTCCTACGACATAAGTCAACCAAAAATTTACCATGGAAAAGTTCATAAGTGTATTGTCATTACTTCATAAATCCACTGAAAACTCATAAAGAAAATATGTTGAACTAGTAGAGCTACAAAAAAGAAAAAAATTCAAAACACCATGATACTGTTTGGAAATTTGTATTTTGTAAACTGCTTGGCAAAACCTTCGGTCTATTACTGAACAGAACTACGTTAATTTTCCATTGAAATTACAAACTTGGAAACTAAAGTGCATTGGTTTCTTTGACAAAACACTCTGTCTATAGCTGCATGAAGGCAAAATAATTAATTGACAGTGTAGGCGATGAAATTTTTCAATTTCTATAGATATTATTGTGTATTACTTAAAGTCTTTTGAAATTGTGTAATATATGTCAAGAACAAGATATAATTTTTCAAAAATGCTAACCCTTCCAAGCACTACAACTCTTCTGTTTTCTTCAACAACTTACAGCTACCAATACTAATTATTTATATGTACAAAGTAATAATTGGGAATTAAATGATAAACAACTTGATAAATCTTTGTATTTTCCATCAAGCTTTTGAATTTGATTCTTTTATCTCTTGATAAAAAATATTAATGAAAGACTTACAAATCAAGTTTCTAAAAAATAGTATTTTGTACAAAGAAACTAAACATAATTGGAAAGGTCACATGTTGAAGACAGAATTTGCTTCTTTGACTAGGTTGCTTGACCACGAGCAATTTAAATTTGTTTACAATATGTTTAAAGAATTCTTTCTATTGATTTATACTAATTCTTCATAAGACACAAAGAATTTCTTTGCCATCTATGTTTGCTTCCTCTACATTTAACTTCATTGTAACCAATGTATCCGATATGAGTTTGTGGATCACCTGGAATCATACCAAGTATGGATTTGTTGGGATGAGACAATAATATGTTTAATTTTTCATGCATAATAATTATATAATCACAAGCTACTTTGAACAAAAATTTCAAGGTAGAAACAAATCTTAGCACATTGTTCAACACACTTCTTTTCTTGGTTTTGAAGTATTAAAATGTTTACCATAACAATAAATACTCCATTTACAGAAACGCCAAGTAGTACTTTAAAACTTTTTGCATAAATTCAACTTTCCAAACCCATGATAATTGTCTACACTATACGGTCAATCAAATTGAGCAGGCAAGTAGTTTAATAGTTATTTTTATTATACGGCATATACCATAGTTCTCATTAACTTTGCATGGCACTGCACTCAATTTCAACACAACTCTGTTGTAAACTTTCTCTTCATCTTTAAAAATAAATATGAACAAATTCTGCCCCATTTTTGGGAGGTAAACTCAATTCAAATCAGGAGAGTTTAGCTTGATCATGATACAAGATGGATGCAAAACACGATAAAAATTGGCAGCTTTGCCACGTCTGGCGAGCGATAAAGTGAAGAACAAACAAGACTGGACCAAAATAACTCTAAATTAAAACTTATTAGTAGAAACACTCAAGTATCGTTTCAAAAACAAAATAGTAAAACTACAACTGTGCTACTTACCGGAGTCATGAAATGTTTCCTTTTCTGTCGCTATTTCAGCATCCGCAAACAACGGAAGCTTGCAGATTGTTTAATAAATATAATTTTGAAAAAGTGTTTATGTTAGGAAAATAGTTTTGATTTTTTCTATACTCCCAATCGTGGTGGTCAAATCAGGGTGGGCGACAAAATTTTTATTTCATGAGCCCGCGTCTCTCCGTTGACTTTGACCACAAAAATTCGCCATGTTTTCGACCACGCGGCCGCGCTAACAATTTATAATGATTTTGTTGACGTTTCCTCTCCAGGTCTTATAAAACTCAATGTCCAAGAGTGCTTAAACTGCGTATGCGCAGCAAACGCAATATATAAATTGATAACAATGTGCCATCCTGGATATCACCATAGTAAAATGGTGACTCCTGCAATTGGGACACAGAATGTGCTGATATACATATATGAAAACAAGGCATTGCAAATTTTTATCAAATTTATCTTAATTCCTCGCTTTCGATCATCATAAAAAATATATTTCTGCATACTTTTAAGACTATACTGCATTTTATTTAAAAAATACATTTTTATGACAACCTTCATTAACAAAAAATTCACAAAAAAAACAAATAAAATGAAGGCCTTAGAAATTAAACTGTAAAACTCATTACGATCACACTAGCCAGGAAAATTCAAAAGCTGTAAAACAAAAGTCACGAAAGACGTTGTAAGCACATTAAGATATACAAGGCATTTATAATCCTAGAAATGGGAAAGAGATTAATAATAACATATAATAATAGAAAAGAATTATCATATGTTTTTTAGTTTTCAAAGATTTTAGGCGACTTTTAAGGGCTTTCGAAATATGTTTACGCCTTCCACTCCACATATTCTCCACTTTCATACAAATGAAACATAGTCTTTGAGTCATAATGAGAAAGCAGTAAATATATTTTTGTTTCCTTCCCAATTTATACAAAAATTACTGTAAAATTTCAAACAAAAGTTTATATGTTAAAAACTATTGAAATATAGTAATATATAGGTCGGTTTTTACAAAAGACTTTCATTAATCGATGAAAAACGTTTACAAAGAAGATAAAATATCTTCACTTAAAATTAAAACTAAAAATAACTTGGAAAAAAGTAAACGTAAATAAACCAGTTGAGTTGTGTAAAATCAAAAATGTTCTTCAAGAAGAAGGAAGATGGACGAGCTTCAAAACAACAACGTAAAAAGACGACAAGAACACCCTAAGATAAACAGATATTCCTTTTAATTTATAATTTTTTTAACAGTGCAAGCAGCACACATTTGCTGCATTTTAGAATGAAAAATTTCTTTTAATATAAAAAAATAAAGTAATGAATTATTATCAATGCCAAATGCTATAAAAAGTTTAACTAAACTAAACTTTTGGATGTGGAATTAAGACAACTTTTCTTTACTGGGAATCATACATTGGGACATTTCCAAATACCATTGTTTCTGCATTGAAATGTGTTTACTTTGCAGGATTTAACAATATTAAAACAGTTCTTCGCATTTTAGGCACTTTTTCTATTACGTTTGTGTATGTGAACGCTCCATATCAAAACTGCGAAATCTACAGATATGTCAAAGAAGTACGATGGTCGAAGACCGTTTAAATGGGTTGGATCTAATGCGGATCCATTATGAATTTGTTCCTGACGTGGAGGATGTAATTGATAAGTTTCCAGTGAGGAATACGCGTTAACGATTCTTATAAATACTAGGTCCCCAATTTTCTATTGCATTTTTTTGTTTATATCATTGTTGACTGAATTACATCAAGCAATGCCAAAGAACATGCAATATAGCCATCCCCCCAGTCATTCTTCCAAAAAGCATTATAACTGAACAATCACTATTCCTTTATTAGAACAACTTCAAACATCTTTAAACACTAGGTTTAACTTATACAGTGTTAATGTGTGTCAAGAATTATCTTTATTGTTCCACTCAATATGGGGACACTGTACGACAAAGGCATTGATTGGGGAGAATTGATGAAATTGTTGCAAAATCCTATTCAAGATGACTTGCACAACCCCTTTGGTTTAGATGCTGAATTAAGGCAATAACATTTATACTGGGAAACACACAGTGGGCCTTATCTAGAAACCATCGTGAAAACAATGAAGCATGTAAAATTTCCAGGATTTGAAAATATTCAAATTATTCTTCGCATTTTAGGTACACTAACAATCTCCTCATGTGAATGTAATAGATCAATTTGAGCACTGAGGAGTGAGGAATCTAAAAACCTACCAAATAAGCACTATGATAGAAAAACGTTTAAATGGCCTGGCTTTAATGCTAATTCACCCAGAAATTATTCTTGACATAGGAAGAGTAATCAACAAGTTTGCTGAATGCAATACACGTTTGAAATTTGCTGAATGTGTAATGGCTACGTTACTGTAGAAATATCAGAAAACGCAATCGGCTGCTGTAATACGCCGTTGGTGCAGAAATGTCAGACAGAATTTTTTTCATGTGTATAATTTTTACCTGTTGTATGTATTCATATCTCTAAATAAAAACAACGAAACGTGTTTGTCGAAACTTTTAGATTATTAAAATGTTTACTTTTTACGGAGTTTCTATTGTGTTGTTCTGTAGGGTTTTTTTGTCAATAAAATAGACCTTTCTTTCAGCATTTCCAAACGTTAAATAATTATAGAATCAAAAATATTTAACCTTGGCTAATAATCTTTAAAAATGATCTATATTTTTCTAAAGTGAAGTTTTTCTTGAAAGTTTTAATGTGTTTTATAATTTAAAATTTTTTTGACCGTGTGCTTCTTTGCGTGAAATGACTAGGGAGAAGCGGCTTCAATGTCACAGGGACAGCTAGCGTTACAGTTATATTCATTTCAATGGTTTGTCCTTTATATTTTTTGAGAAAAACTGAAAAACGGCGATTTTATTCACTGTGAAAATTAGTTGTAAAGCTATTCCAAAACGCTGGAAATCGTATTTCTGGGACTCTAGGCTTCAAAATTTTCCAGGGGAGGATGCCCCCGAACCCCCTATTGAAATGGTTTGAACCCAGGATTATCGTAACATGTTTGTGGATGAAGATTGTATAGGTTACTAGAGTCTCAAGAAGGACTGTTGGTGTTGATGTAGACTGACGTTTCGACAACGTTAGCGGTATTCATCTTCAGCGTCAATAGAGGTGTAAACGGCAGGTTAGCCGTATTTCTTATCTGCTTCTTACGTCATCGCATTGTATGTACAGGAATTGTGTGGGTGTGAGGGTTTCAATTGTGTATTGTCATCGTGGATTAGTTTCAAGTAATGTGTTAATTGCTTGATTGTTTGTATTGTGAATGAGTTCAGTGGGTTTTGTCTACGTTAGTATACCAACTTTCTAATGTAAGCCATTGTCTATAGTCAGTTCTGTAACAATACATTTTGCCGAGTCCCAGTCAATGTTGTGTTTTGTCGGTCGGTGATGTTCGGCAATGTTATTAGTTTTGTCTTTTTTTTATAGCTCGTTTGTGTCTTATGATTAAGTTCCTGCCAGTCTCCCCGAAATAGGAAGTGTTGCAGTCAGAGCAATTTATTTTGTAAACTGATCCTTGTCGTTCGTTTGGCTGTTTTTTGTTCTTGATGTTTGTTAGTACTTGTCGTAGTGTTGTGATGATTTATAAGAAAGAGTTACGTTTTCTTCAACATCTTTGGTAAATTGTATGTGGCTGTTCTGTTTATTGATGTGAGTGTGAAGGTCATCAATGTCCTCTGCATGTAATGCTGTGATTGTGCCATCTACGAAGTGGAACCAAAAAGGTAGGGCATGTTATGTAGTCGCAAGAGCCCGTTCTTCAATAGTTTGCACGACAATTTTGGCAAATACAACAGAAACGGGCGAGCCAATTCCTGTTCTGTGGAATTGTTTGTAGCGTGTACAAATGTACCGGAAGTAAGTCGAGGTGAGGCAGAGCTTCAGTAATGCCATAATGTCTTCTGTAGGTAGTGGAAGTACGTGCATGGTGTTTGTAATGAGTGTTTTTGTACAAATTATTGCCAAGTAAATTGGAATACAGATGAACAGTGATTTCACGTCTAAAGACACCACTATATAGTTGTCGGGTATTTTGTCTAGTGTTCAGTTTTTAATGAAGGTTTCAGTGGTTTGTACGTTGTGTCTGATTTGGTTGTAAATGGTTTCAATATGTCGGTAAACGGTTTACTTCTCCTTGACTCTCAAGATGACAAATGCTAAGGTTGTCGAAACGTCAGTCTACATCAATACCAACATTCTATGCATATATATTGACAAATTGAACATAGCAGTATGCAATTTATTACTTGTCTGTTATATCTATTTTTATAAGAAATATGTAAACGATATACAACGCATGAAAATTCTTTTTTTTAATTATTGGAAAAATTAATTTAGTTATTCTACTATTGAACTTATTTATGGCATTTGTTCGGTTATTCATGTTTAGCATTTTAATTGTCCTCTGCTAATCACTATTACGTTTCTTATTTTTACAAAAATATTTGGCTGCAACACATTTTTTTGTTCTCCTTCATGAACTCTTTCAAAAAAAAACCACTGATGTTTATTCTTTTCAAAAATGCACAAACCTTAATAAATATTCCAGAGGGGCTGTCGTGTTTGAAGTTGATGATCCCACAGTGTCAGAAGAAAAAAAGCTAATAACAAAACAAAGGATGATATAAACCTTAAGGATGAAGAAGAGGATGATGATAAGTTTCCACATTGAGTATTTTGTTTGAACTAGATGGGTGAGTGGGATTTTTATTTAATAGTTTAATGGATGGCAGGTGGTGAGGTAATCTCTTTGAAACAGTTTGTTATTTCCAAATCAATGCTTCTAATGAGCATTATAAAAAGACGTGTCTATTTTTACTTTTTTTATATTTTCTTATATGTATTGTAACAAATCGAAAACTTTCTAAGAATATGGTAAGCAATTACGTAATTTGATATTTGATTTTGATGTTTAAAGTTTAATTTCTTTGCCTATAGTAATTGTGAAAAAATTTTAATATATCTAACATCAGATAGTTGAATACTTTTCAATTTATGTAGCAAAAAATTTTCGATTGTGTGCAGAGAAACATTTTGGAAAGCAAAAGCTGCATAAGACCGCCTCCTCGGCGGGGAATCGAGCTCCGGTGCCCACGTGACAGGCAAGATAACTCACCACTATACTATCGAGTAATATATACGTTAAGATTAATGTTAGTCATTAGATTAAGTTTAAATGCGTGATAATTTATATATATATACATATAATATACATATATTCGTAGGCTTATATTAAATAATATTGCGGCAACTAACAAGAAAGCTTCTTTTCCTTAGGATGTTTTTTTATAATAGGACATTTTTATAATGGACATTTCTGACAAATTAAATACGTCTTTTTCATTAAACCTTATTCTATATATTTTCTCTTTCTACCTAATTTAAAGGGTGAGAACAAAAAAATAATGAGCAAATGATTGCAATGAACCATTTTTAAACATGAATAAGAATAGTGGCTTCTTTTGACGGCCACATATAAAAATCAGTATAATAAATAGCAATCTACATGATTAATTATAAATTCAATACCCTTTTTAACACTTCTGTCAGAAATGGCCATTTATGTGGCTTTTACATTATCACCAAATCTGTCTGAGAAAATTAAACGTTTTTGAGAACATCTAATCAAATATTTTCTAAGTTTCAAGTAATAAAATCTTGCACGTTTGATTAGTGTAGTGTCCTCTTAACCTATTACTAACAATTTGGAGATTCCACTTTGGTTAGTACGGACAAACAGAACACTTTTAATAGCAAGCAATAAAAATTCAAAGAAGCGTTTAAATTTTATTACGTAAATATAAAAAAACATAGAGAATTTTGGTATCAGTTTACAGCTAAATAGGAGATTACTAATAAACAAAAAAGTGTTATGAAGGAGAGATAGGAATTAAAACAAAAAATTTTGAATCTAACAATGATTTCGTTGCATTTTAAAAACAAGACATAGAATTTTTTAAAAAAAATTATATCTAAGTATGTTAATCTTAATATAACGTATAAAAATATTTTTGGGGGTTTAAACGACCAAAAAATAAACTCAACTATGTGGACTTTTATTTATCTTTTTTTGATAAGAGCTAAATATAAATCTCGTGTTTGAGGAAACGTAAATTGAGATAGAAAGAAGAACAAATGGATTTGCTGTTGTCTTTCAATAAACAATTTAACTTTTTTACATAATTGTGGATGTAGATTGTCCAGGTTAGTAGAGTCCTTAACATTAACAACATTAAACTACGACCAGACAAAACCATGAATTCCTACGACGTGACATCACTCTTCACATCCATACCACTGGACATAGCCAAAGAAATTACAAACGAACTACTCACAGACGAAAAAGCTTGGCAAGCTACAACACAACTAGACAAAAATAACATCCTAGACTTACTCAATCTTTGCCTCTCCACTGAATTCTTCTTCTAAAACTCATACTACAGACATATTTAATTCTCACCAATGAGGTCACCCCTATCCACCTTCCTCGCAGAAGTCGTCCGGCAACATCTCGAAACACAATAAGTCACAAACGACAAACTTCAGAACATGAAAAGATATGTCAGCAATATCTTTGCCATAGTTAAGAAAGACAAAACTGGACAAATCGTACACGCCACAATACCACAAAGAACATAACCTTGACTAAAAACGAAGAGCACGTCAAACAACTTACTTTTCTTGACATCCTACTGACCAAAACAGATGACGGTACAACAAACACACAAGTACATCGCAAAACTAGCCACACAGACCAAATACTCAATTTCAACAGTAATCACCCAACACAACACAAAATAAGCTGCATACGAACTCTTTTTAACAGGATCGACACTCACTGTAACACTGAAGAGGCCAAGAAAACAGAACGCAACTACTTATACTCCACATTTATTGAAAATAATTACTCTAGAAACAATCCATGGTACAAACGACGCAATCTACATGATACCATGCAAAGATTGCTCAAAACAATACATTGGACAAACATTAAAGAAAATGGAAACAAGATTCACAGAGCACAAAAACGCCCTAAAAAGACAAAACCCAAACTCACTACCTGCAGAAAATATCCACGCAAATAATCACACATTCGACTGGACAGAAACTAAACTACTCGGACGTGCACAAGCAAAACACGCACGCGAATTCAAAGATGCTTATTACAGGAAAGACAACGACACAATAAACAGATATATCGACGTACCATAATATATTCACAACTAAAGAAAAGAACAGAAGAACTACAAACAACACCAAGGCTACAGAAACACACTTTAATAATATTAACACCAATCCTATTCACAATACACCAGAACCCATGGCAAGGCATTTCACTCCATCCAATCATATTAATGCATCCGCTATTCCAATTAGATGCTCTAAACATCTACAAGCTAAAAACAACTGTAAATAGATAACTTCCTCTTTCTGAAGAAGGCTCGAAGCACCGAGTCAAAAGTTCAATAAAATAATTTTACAACAATCTGGAGAAACTTTCATTTTTATACGTTAAATGTCTGGATTACCAATTTTCAAGTTTAATAATCTACTTCTAATTGTATAAATTGTATCACTTTATCATATTACAGCTAAAAACAACTGCAAATAAATAATTTCCTTATTCTGAAGAAGGCTAGAAGCACAGAGTTAAAAGCTCAATAAAGTAATTTTATAGCGAGCAGGAAACTATCATTTATATACATTAAATGCCTGGGTTACCAATTTTCAAGCTCATATTACTCTTATATGTATTTGTCACATACATAATACTCTTTCAATCTTTGACTCAAAGAAAAATTCTTCATTCTCTATCAACCATCCAAATCATCTCTTAATAAACGCAACGAACTTGTTACCTCTTGTCGACATAAATTCAAAAAACATTCTTATGTAATATGTAACCATACACCTTAATATTCTGACTTCTTTCATCTTATATATATTAAGTATTTATTCATCATTAAATCCCCTGAAGAGAGAGCAATGACGAAACAGGCTTATCGGGATGAATCTGTAGTTTTTGTGATTTTTTCAATTTCACCATTTATAACACTCTATTTTATATACTAAAGATGGCATCATGTGATTTTGAAACTTTTTAATTAAAAAAAAACTTGTCATATTTATTAAATGTGCTTTATCAATAGTGCTTTTACGAAGTTACTAGAGACACCTGTAATCCGGCTAAAAAGTTGGCCTGATTTACAAAAATTCAAACATGTAATAGATATAACTAAGAAAATTGTTTTGCTATGCACCTACCATTGTATGATCATAATGATTTATTGCAACTTTAGAGGTTGGGAAAATTATGTTTAGTTATGTGCCCATGCACAATTGATATGATTATACCATAAATTAAAAGCAATGCAGTACATTCAGCATAAAGTCATGGAGCTTACAACATTGGGTATTTAAGTGTTATAACATTTAAAGACATTTAACAGTAATCTAGCACCTCCGCTCAAAAAAGGGAAAATCACTACATGAGAGAAAGTATTGAATAAATAAACTATTAGTCCATGGAGTAAATTCTATTCATCTTAAAAATCCTTCACTAAACCGTGGTGTACGTGCAAAATGTGAATTAACAATTTTCACTTGAATATATTGATTGATTTAATTTAAATCAAGTGAATGAACGGTTCATCATGATCTTATTTATAAATTGTTATCTTATTTATAACATGTATAGTCGATTAACAGCCGACAATTTTAAGTAATATAATATGAAGCATACTCCGAATAAAATACTCATGTTTAATTCACTATTTGAAAAAGAAACAAGAAATTTTATATGAAGAGTAATATTTGGAATTTGTTTAATCATCAGATTATACTCGAAAGTTCTTACAAACGTCTCCGAAGTTTGCATAAGCGCCAGTGCAAACACGAAAAATATCTGTTTGTTCTTTTAAAAACAACAATAATGCGAAATAGAAAAACTTAAAGTACACCTTTAATTTTTAATTTCTCCTCTAAATTGTATTCATGATCGATTTGCAAATACTCTATGACTGATTGATTGTTAGGATTGATATATTTGGTTGAGCTCAGATGAGTTTTGCACAGGCTAATGCAAACACAGCCTTAGACCAATTAGCGCAAGCATTTCATCGAGTCTATTTTATAAATTATAATAACATCTAACACTGTCAAATCGTTCGGATTAAATAAGGCCTACTTTTGTACGGAAGGTCTAATGTCTTATGTTTATTTATCTAATTTTATGTGACAAATGCTTTTTTTGATAAGCTGGCATAGTAGCTTTTTAAGACAAGTAAAATAATCACACACAAAAAATTGGTTTTCAAATGAAAATTTGCACATATTCTTTTCAAAGTATAACCCAGTCTTCAGATAAAACAAAACGGAAAATATCAATTATAGTAAATAGGTATTAAAAAAGTGATCTGATCAAGTAGTGAGTTTGCTGCTCGAGATGATCAGAAAATAAGAGAGTATTTAGAATACAAAAAGTGAGTAATGCAAAAAGAGAAAGCTAAAGAATTCCCTCTGCTAAAAATTACTGCAAGTGATTGAAGCTCAACTGTCAAACGAGGATGTACCAAGCATCAAAGGTGATGGGTATCCATGGTTTTCTTGATGTTTTATAGTTTTCTTGCCCAGTAGTTTATGGTTATATAGAAAAATTATAATCTTTATACATGAGCAACTCACTTCATTATTAATTGCTCTGTTGAAATATTTTAGCAGTTGATTTGATTCTGAAAAATGCTTGTCAGTAAAGTTTTAAAAATTAGCTACGAGCAACATTTATTTTACTGATTTATGAAAAGTAGGTTTGGACCAGATTATTTTTTTGTGTGTGTGTTGGTATTGCAAGTGCTCTCTTCTTTATTTTCTGTTTTTTTGAGCTTAGTTTGATGTTTAAACTGCTACAATTTAATGCTTTTTTGAAGGTAAGAGCTGTTAAAGTATACGAAGCTTCAATGTACGGTTGATTTGTTTGAACGCTATGAAAATGAAAGAGCAGCTTTTCATCAATATGTTTTCAAAACGTTTAAATTTGATGTTAACTGAATAACCAGTGCGCATAAATAAAATAATAGTAAATTTTGTATAGTTTTGTTACCATATATTTAAATATTAGTGTAAAGGTTTTCCCCATTTTCGTTTCAGATGTAATTTCAACCGATCAGTGTTTACTACATTTTTCTGCTTGGAAAATATTATATTATATAGAAAACTGAAGTGGTAGACATCATATAATAAACATAAAGAACTCAGATCGTAAGACTTGGAAAAAAGAACAAAATTTGGGGTCAAATTGCATCAGTCATTTTAAATAATGAAGTAGTTAGCGAGCTACAAGCGTATATGGTAAATATTACACAACGGTATATATGATATTTGCCATGAACATCTTTTTGTATAGAAATTGCGTTTCTATTGAGTGTTGGGAAGAGTTCTTATGTAAAACGTGTGCACACCTTTTTGTTTCTTTTCAAAACAATAGACGGTCGGAAAAGTAATGAAGCGCGCGATATAGAGTACAGCGGCTGGCTCAAAGACATTATATGGGACTGAGAGGTAATGTGTCGGCTAAATACTTGTAATCACACTAGTATAAAAGCAGTATAATGTTTGAGTCATATGACAAGAAAGAGGAACACATTGTTGTAAATGTATCGTTGAATTCAAAGAAAATTGTGGTAATGGTAGCATTTCGGGTGTTTTTAACAGTCATTTTCCTGGCAGTTATTTTCAAGAAAAAATGCTTTTGTAAGCAAAGAATGATCTGGAATGAATTGTTTGCTGATCACAGTGATGCTCGTGTATTTTTGAAAACCAGAACGAACCATCACGAAACTTTTAATGAAATTTGTAGAGTATTGTCTAAAGAGAACAAAGATGTTAGGGGCTGTGAAATATAGTTATACTTACATCCTTTAAAGTAAACTCAAACATATAGATGGGACAACGCGTTCTATATACTTTAGTTGAAAATTGAAATATTATATTTGACATTACAAATAATCATCCAGGTACTTTGTTGCTTGAAATGAAATTCATCTTGCTAAAGTGCTGGAATTGTGTGCTTTGCGATCGCACGCTACAAAAAGTTATTTTTGAAAGGCAATATCTTGTATTTTAACGTGTTCTTGTCTTTTGTCTTTTGTGTTCTACTATCTTGTTGTCAGTCTTAAAATATTCTTTCTTTGCTAAAACGTTTTTTAAATTTGTATTTTCTGTGTAAATTATACGCTGAATTTTTTTCTTGGTGAAAAGAGGGAGAATGAAAAAAAATTGCAGCTGCTTTATAGCAATGTTATGGACGACAATTCTCTGTTCCTTACAACATGAACTCTTTTGCATTTAACAACACTCGAACATATAAATTTATAAGTGTGTTCTATAAAATGTAGTTAACAATTTAGAATGTTGTCCTTGGCAATAGAAATGTTCCTTCCTCAGTTTTTGTTACTTCCAAGTAAATAGATTTTTCTTACGTTGGACTATAACTGTTTGTTTCTTACTTGCATTGGTTCAAAATGTGATTTTTGTACACGAAAGGCAAGATTTTCGTGTCTTAATGTGAACTTGTCATCTGTTTTGTAAAACTTTCAAGTTTTTCCTTACGGGCTTTTTATAATTTTAACTCGTTACTCTTTCCTTTTCACATAAATTTGTTTTGATTTTTGCACAAGATTTTACCGAGTCAAGTTTTCAGAAATTGGCAAAATAAATTGATATAATGTATTTATCATTTTTACTCTCTAATTGGCAATGCAATGCACTTTCTAGATGAGAAACTTAATCTTGTAATGTACATTAATGCCCAGTTTTATTCAATAATATATGAATTGCTATTGTAAAATAAAAATATTATGAAAGAACTCTTTTGACATTTTGTTGCAACGCGCGAAATCTTCAAGGTGATGGCATAAGGTTAAATGTTTAGAAAAATATATGGCAGTATTTACACACTGTTTATATCAAGGAGTTAGTTTAACTCCAAGAGCGGAGTAAAATGAAAAGGTACAGAATGACTCCTTTTTTGGAGGTGAATTTTACTCTAAAAATATAACTCCGCTTCTTGAGTAAGCATAACTCCAAAAGTGGAGTTAAAATCACTCTTTCAGGAGTTTTTACAGCTCCATAAGTATATAAGCGAGGAAATTAGCTACATTTTTTGTAAGCTATATTTAGCCATTCAACGTAAAGAGGTAACAATATCGATCACACTTCACTGCTTATGCTTAGTTAGACTCTCTTGCTCTCAAACTTGGTTTCCGTTGTAAAGGTGTTCAAGAGCTGCTAAAATACATAAATATCTTAATGGCTCAATACTATAGTTTGTTAACTTTTTATAATCGTTATACTTATCTGGTTAAACGAGTTACAATTGTATACTATCCTTGTTTAGTTGCAGTATTTTATTTCGACAATATAATATTCTAACTTTATGATATTTTCATAATTTTTTAATAACACTATATATATATCATGCATTTCAAGTGAGCGACAAGTTTTTTTAAAGTAAACATGTTTCGGCATGCTTATGCCATCTTCAGTACAAGGAATCATTATGCTACCTATTTACAGTTATATTTATATTATTCAAGTGAGAGCGTATCGAATTTCTATAGTATTTTTTTAATCGTTATACTTTTCTCGATAAAAGTGTTACAATTGTATATTTTTCTTGTTTAGGGGTAGTATTTTATTTCAGTATACAATATTCTAATTTTATGAGTTGTTTTTATAATTTGCATTTTTTATCTTTTATGTAACTTGTATTTTCCGTATTATATGCAGATTTTGTTCTCTTAGAGATACGAGTGAGAAAATTATTTCGTTTTGAAAAAAACTTTATTGTTTATCTTATGTACAGTCTATATTTAAAAAAAAAACTACCGACCATACTATCTCTCTATAACATAAACTAAATAATATTGCAATTTTAAAATGAAATGTTGTGTTTGGAATCAACATCAATTTCCCATTTAGATTCTTTAAAAGAAATTTGTCTGGCTAAGCATGTTGGAACTGTGTGTTTATCACTTGCATTGCTATGACAAGTTTTTATGAAAGTCAGCACCTTCTCGTCTTATGTTGTTCCTGTCACCTGTTTTTAACATCTGCCCATCTCAAGTTGTTCATTACATTTGTTTTTAAACGCACAAATAAAATATCTTCTCTTTCCATAAAGGCCATTTTTCATTTTTCGCACAAGCCAATTCGTTACGAGGAGAAGGCAATTAGCAAAACTCAAAATACTTATCTTATTTCAATTCGATTTTACTTATGCCCTCATCTTTGCCATCACCCTTTCTTTTTTCTATTTTAATTGCACAGTATTATTCCTATATGTTTTGTAAGTAGTTCGTTTTTCATTGTCGTTCGTATTATGGGCTTTTAAATTTCTTCTTTTTCTAAGTTTTTTCCTAATATATCTTATTGTCTTCATAGACAATGTTTATCCAAGAATGAAAGTTTGTTATAGCTTGTCTCGATATTTCTCAGTTTCAGTATAAAAATATAAACTTCTATTTGAATATTTCAATTTTTTCAAACGTCTAGAGAAACAATAAGCTTTGGCGGTGACATGTACATTACCATCATTGCATTTGTCAAGTTTTTGTTAATGTGTCAGGGTGTCTTTGTTAAAACAGCGAAGTATATAACAAATCTAATATTCCTCAACATGATAATTTCTGCAATGATGTTACGGTGTGTTCCCAATCATTGTCATTGTTATTTTGAATAAAATTCTTTCGCATATGAAACATGCGGTTACACAAGATAAATATTCAAATTGAGAGAACTATTAAAACAACGAAAAATACAACTGTAGATATGTGTCCAAGTTTTTAACGTTGAGGTTAGTCACCCATGGGCAAAGGTTAGCAGTAATTGCAAAAGTTGCAGTGCCTGATACAATAAAGGTTTGACTGTGTATCAAAAAAATTAAACAAATTGAACTTTCTATTACAAGATTTGATACGAAAGTCCCTCCTTAGACACACACACATTATACGCTATCATTATTTGCTGTGTATATATTGTAATTTTAGATTGTACCAAATGTTTGAAAAGTATAAATTTGAAGTCTCTAATTCAAAGTTTATTATTTATACATCATGTTCAAAATTCTTGGTCAATTTTACTGCTACCTTTTTTTTCCGGAAAAACGTGTAAAAATTTCAAGGTAATAACATAGTTGAATCATTTTTCTTGAAATACAAGCTTTTGATTGTGGTTTCACATCTTAATGACTTGCAGCAAGTTAAAAATATATAAATCTACCAGCTAATTGTTTTGTTTTGTATGTTTTCTGGTATCGTTTATCACAAAAATTAGCTATGCACTAAAGAACAGCATGATACAATGATGAGTTGAAGGAATGTATTCATTTAAGTAAGTTAAAAAAATTAATTTGACTTTATATTTTTATCTAAATAGATATTTTTAATAGGTTATACTTTGTATAGGATTTATGCTCACAAGATACATAAAACGGACAATACAGTTTTTCCAAAAACATAATAATTTTTTCTCTCATAAAATTAGGGAAACACAATCTGGATATAATATAGAAAAGAAAAATTATAAAAACAAATCATAAAGTTAAAATATTATATTGTTGAAATAAACTACAACTAAACAACGAAAATATATATTCCACTATTCTAACCACTATTTCATTGTAATATAATAATCTATTTATAAATGTACAAATTGTATCACAGTATCATATTACTGTTATATATATATTCATCACATACATAATATTCCTTACGATACTGAATATGGCATCATGAGATGTTGAAACATGTTTATTTTAAAAAAACTTGTCGTTTGTATTAAATGTGAAAATATCTAATTGTAACACGCTTAACCAGATAAGTATAACGATTAAAAAAAAGTTGACAAACTATAGCATTGAGCCAAATGCAATATTTAAGTCTTTCAGCAGCTCTTAAACACCTTTACTAACAAAAGCAAAGTTTGCACCTAATCACAAAGCACAACATTGACTGGGACTCGGGAAAATGCATTACTTACAGTACTGACTATGGACAACATTAGAAAGTTAGTATACCAACTTGGAACAAACCCCCCTGAACAGATCACAGCAATTACCGGCACCTTACAAACGACTTATTCACATTACAAATAAACGATCAAGTAAAAACATTACACTTCACACTAATTAACAAAGACAATACACAATTGACACCCACACATTACAACTAAAAACATCACACCTAAATCACACATCACAACTAAAAAC